>NW_027187460.1:15874233-15922563 GCF_028583685.1 Petaurus breviceps papuanus | reverse complement strand
TCTCTCTCTCTCTCTCTCTCTCTCTGTCTCTCTCTCTCTCTGTCTCTGTCTGTCTCTCTCTCTCTCTGTGTCTCTCTCTCTGTCTCTCTCTCTGTCTCTCTCTCTCTGTCTCTCTGTCTCTCTGTCTCTCTCTGTCTCTCTCTCTGTCTCTGTCTCTGTCTCTCTCTCTCTGTCTCTCTCTCTCTCTCTCTCTCTCTGTCTCTCTGTCTCTCTCTGTCTCTCTCTCTCTCTCTCTCCCCCCTTCCATCTTCACATAAGGAAAGTGTATTCTCCCCAACTCCCTGGAAGTCATCCTTTGAACTGCTTCTTCTGTTATTTTTGGAATTTTCGTGCAAGCATAGGAGATTGAACAGTGACCGTGAGGCAGACTTTTAGGAAGTTACTACCTTGGAAGCTCCTAGGTCCTTTATTCAGCACCAGCTGTAGTATAGGTGGGAAATGCTCTGAGCCAGGAGGTTGGGTTCCTCCTCTTGTTAGTAGGAAACTAGTAGTAATGATAACTACATAGTAGTTACTGTGTAGTAGTATTTCCTACTTACCTATCATCATGCCTGAAATCCCAGATAACAGGGAAAAGGCCTCTACCTCTGGCCTCACATATAAAGACATATTTCCATTCCAGGGGAATCTGGCCTCTACAGAGAGAAGTCAGATTCTTTCTATAACTCTGCATCTCTAGCTATCTGCATCTATAATACTGCTATAGTGATAATTACTACATAGCATTTACTATAGAACTTCTTGCAGAGATCACGTACCAACAAGAGAAGGAACCCAACCTCCTAGTTTGGCTTGAAAGATGGTACCTTAAGGAAGTTTTTCAGACAGCATATAGAACAGAAATGAAGATTAAATGACCAATCATCAGTCCCACTAAAAGCTTCATGTTTTCTTATGTTTTAAAAGCATCAACTTCATGGAAGAGTGTAATAATAGTTGTAAGATGTCGCATCTTTCTTCAGTCTGTCAATATGTACTTTGGGAAGACTTTATGCTTTAAACAATTGTTATGAGGAAGAATTAAATAGTATTCCTATACCTTATCTACATTGTATACTGAGTAAATTTCTCCCCTTTTGCTGAGACTCTAGATATGAGCTGAACCTGATTGTTAATTAGCTTTGTCTGGGTATCTAGTGTAAGGTTGCCTGACACTTTCCAAAGTGATTGATTGACTGGGGGTACACAGCTGTGGAGAGCTATAGAATGAACCTGACCCTTCAAATGGAAGCCAGACTCCCCCAGAAAAGAAATTTGTTTCTGCATTTGTCCAGAGGTAAAGGTCCCTTCCCTGTGCCTTGAGAGTTTCAGGCATGATGATAGAGTAAGCAGAAGAGACATTTTGGAGACAGATAGTTTTTCTAATACCAAAGTAATGAATGGACATTTTGCCTTAGGCATCCCTTGCCAGATTCAGCTCATTCTAAACTTTAGTTTTCCTAATACTGTTCATAAAATACAACTTTTATATTCATCACTCACAATCTTTTCTTGTTTCTGCATTTTATGGATCTTTTTTTAATGTAAGTTGCTCATTTAATTCTCTTTAAACACATTTCTTACACATTGGAATCATTTCTGTTTACATCTTCACGAGTTCATTTTAGAAAGGTTCTCATTCTAACTTGAAAGATTTCCTTTGTAGAATTTTAGGTCATGGTATCCTAGCTAACCTTTCTCTCTCTTTAAAATCACTTTTCATAAATCTAGGTTATATGTCAGACTATACTTAGCTTTTCTCCAATTCACTAATAGAAGTTTTAAGATGCAATAATAACTACCTATTCTCCATCAAGTTCCCATTTTTTCTATGTTAGGAAATAATTTCTATGCTAACTAGAATTATCTTTATAATAGCATTTCCTCTTGTCACTTTTTCTACCTTTTGAAGGATAAAATTAACATTGTGGCAACCTGAGAATGCATTAAAAAATTTTGTTAGAGTTTCAGTATATGTCCAGATAAGTAAAATCTTCCAGTGCTGCCATATCATGCCTTTGCATCAAGTTTATGATCTATTTTCTGATGTCCTCATTTATTTCTTTCTTCTGTCCAGGTGGTCTGTAGTATACCTAGATGGCAATATTATTTTCTTTCTATTCCTTTTCATCCAAATGCTCTCCCCTAAGATTTTCTCCTATAGTTAATAGAATTCCCTCAGGAATATATTTTCTCAATGTACATTACTACCTCCCTCTTATCTATTGTATTCCTTTTTCCATAAATATCCCCCTTCTAGAGTCATGTTCTAGGAATGGGTTACATCTCTTTAAACCTTAGTAACAATTAGGAAGTTAGTGTTTTCCTTCTTACTTATTCAGTGTAATACAATATGTAAATAGCAGAGCCACGACTGAAACCCAAGTCCTCAGACTCTAAAATGTCATTTCCCTACTGGGCTAAGCTGCAGTTTGTTGATTCTCTTCACCACAAATAAAATTTAGAGAGGTTCTGGGTAGTGCACTCTGTCCTCCTTCCAACTTACATGATTGCATTGTTGCTTCCTTCAGATCACAAATGCATGAATGAAGTTGATGAATCAAATCAGTGTGTGCCCAAAGGTCAACTCTCCATTTTGACAAGTGTTCATTACAGAAAAAGATAGGTAAACCTGCTTTATTTCTTTGGACAGAAATAGACCTTCTCTGAAGACCATGGATTTTACAGAAAACATAACAATTGCAAACAAAATAAGAAATAAAAAAGGCTAGTATGCAAACAAGGATTGATAACACAAAGAAACTCTGAACCTCTCACTTTATTACTTCATTAGAATAAGGCAAAAGCTTTGCAGCTATAGTTGTCAGGCACAAACATGGAAAGTGTTGGACTGAGAACTAGAATTAAGATGAATAGACTTGGAAAGGAGAACTTTAGGACACCAAATATTTGAGATGGAAAAGACCATAGAGAGGCAAAATACAATGAGGGATATAACATCTTTTAGACCTCATCACAGCAAAACATCAATGTTCTAAATTCTGTTTGGAATTTTGGAGCAGATTAACTGCATTTGAATGAACATATCACAGCAATCAATGTCCTGTTGTTCTAACTCCCCAGTCCTGCTCATTCAATCGGAAACCAATTAGGAATAAGTGGCATTCCTATGTAAAATGAGCACTATCTCTTTAAGAACCTTTTCATGAGGAGCAGTTAATGATGAAAAAAAGAGCATGAAAAAGACATTTTTGTACAAAGGAAAATATTTATATTAATTGTTAAAGGATATACGATATTGTCATTGTTACAGATGACTATTTTGATACAATAAGAGAAAAGAATATTGTTCTAATATACTCTGATAAAATACATGTATGTTGAAATATAGCTTTGAGATGGTATTTGGACAGTTCAGAGAGAAAATGAAATGCAATATAGATTTGAAGATCTCTTTGTTGACAACGTAAACTGATCCCTCACTTGTGTGGGAAGTTTAATGTTATAAAGAGAAATGTGTTTTATTCATTAAAAACTAGAGAAATGTGAGAATAGAGGAACATGGTTTTGAGGATATGAACGAGACAGTGAACCATGTTAGAGACTATAGCTAAAAATCATTATGGATACTTTGACTAATTTGCATATGGGTATTCTTGACTAAATGGTCCATCAGCTATTCAGTAAATATTTATTAATGTTTACTACTATGTGCCAGGCATTGTGCTAAGTGCTGAGGATACAAATGAATGTAAAAGACAGTGCCTGCTGTGAGGGAGCTCATAATCTAACGAGAGAGACAACATGCAAACAATTATGTACAAGTAAGCTATGTTTAGAATAAATAGGAAATGATCAATAGAAGGAAGGGTTTAAGGGGGGTCTGGAAAGGCTTCCTGTAAAATGTAAGATTTTACTTAAGATTTGAAGGAAACCAGGGAAACCAGGAGGCAGACATGAGGAGGGAGAACAATCCAGGCATAGGAGACAGCTGGGAGAAAGACTGAATCAGGAGATGGAATGAATTTTTAGACTAACAAGAAGGGGGTCATTGTCATTGGCTCACAGAGTATATAGGGAGTTGTAAAGTAGAAGAAGACTGGACAGGTAGGGGTTGGTCCAGGTTAGAAAGGGCTTTGAATGCCAAAAAGATTTTATATTTAATCCCAGAGTTCATTGGGAACTAATGGAGTTTGCTGAATAGAGGAGGAAGATCATTTTGGCAGCTGAGTAGAAGGTGACTTGTGGCAAAAAGACTGATTACAATAGTCAAGGTGAGAGTCAGTAAGAAAATAAACTTTCATCAAGCAACCTACTATGTGACCAGGACTGTGCTAAGTACTGAGAACAATTATGAAAAAAAGTCTATGTCCTCAAGGAGCTTACATTCTAAGGAAAGAGGAAGGTGAAAAGGGGAGAGGGAAGGGAAGGTGCCCTGCATAGGACATGATCTAAAAGTCCAAAGGTGTGCAGCCAGGTGGGAGAGGAAGAGAGGTGATGAGGGTTTGCACCAGAGTGGTTGCAATATCAAAGGAGAGAACAGTACATTTTAAGAGATGTTACAAAGGCAAAATCAACAGGCCTTGGTAATGGCTTGGACATAGGGTTTAGGTGGTAAGGGGAAGTGAGGAATCGAGGATGACACCTAAGTTAGATAAAACTAAGAAAATGAGAAATCATATAAATATTCGGAACTGCGGTACAAATTTTAAAAGGTTATGTGTATGATGGGCAGCTAGGTGGTGTAGTGGATAGAGTGCTGGGCCTGGAATCAGGAAGACTTGAGTTCAAATCTGGCTTCAAATACTAGCTGTGTGACCCTGGGCAAGTCACTTAACCCTGTCTGACTTAGTTTCCTCATCTGTAAAATGAGTTGGAGAACGTAATGGAAAGCCACTCCAGTATCTTGGCCAAGGAAACCCCAAATGGAGTCACAAAGAGTAGGACATAACTGAAAAGACCAAAGACATACACATGCATTTCATGGGAGAAATTTGGTATGTCATTACTTTTTAAGTAGGGGATGAGTTCCTAAGAAGCTGGAGGCTCTCATTTAAGCCAGGGAAGATAGAACAGCAGCAGGAGGAGGAAGAGAAATGAAAGAAGAGTTGAAAGCACCACTGAAAGACTGAAAAGTTGCACTGTCAAAGCTATAGCAGTTAAAAGCTGTCAACTATTAAAAGGCTTCAACTGATTCATTCATAATTGATAAGAGAATTAACTTCATCACCCCACAACACCAAGGACAGCTGCTGCCCTTCTGCTCCTCCTAGAGTTAGAGATGAATGAAGCTTCTCTCCTGTGCTTGTCTGTTATTACCTACAATTTGAAAAGGAAAAACAGTGGGGGTAGGGTGTTGGGCAAATTCCATTCTGATTGGACAGAAGAGTGTCCAAGTGAGTGAATAACTGATTGGGTTGGTTATATAGACCAGAAATTGCCAGTATAATGAGCTTTACCTTTCTCTAACTTAAAGAGAACTGCTATTCACTTTAAGAGTCAAGTTTTTCTAAATGTCTTGTGTAGTGGTCATAGTTAATTGAAAGAGATTCTAAAGACTATCTTTGAGTAAAGAGATTTCCTTAACTAAAGAGTTGTGAGAACAAACATTCAAGAAATGAGCAAAAAAGCAGTTACATGTGATAACAGACATTCCCAAATAGACCAACAATATTACAGCCTGCAGTCTAGAGTCTAGTTATCCTGAGCACATAAGTCTTCTTCCTGCATGTGTTTCTCTGTGAGGTTCCTATAAATATATGAACAAGCTTCACCATATATTTTGAGTCTGTGGTGGGAGAGCAGAATCTGAGTTTATATGTACAATATCATTTAAAAAATTAATCATGTGGGGCAGTCAGGTAGCACAGCAAGTAAGAGCACCGGCTCCAGTGTCAGGATGACCTGGGGATCAAATCCAGTCTCAGATACTTAGCACCACACTAAGTATCTGAATATAAGATATAACTGGCCATGTAACTTTGGGCAAGTTACTTAACCCCGATTGCTTTAAAAAAGAGAGAGAGAAAAGGGACAGGATCAAAGTAGAGAATAGAACAAGTGGGAGGTAGGATAGGAAGGAGGGAAATATAGTCAGTCTTTAACAATATATCTACTATGGTAATGTTTTGCATAGCTACACATGTACAACCTATACTGAATTGCTTATCCTCCCAGTAAGGGTGGGTGACAAGGAAGGAAGGAAATGAATCTGGAATTCAAAGTTTTAAAATCAAATATTAAAAAATATATAAATACTATTATTAATACTATTTTACATGTAACTGGGAAATAAGATACACAGGCATTGGGGCATAGAGAACCACCATACCCTACTGGAAAAGTTGTAAGGGGTATGGGAGAAGATATGGGACAGAGCAGATTGGAAGAAGGAATCCTGTGGGACCACCATTTTGGGGTGGTGGGTAGTGGAAAAACAGGGGAAAAATTGCAACGCAAAATCTGGTGGATATGAATGATTTAAAGCAGTAGTTAATAAAGCATTTGAAAAAGAAAAAAAAGAACATGACTAGACCCAATCTGTAGCACCACACTAAATATTTACATGGAAAACTCATCACAAAGACCAAGTCTACTTATGGTGTTCAACTTACCAAGTATCTCCTACCAAGCCATTTATTCCTATTTTGATCACTCCTATTCTTCCTCAGTCCTACCCATTCTATCTACCCTATCCCCTGTCTAACTCCACTCCATTGTCTTTATTATAATACACCTTTTATTATCAAAATACACCCAATATGTTGACACATTTTTTCAAACAATATCCTTTTGACTTCCACAATCTAGAAATTTACCTGTTCCCAGAATATACCACATCACTTGTCACTTTCTCTACTGGGCTCAAGGTCTTCCTCTGCTCCCTGACTCAAAGGGTCAGGAGGCTAGGTAATATGTACTCCTTGCTCCCCAATGACACTTCAATTCCAATTTTCTAATACTGTACCTCATTGATGAGATCCATGCAATCTTCTTGCACTATTTATTCTCATCCTGACTTCTGTAATCTACTCACCATAAATTTATCCCTTTTTTAAAAAATTATTTTAACACCTCACATATAGTGTTTCTCTCTATCCTTTTCCATGTCATATTTTGGTTCAATACTCACATTGAAGACTTTTCCAACAAAAGGATCATTCAGTTACTTAATCCATTTTACTCTATTGACTTTCTCCAACCTTATTTTACCTGTTCACTTGGCTACACCTTGTATTTTGCCATCTTCCAAAAATAACCTAACTCCACAAGCTGAAACTTTGAAATTATATCCTGCAACTCACAACTCCAGCTCTAAAGGGTCCTAATGTCCTTTGCCTCTTGTGATATCCTTATATTGCTGCCCTGTCTTGTAGCATATTTTTCTCAACTGGGTTCTCTGGAAACTATTTCTTAGGGGAAAAATGTCTGTGATTTTGCACAGAATGGTCCCCATTTACCCTCCATGACTGGGCTGAAATACATGACCTCAACCTCTTAGAATTCTTAGATCTTTTTAAACCTCAGCCCAAATGTCTCACACATATGCATATACATATATACATTTACATGTTTATACACATATAGACACTTAAATATATGTGTGTACACACACACACACACATATATATATATACATGCACACACACACAAGTACACTTAAATGTGTACATGTTGTCTTCTGAGATGGGACGCAAATCCTTGAAGTCAAAAACTATTTCATTTTTCCTTTGCTTTGTATCTTCAATGCCTGGGAAAATGTTTGACCCATTGTAAGTACTTGAATCAATGGTTATATTATTTTAAATTTATCTGTTGTTAAGTAAAATTATTTTTGTTAAATTTTATATGATCTGTCAGATTGCAAGCCATTTTGGGGAGGGAGATGGGAAGGAGGGGGAGAAAATTGAAAATTTATGGAAGTGAATGTGAAAATGAAAAATAAATAATTTAATAAAATAATTATATATGATCCATTAGTGTTTCATGAAATTACATTCCTGAGCCTGAATCACTAAACTGACCTGAGCTTTACTTAGCCAAGCATAGAGGTCTTTGAGAGAACTTAATCACCCCATTTTATTTTACTAATGAAGAACCTGAGAGTAAAAAATGGCAAATGACTTTCCCAAGATCACACTGCTATTGGTGGGAAAAATAGGATTTGAATTCACGTCTTTGGTCTTTCACATCATTACTCTTTCCAATTTATTGTAACCTTGAGTTTGATTATCTTGGTCACCAAGAAGTTAATATGGGATCAAAGGATCCCAGAATTATAGATTTAAAGTTGGGCATGCTCTTGGAGGTCATGGAGTCCATCTGTTTCATTTACCAGATGAGAAAATCCCCTAGAGGTTAAGGGACATGGCCAGCCTCAAGCAGTAAATATCCAAGGTGGGAATAGAATCCAGGCCTTCCTGATTCTAGCTCCAATACTTGATCCATTATCTCTCAGTACAAAGTATGTGAGAAAGGTACATTGTTCTCAGTGTATCGAATCTGCAGGGTAGCCTCAGAACCCTCTGGAGCCTGTGACTGTAGGAGTTGGTAGAAATTAGTCACAATTGTTGCTCTGGAAACTACACTTCTGCAGTCTTTTAGAGCTGTAGGATTACAGAAGGGATCTATTGAATAGGAATCCTTTCCATGATGGTTATAAAGCCTTCATTTGAAGACCTCCAGAAATGACTAGTAAAGACCAATTTTCCCTGAGCTGTCTAGCCAGTCAATTTGGAATTCAAATGTTCTCTCCTTGGGCTCCCACCCTGTCTGTATCATCTAGCATCTTGTCTCAATAGTCCAAGATGGTTCCAGCAAGGCAAAGTCTGAACTTTGTGCACGGCCCTTTCCTGGAGTTCTGAGTGGAGTTTCTTATGACTGATGTCCTTCCCCAATGGGAAGATCTTCCCCCAGGAAGCTTATTTAGGTCAGGAGTTCTTAACATGGACATTATGAACCCCTCAATTTGAAGGAACCTGAACTGGATGAAAAAAAAGTATCTTTATTTTAATGTAATTGGTTTCCTTTGCAATTCTGTGTATTTAAGCATATGCATTTAAACATTATATTGTGAGCAAGGGTTCATAGGCTTGATCAGACTGTCAGAGGGGTCCAGGACACAAAATCATTAAGAATTGCTACTCTAGGCTATCAGTGCGGTGCTTAGCTCCCCCCGCCCAATATGTGTCTGGTGCTTGACATGCTTTCATCTAGTGCCAATGCACTTATTCTTCTCTGGTGTGTCTGTGGCGACTTCTCCCTCTCCCCTTCTCCGACCCTTAGAATAGCTAGTTTGTCATTCAAAGGGTCAAAGTGGAAAAGAAAAAAAAAGAAAAATTAGTCAGGATTTCTGCTTGAACTAGCACACATTCCTTTACAGTACCCTAAAATCCTTGGCAACACCCAGACACCATTACAATATCATTTGGAAGTCACCGTGTAAAGTTTGGGCAAGAGGCCCTGGCTATAGGGACCTTAAAAGGCACATGGCAATGCATCACCTTAAATACTGTGTCTGTGCAGAAGACTTGACAATTACAAAGTGCTCACTAATTGCCTCATAATGGCTAAGCCACTTGATACTGGCAGGTGCCTCATTTAGGGAATTGAGCTTTCCAAACAAAGGAGGTAAGAAGCAGGTAGAAGAAGAGTAAATAGGCCAATGGGAAGAAGACTAATTAGTAAGCTCTGGCATCATTCTCCTAACAGCTGTTTCCAAAGATTTTCGGTCTCTCTGCATCCTTAGCAGGGTACAGGCTAGGGGGGCCATATGGTACCTACCAAGATCACTTGGTTCCCATTTCCCCATAACTTTCTCAATGAGATGCTGTTAATAGAAATGAGTCGGTTTTATAAGCCCTATTTTTGTCTCCAGGACAGACAGGCATTAGAAAGAATGAAATGAAATGCTCAGAATCATTGAAATGTCCTGAGTCCTGGTCATTTGGGGAAGGATACTTTGAAGCTCTCATGCTTGGGTCCCACAGACTGTATTCAAATGTACTTAGGTTTGTGTTTGAGCAGGTTCTTTGTTAGGAGTGAAGATAAATTGTAGCAAGCGAAGGCACTAGGGAGTATAAAGTAGAAAGGGATTGTCATGAACTGGTTTACTACTGTGTTTCCCCGATAATAAGACACTGTCTTATTATTTTTTTTTTTTGGAAAGAAAAACAACAGAAGGCTTATTTTCAGGGGAGGGCTTATGTTGTCCTGCCTCAGCTCTCCCCCGCAGCACTGCTCTCAATGGCGCCAGCAAGCAAATCACTGGGGAAGAACAGGACACGCTTACTGCTGCAGCTCTGATTGGATGTAGCTTGGAGCACGGCGTGCGTTTGGGGGGGGGAGGGGAGGGACGGTGCATACAGAGGGTATCGTAAAGTAGCGTGTAGTGCAGGGGATCACCTTCACTACAGTAGCAATCTCAATAGGGCTTATTTTCGGGGAGGGCTTATTTTAGAGGAATCTTACACAGTAAGGGGAGGGCTTATTTCAGGATAGGTCTTATTATCGGGGAAACATGGGTAGGTGATATCTGTTACAATTAAGGATCATAAGATTTAGAACTGAAACGGAACTCAGATCACCTGGTTCAAGTCCCTAGCATTTCTCATGAGAAAACTGAAATAGAAAAGTTAACTCCTCAAAATCATACAGCTAAACACCTTCCCACCTCCCTCAGTCTTCTCTCCCCTCTGATCTGAGGAGGGCTGGAGGGGGGGAGCAATGAGCACCACCCAACGCTCTCCTTTAGACAGGGCAAGAATTGGATTTGCCACTCATTCTACTCTCCATCTGTAGCTCTGCTTGGTTTCAACTTCACAAAACAAGATACCCTAGCGTCGGTTGATCCTCTCACCCCTTTTCCAGCTTTCTTTGGGTATTGTCTTTCCTCATTCTACTGTAAGCTCCCTGAAAGCAGGCACTGACTTTCTTTTTTCTTATTTATATCCTCAGAGCTTAACACAGTGCCTGGCACATATTAAGAACTTAATAAATGGATATTGTATTATTGAATTGAATTATCGAGTTAAGAAGATACATTAATTTGGATATTTTCACTTGGGGCAAAAATTATTCAGTGTCAGTAGGGGTAACTTGCCCAAAGCTACACAGCTAGTCAGTGGTAGAAATGGTATTTGGAATTTTCAACCCTTAAAGTACTATAAAAATGCAAACTGTTATTATTACATTATAATTTTTATTATTATTAATTTCTCTGCATCATACAGCTAACAAGTGGCAAGAACCATGAGGACAGCTGTATTCAAGTAGTAGTAGTAGCAGCAGGAATAGCAGCAGTAGTAGAAGGAGGAGGAGGAGGAAGAGGAGAAGTCACAGCTGCAGAAGTAATAGTAGTACTGGTTAGCAACACCACCAGCAGCAGTAGCAGTAGCACTAGTAGTAGTAATAACAGTACAAGTAATAGTAGAAGTAGCAAAAGGAGTAGTGTTAGTAGCAGCAGCAGTAGTAGTAGTTGTAGTAGTAGTAGCAGCAAATATTTATGTAGTACCAACTCTGCTAGGCATTGTGCAAATCAATTTACAACTATTAACTCATTTGATCCTCACAACAAGTCTGAGAAGTATGTGCTATTATTAACCTCACTTTATAGATGAGGAAACTGAGGCAAACAGGTTAAGTGACTTGACTACGGTAACACAATAACTAAGTATCTGGAGTTGAATATGAATTCAGGTTCAAGGATTATCTTTGTTCTACAAAATAGGAAGATTGGTTGAAAGTTGCAGAGAGATAAGTTTATGTTTTCAGAAAAGAAACCAAAGCAAAAGTGCCTAGTGACTGGAGCTCCCCCCAAGTGTAATGGGCTCTCTTGAGAGGTAGTAGGCTTCCTTGTCAGGGATACTATAGTGGGTATTCTTGTGTAGGCACATGTTGGACCGGATAGCCTTTGAGACTTCTTCCCACTCTGATATTCTATAGTAACCTCTATTTCCTGATAAGTCAGCAAGTGATAACTTTAATGAAGAAAATGGACTGGGACTCTGAAAGTGGGGTAAGAGAAAGGAACTTATTGTCAGGGAGCCTGGGATGGAGCACTGAAGTGGGAATAAAGGAATAGGTGTGCACATGTGTGTGATGTCATCAGAAGTCGTCCTAGGAACAGGAATGGACCAACCATTTCATGAATGGTGATTGGGGAACAGGAACTTGCAAAGGGGGTGAGGGGAGGGAATTCACTGGAGGGATCACTTGAGATTACTTGTGAACCAGTGTAAGGCTGTAAAACAAAGTACAGAAATGGCAGTTGTCATGAGGACTGTGTTGATCATATGGAAATGACTTGACTGGGGTAGCTCTTTGTGGGGGGGGCAATTGTCCCCACCCCCATGATAGGGTCCTGTGTAAAAGTCCCTATAGACTAATGCTAGTTACAGCTCTGGTGTAAGGATTCAGATTGAGGTCCATTAACTTGAAATTCAATGGTCTTTTCAGCATGCCACACTCTTTTTGGTGCCCAGAAACTTTCTAGGTGAGTATAATTTTTGTCTGCAGAATTTCTCTCCTCCTCTCTCCATATATATACTTTTTAAGTACTTCAATCTGAGTATTCAATTAAGAAAACAAATCTACTTTGGGGAAAAAAAAACTTGTCAAATATAAACTAGGGTTTATCAAGTTACGAATTTGGGATAAGGACAAAAATACATTGAGATGAAAAATGTTGCCTTAGTGTTATTGGGGGGAATTGAACTCTGGATTTGGAGTTAGAATTTGGAGATTTGAATCCTGGCTCATGTGACCTTGGGAAACTCATTATACCTTTGGACCTCAGTTTCCTCCTCTGTATAATGGGCATGGGATCTCTATATTCTCTCCTATCTCTCTTGCATTCTATGTTTTGTTTGCTAAAAAGTGCTAGATCCTAAGTTCCCTTCCCACTTTAAATCCCATGATCTGAAGAACCTGGTATAGATTTTGTAAACTTGTCTGCTCTTTAAGGGTCAAAGGACATTCTAGATATCACACTAAGCCTCCAGATTGTAGAAAATTAATGTCTGAATGAATCAGTGATCTAATTAATTCAGGAGCTTTTCTAATGGTGCAAATCACAACATATAAATGCCTGCTTATTTAGTGAAACTCTTGTTTATATCCTTCCAAAAGTCTGCCATAGAGAATCTACCCAGCTTCCTGAACACCTTACATAATCTCTCCTGACATCATGAGGAAGCATTCTGGCCTTCCATCTATTATCCCCCATAATAAAACCATATTCACTGTCATACAATTCATTTATTCTTAGTACAGTGCCTGGCACAGAGCAAATGCTTATGAATGCTTGATGTCTTTACTTATTTATATTCTTTACACTTGTCCTTTGGAATTGCTTATTGGTTATATGTTGCAACCCTTTGATACTCACCATAAACTCACTTTCCAGCTAGATGGAGAGAGGACTGGACCTGGAGTCAGGAAGACATGCGTTCAAATTTGGCATTAGAAACCAACTAGTTGTGTGACCCAATCCTGTTCAAGTCATTTAACCTCTGTCTGCCTCAGTTCCTTTAAGTATAAAATGGAGATACTAAATTTCCTACCCCCAGGGTTGTTGGGAGGATCAAATGAGATATATTTCTAAAGAACATAGCCTAGGGATGGCTAGGTGGTGCAGCGAATAGTGCACCAGCCCTGGAGTCAGGAGAACCTGAGTTCAAATCCAGACGCAGACACTTAACACAAAAACTAGCCATGTGACCTTAGGCAAGTCCTTAACCCCAATTGCCCTACCTTCCCCCCTCCAAAAAGGAAAACAACAACAACGACAAAAACCCAAAAACAAAGACAACCAAAAAAAAAAAGAACATTAGCCTAGTGCCTGGCATATAGAAGGTGGTTAAACATCTTCCTTCCTTCCCTCCTTCCTTCCTCCTTATTTCCCTTTCCATAAATCTTATCTTTAGTTTTTTGGAAACAAAAGTGTTCCAGCTCACATTGCTGTGTAGCAATTCCAGTAAAATATTTGTATTGCAAAGGTGACTTTTGTTATTATAGGAAACAGGTCAAAGTGCTTTGCAATTTCCCAAAAGCAATTGAGTATATTCTGAGTCTCCCTTTCAACTCTGATCCTAGCTCATCATTTAACTTTATGGTCTGTCCCTGACATATATTTCTGTGTGTACATATGTATATGTGTGTATATGTGTATGTATATATGCATGCACACACACATATACGCTATATATGTTTATACTATCGAATATATATATATATATACTATTGAATAAGATCTATATGGTATCCTTTTGAAGTTGTTATATTTTAAAATCTCCTCTTGAAACTTTCTGGCTCACTGAAGTTATTCTGTGCTTCAAACTGATTTTTGTGTTCTGTTTTTGTTTTATTTTCTTAAATCAATAATATTAATTCATCAATCAAGAAGCACTTATTAAATGTCTTCTGCAATCCAGGTGCTGTGCTAAGCATTGCGGATACAAAGGCAAAATGCTGTCCTTTTGCTGATCAAGGTGCACTGCCATAGTTGTTCATCCTTCATTTTCTAAGAAGACCAATGACTTCACTGAGCAATGTCTTGACTTGCATATGAATTGGATCTAAGTGAGCCAGAGTTGCACTAAGTTGCCAGCTTCACTCTCTCTTCCAGAATCATCAAAGTCCAGTGGCAAGACAAAAGTCAGGACAACTGGTGATGGCTCAGGATGCAGTAGAAGACCTTGGTGTCTTCAATGTATGATCATGCTCTAAGCACTTCACAGCACCTGCTTCAGCTGCCTTCAGGGAATAGCATGGAACAAATTGTTCTCATCTACTCATTCCACCAGGGAGAAGTCCCCACATGCTTGGGGGAGACATCTCTCTAACTCACTGATGGGTTTGAGGCCCTCAATAGATTTAGACCTTCTGCTAAGATGGTTTTCCAGGACATGGCCTTTGTACATGTTACAGTTTCTTGGAATCACAGGTGAGAGCTAGGTGGCAGGTAGACACCAAAAGTGGATGGGCAGCCCTGTAAAGGGCCCAGAAAGCCCTCACACAAGAGGTGCTGGTCCTCTTGGAATACCCCATACACCCCACAGTAAATTGAGTATGGAACTTGGTGCCCCTAAGAACCAGACATAATCTTCGGACCCCTACTAGCTCCTAAGCAACTTTAGTAATCCCAATCTCCTTCAACCCCAGTTTCTTCAACTGTAAAGTGAATGAGTTGGTCTCAGTGACCTTTCACGTTCCTCTTATCTCCAGATCTATGGTCCAATTATGTGATGCCTCCATTCTTCTACTTCATCCCTAACCCCCCTGACTCATTCTGATAGTTTGTTGTGGAAAAGGGCAGAATGCAGCAGGATTATCACCAAGTTTGTTCTGTACATTATTCTACTGGCAATACAATCTAAGATCACATAATCTTGTTTGGTTTCCTCATCCCTGGTAAGCCATACTGAGCTTTCACTCCTCTACTATCCCCATGTCTTATTCCTATAGCTAACAACATTTCCCCCTACACTACTACAGCTGATGTTTTTAAACAAAACTTAGGACTTCGATCCCTTTAAAATTCCATCTTCCTAGACTCTGTACTTCATTATATCCATCAGGATCTTTGCAGAGTCTGCCTCCACCATCTGATGCTGCAGCTACAGCTTCCAGGTTCATACCGTTTGTACATATGGTAAGTTCACTGTGCATGGCTTCCTCTAAGTCATTGATAAAACATTCAAAGTGCCCAAAGACAGTTCTTCCAGAGACCTGTATGGAGTTACTTTCTGTTCCCCATGCCTACTTCCTCATCTCTGTCTCCTGGCTTCCCTGGCTTCCTTCAAGTTCCCGCTAAGAGTTCACCTTCTCCAGGAAGTCCTCCCTATCCTTTTTAATATCAACACTTTTCCTCTGTTGACTATTTCTAATTTATTTTATGTACAGCTTGTTTGTACATACTTCTTTACATGTTGGATCTTCCATTTGATTGTGAGGTCCTCAAGGACAGGGATCATCTTTTACCTGTCTCTGTATCCCCAGTGCTTACCTGGTGCATAGTAGGCACTTAACCAATTTTTATTGCCTGATTAACTAAACACTCCCCTGCATGTTGATTCTCCTTTCCAAATCAGTTTTTATTTGCTTTTCTGTTTATCTGTTATGTCCCCCAGAAGAATATAAATCCCTTGAGGTCAGGAATTGTTTCATTTTAACCTTTGTTTTAAATGCCTAGCACCTAACTCAGTGCCTTGCAACTAGTAGGAGTGTAACAGATGGTTTGTTTAATTGAATTGACAGTAGGTATTAATGCTCATTGAGTCCTGCCAAAATCAAACTAGACCTACTCTCATCCAAGAGAAAACTGAAGTACAGAGAGATGGCATGGTGCAGGGCTGGAACTGGAGTTAAAGAACCAGGTTCAAATCCTGTCTCTGACACTTGCTATGTGGGTGACGTAGAAAAACCCACAATTTCTTAGAACTCAATTTTCCTTAAATTTCAATTAAGAGACAACATGTTATAGAATAAAGAATGTTCAAATTTAGTTCTGAACGTGGAATCCCCAAATCTGAGTTTGAATCTCAAATATCTCAGTAGCTATGTGACTTTGGTCAAATCATTTTACCTCTCCTCATCTCAGTTTCTTTTTCTGTAGTAAATAAATTATAAGGTCCCTTCCAGTTTAGGGTCTATGGTCCTAGGACTCAATGATGTCAGGCTAGAAATTGATACTGTTATATAAAAATCTTAGATGAAGCAGTTTGCTTTCTTCAGGTCACCCAGTAGAACACTAGTAGGACCAGTTAGAACTTGTGAATCCAAATCCTCTATACTTGCTTCCATGCTACAAGAGGAGTCTTGATTGTGTAAGATATTAATTGTTCATTTTAAAGCCAGAGATGAATGAATTGTGAATATTTGTTTCTCTCCTACTGCTTTCAAGTTAACATGTATTTTCTATTGATTTGCACCTGGGATTATATCACATCCAAGCAATCCTAGTGACAATGATCAGTGATCAAAGCAGGGCTCCTGGCTGAGCTTGATTAAATGGAAAAACTGTAGAGGGTGGCGGCAGATGGACCTCCTGAGGATCTGTGTAGAGAAGCACCCTGCTGTCCAGAAAAGAGGCTGTTGCCAAAGAGTACTTGACTTCAGTTCTCAGGGGTATCTTTCATGTAAACTACACCACTAAATACCTTGTGGAGTTAAGATGAGGAAACCAGCAGTTTGAGGTCCATAAAGCATAGAGCACAGTTGTAGGGAAATATTGCTTGATGAATATATTAGAGCATGCAGCCACGTGATGAGCGATAGAAGGAAAGACTGAGAAACAGAGGGTGGGAGAGACAAAGGATGGATGTAGAGAGAAAAAGACAGAATGACACATAGAAAAAACAGAAACAGAGAAATGTAGTGATTGATATGGGAGATTAGAAGTGATATGAAGGGGGCAGCTGTGATAGTAATGGCAATTAAAGATTCCCCTGTATTGGCTTGGTTTTCAAATTGATTGTATTAAAACCCAGAGTTTGTTAATCCCACCTGTGGGATGGGCTTGTTGATGTGAAAAGAAAGTCCTGAAGTGGGAGGAGCTGGTGATGTAGATTTGGAGAGACAAGAGAGAGGCGGAAGTTCTTTTTGGAAGCAGCACCTCGTGGAGAGAGAGAGACTAAGAGATTGCTGGTGGCCGCTTTGAATTGCCCTGGACTTTTGAGACCTGCCCCCTGAGCTGCCAAGGACTGAGGAGACATGGCTGTTTTGCTGGTACTTTGTCTGTCTGTTTTGATGTTATTTTGCCAGATTTGTCCACTGGTGAAAGACTGTCCTGTTGAAGAAGTCCTGGAACCTGGCATTTGGTTAAGAAGGCCTGAGACTGTCCTGCAGACAGAGAGTGAATACTGTCCACTGGTGAGGGACAGTACTGTTGTTGCAGGGGTCTGGAGACTGTCCGGCAGACAGAATGAATACTGTCCACTGGTGAAGGACAGTGCTGTTGTTGCAGGGGTCTGGGAGCCTTTCTGTTGGTTCAGAAGCCCTGAAGAAGGATTTTCTTGTTGTATGTTTACAGAAATCCTGGGAGAGGGCTTTGCTAATGTGTTCAGGGGTTCTAGGACTGTTCTACAGACAGAGGATAAATTCATGAAGGGACTGGCAATGTATCTTATGGCCTTGCTAAGCCTTGTCTCCCCAGGAACTAAGATTGCTGAGAACTTGCCTCGTGTCAAGATGAAGAAAAGACCTCCATTTGGGTATTAAGTGCTGTGTTTAAACTTGATGTAACTCTGGGGTAGATTCAATTGTGATCCTAGGGGTGGGGAACTTTTGACCTTATTGTGCTCTGTGATTGACAAATGAAGGTACTTTACCTATGTTTGGAAAATAATCTCCATTTGAGAAGAGGGGTTTTGTGGTGGACCAAAAGAAGGTATAGCCTAGGGGTGGAGTAGTATTTAGAACAGGGACTTTGTAATTGATTGAATGATTGGAAAGTCCTGGGGTGGGGTGGTCCTTGGAAATTATTTAATCACACTTAGTAAATGCTGTATTTTGAATGATGTCATGTTTTGATCTTCTCTGTTCTTGGTTTGTCACTGAATAAAATAGAGAGCACCTATGCTGGTATTTTGAACCTGGGAAGTTGCCTTTCCTTGGCATTACATTACATTATGGCGTAGTCGGCAGGATTACAAAGCATAGTGCCTCTATTTGTTCCAGGATCCATGGCCATTTAGATTGAGATTGTAAGGCCAAGGATCCTGGAGGGGTGGAAGCAAGCACCCCAAGCGTCCTCAGGGTTTGCAGCTACCACAGGTTCTTGGATCTGCTTTGTTAAAGGAAAGCAACTCAAAATGGGTTAACAAGCTTACTTTAATCAGTCAGACATATATCGTTTACCTTGTTCAGGAGAAAAGGTCAGCACCCTGAACCTCAAAGTATACAGGCATAATTATCAAGACAGAAACATCAAGTAGACAGATTTCCAAACTGTCCAACCATTACATCCATACCCAGTCAACATCTGGGTCTCCACATTCTGGGTTTTTCAAAGCCGGGGGACTCTCAACAACGGCTTCCCAGAATTCAGATCAAATCACAGAACACTTCTCAAAGTGAGTCCCAAAACAAAGCTACACATCAGGGCTTATATAGCCTTCTCCTGGCTCAGAGAATGTAACAACCTTATTGACTCACTGGCCAATCAAGAAGTATCTACTGAAAAACAAGCCTCCCTCCCCAGGCTTCTGGTGCACTTTAGCCTAGGGGCAGGGAAGATCTTTAAATCTGCATTTCCATTACAGCAGCCAGGTAGCACAGTGAGTAAGAGCACCGGCTCCAGTGTCAGGATGACCTGGGGATTGAATCCCAGGCTCAGACACTTAGCACCCACCCAGAAACACCTGGCCATGTAACCTTGAGCAAGTTACTTAACCCCAATTGCTCAAAAAAAAGAAGTGATATGAAGTCATCAGTAAGAAGAAAGTACCCATAGACTCCAAAATATTTATAGCAATGTAAGCTATAAATAGCTAAGACGTGAAATAAATAAGCTAAGATGTGAAAGGGGCAGCTAGATGGTGTAGTGAATAGAGTGCCATACCCAGAGTCAGGAAGACTCATCTTCCTGAGTTTAAATGCAGTCTCACATATTTACTAGCTGTATGACCTTAGACAAGTCACTTAACCCTTTTTGCCTCAGTTTCTTCACCTGTAAAATGTCCTGGAGAAGGAAATGCCAAGCCACACTAATATCTTTACCAAGAAAAATCCAAATGGGGTCACAGAGTCAGACATGACTGACAATAACTGAACAAGAAGAATCAGAAAGAAAGGGGAGGCTAGGTGGTTCAGTGAATAAAGCATCAGCGCTGGAGTCAGGAGGACCTGAGTTCAAATCTGGCCTCACATTCTTAATACTTACTAGCTATGTGACCTTGGGCAAGACACTTAACCCAAATTGACCTGCCTTCCCCCCTCCAAAAAGAAAAAAGAAGAATCAGAAACAAAATAGATGCCCAACAATTAGAGGATGGCCAAATAAATTCTATAAGAAATGATATGTGTGATATGTAGAGAGAAACATGGAAAGATCTACATGAACTATTACAGAATGAAATAGAGGCTAGAAAATAACATAGTAATTACAATTATGTAAATGGAAGAAACAACCACACTCACACCAAAATAATAGTAAATATAAAATTTATAAAGGTCAAGAATGTCTCAAATGAAGAAATATGAGAGGATTGCACCAACCTACCTCTTAATGGAGGTGAGATGTCCATAAGAGTTACACACGGCACATCTTTTCAGACTTTTCCAATAGATTGATCAGTTGTGCTGATTTTTTCCCCTTCTCTATAAAATACTATTTGTTATATGGGATGGTTCTTTGGGAGGGATACTTGTGGTAACTATGATGATGTAAGGAAAAGAAAACATTAATAAAAACTTAAATTTTTTTAACAAGTCACACATATAAAGTAATATGAAGACCTAAATTATTATGTCATTATGTATTATAGTAGAATTCTATGATTATAGGTTTAGAGCTGAAAGGGAACTAACAGTTTATCCATCTGTAACAGCAATGCAATATTCACAATGTCCATGGTGACTATAAATATTATGGCATAGTTGTGAATCTCAAAATGGAACAGGCTTTCCACATGGAGGACAGAGCCAAAGCATTTATTCAAATACCAGAAAGCTGAGTCCCCAAACCAGAAAGTCAAAGTCATTACAGTAGCCACAAAGTTGGTACACATAGCTATTACAGTGAATATCCACATTCCCAAGCCTTCAAAACAAAACAGACTCCCTCAGGCAAAGATATTCCTCTTCTCCCTCACTCCCTTAAGTAAGGATCCTCCTCTCCTCACTCACTGTAGCTGCTCAGCCTCCATGCTGCTCACTCCCAGCAGTTCCAGCTCCTAGCAGTTTTCATTCCCAGCAGTTCTCAGCAGAAGTTCTGGCTGGCTCTCAGAAGAAATTCTGCCACCACAAGTTCTGTTCTCACAATCTCTTCCCTCTTCAGCCTGTGCCTCTCCTTATAAATGGTATTAGCTCCTTCCTCCCCCACCCCTGCCTGCTATATCAGCAAATTCATCCCACTATAGGATTCACAAGTTCTGGGTCTTAATACTTCACACAATTATGAACTTGAAACTAAGTGCTAAGTACCTGTTAGCTTGCCAATACAAGGGGCATGGAAGATCTTCACATCCTATTACACCAGCACAATCCCTTCATTTATAGATGAAGAAACAGATCTAAAGAGGTTAAGCAAATTTCCCATGGTGACATGACTAGTAAATGCCAGAAGTAGGATTTGAACACAAATCTATCTGATGGAGGTGGAGGGGAACATCAAAACGTAGTAGAGAGGAAGGAGAAAATATTCCCTCTGTCTATACTAAATTTTGTTAAAGATATATCAAATCAAAATGAGACATCTAGGAGGGTAGTGGGTTCCTTGTTGCTAAAGATGTTTAAGAAAAGGATGGTGGATGGCCGCTTTTCACATGTCATCACATAGATCCACGATTTGGGTAGAAGGTAAATTACATTTAAGGAGGTACTTTTGAGACCCCTTCTAGTCTATGAATCTGTGATTACAAAGATGACTGTGGCAATGGAAAGCACACTAGATTTTGAATCAGGGAACCTGTGTTTGAATCTTAGTTCTTCTACTTATCACATTGGACATATTTCTCTCTGAGAACCTCAGTTTCCTCATCTGTAAAATGATGGTATTCTAGCTCATGTTCTATGATCCTCTGAACCTATTTATAGGACTTTCCTCTTTGATACCCTCTTTTCCTCACAAAAGCTCTACATTATCATGAAAAGCAAAAGGACTCCCTTTCTCTAAGCATCAGTAAGCTGAGTCCTTTATTTCTGAATTCTTTTATTCAAAAGACAGATGTATATAAACAGCATCAGGGAAAAAATAAACATGAAACAAACATAATAAGCTCTGTGGAAATACAGAAAGGTCTCAAAGGCCAGAAACACTTAGCTTATTAAGTAAATATATATTTTTTCCTGAGAACAAACAGTTTATCAGGAAGCAAATATTGTACTTTTCCTCAAGGACCTGCATTGCCTTTAAACCAAATAATTTAAGTATAAACAAAAGGTAAAAACTTTAAAGAACTATAAAAATGCTTAAAAAAAAGTTTGAATTTTTCTATACAAATTCCTGGTTCTTTTAAGTGTCAGGAAGTATAGGTTTGAAAGACTTTGGTGTCAATTCAAAGCATCATAGATTTTGAGTTGGAGGGGTACTTAGAAGTCATCTATTTTTATCTATTCATTCAAAATATGAATAAACTGAGGCCTAGAGAGAAGTAAAATGTGGTAGAGAGTAAGAATTTAAACCCTGGTCTTCTGGTTCCAAAGTCAATAATTTTTCCACTAAATTATCAGCTTCAATGTGAAAAAAGTGCCTAAGTTACTTTTAAAATTACACTATGAATGAAACATCTCCAAGAGAATCATCAGTCACTGGCCTTTATGGGACAGCATCCATAGGGGCAAGGCTCAAGGGGTTCAGTCTCTCAATGTGACTAATGGGGATAATCACTCTTTTAGTGTGATTGGGAAACCCATCTCTTAGACTGTGCTGCCACATCAAAAGTTGCAAGAGGATGTAGATTTCCAGTCAAGGGCTATAGATAAAAAGGTCAAGAAGATACCTGATCACAGCAGTTCCAGCTGCCCAGCCTGCTGAAATATCAACCTACATGTCTGCCTCATAACAAGTCATAAAGGAAATAGTATTAATACAGTGGGTAGAGTAGAAAATCAGCCATGGGACAATGGTGAGCCAACATCTTCCCAACGTTCCTCATTATTTTGAGATCAAGGATGCTCGGTACAAAGGTCTTTGAGTGTACTTGGGGAAAACCTGATGCAGAAGCCTGGGTGAAGTAAACTCAGATTTCAGACCTTACTAGGAGTTGCATTGTGTCAACAACTGGAGAGTTTGAAAGTTGATATAGTTAATGTTGCTTTTACTTTTTACATATGAATGAGTAATCTTCTGGAAACCATACAAGACTGGAAGATTCCTATGGGAATATGAAGCTGAGTTATTCTTTTCATCAGTTATGAATTATTATTGGGAATATTCATACCCTAGATATAAATTCAAGAAAAGACAGGTAGGCAAAGAGAATAGTAATACTATCGATTTAGCATATATAGTAGGAAATGAGATATTGCTCAGTTCCCCCAAGGAGTATCTCATTCATGTAAATAAACTGGAATAACATTAGGCTGAAATACTATCTCATGGTCCTTAAAAATGTTCCATCCTGACTAGTGAGATGGGAGAGCAAGTGGAACACTGTATCTTCCTTCTCTTGACGTGAGTAATTCCATTTTTGAAAAAGCTTTCAAATCAGTGTAAACAAGCAGTCATAACCACTTGCTAATGTTTTTGTTTTCCTCTTCCTCAACTCATGGGCAAGACCAGGCACATGCAATTAGTACATTAGCCAAATCAAATCAACAAGCATTTATTAAGCATCTATTATGTGTCAGTCACTGTACTAAGTGCCAGGAAATAAAAGCAAAAATAATAAAAGTCCCTTCTCTCAATGAGCTCATAGTCTAATGGGACAAGCTACAAGCAAACATGTACAAACAAGATATAGATAGGACAAATTGGAAATAATCAACAGAAGGAAGACACAAGCATTAATGGAGATCAGAAAAGACTTCTTATAGATTTTAGCTGGAATTTGAAGGGGTCTCATGACTAATGGCATACTATGAAATCAGCATGATTTTTTTTTCCTCTTGTAACTAAAATTCTGTGAGAAATTACTTTTATTCTGAAATCTATTTTTGCATTTTAAATTTGTTGTTGTTTTAACTTACCTGTGCTCTAAATTGTAAGCAGCACAGTACCTCTCCTACAGACACATTCACACACACACACATAAACACACATGCACATACATGGTATTAACCCTTGGAAGTACAGAAAACACGACTGATTCTACATGTGTGTGTAATGTGCTTTAGGTGCGTTCTTCAGACTATACAAATATCTCCAGTTTCAGGTATCAGAATGGAGAGTAGCAGCTATAGTCAATGGGGAAATAGAGGTTGAATACCCAAATCTTTCAGAATCCTTAGCAATACATGAGATGGAAAGTCCCATGAGATAGAAAAAGTTGATACTTATAAAGTTCAATTCATATAAACCATATCCCAAAGTTTTTTGGGAATTATTGACACCTGTGTGCTTTGAATGATCTTGGCTCTCTCTTAACATGGGAGAGGAAGAGTAAGTTCCCACTAGTGACCTGATATGAGACAACATTATTCTTCCTTACATTGAAGATCCATTATTTTACAGATGGCATGTGTCTCACCACAGAGGCAGATCTTATATGCCTTAGGGAGTCACCTCTCCAGGAGCTGTTATGGGTACATAGTTTATTCCTTGGGGGCAAGAGTTCTGATGAGCCTCTCTGTGCTGAGTATGCTTGTCTTCACAGGACAAGCACACATAGAACTAACACATTAACAAGTCCATGGTCAACATTGTTCTGGTTTGTTAGGAACTGCTAGAGTATGTCCTTAGTTGACACAATTTTTGAGGAATAAAGGTTACTTCCATGACACCATGAAGTCCTAGAAAATAATTATAATGGTTATCTGTTGGAGTGGTTTGCTATTTCCATCTCCAGTTCATTTTACATATGAGGAAACTGAGGCAAATGGCATTAAATGACTTGACCAGGGTCACACAACTAGTAATTGTTTGAGGCTGGGTTTGAACTCAGGTCTTCCTGACTTGAGGCTCATCACCTTATCCACTATGTCACTTAACTGCCCCACGAAATTGTTGTTTGAGTTGTGTCCAACTCTTTGTGACCCCAAGTTTTCTTTGTGTGGAGGAGGGGTGTACGATTCTATTAATTAATTTATTTATTTTTAGTCTTCAACATTCATTTCCACAAGACTTTGAGTTCCAAATTTTCTCCCCATCTTTCCCCTCCCCCAACTGGAGATGGCATACATTCTGATTACCCCTTAACCCAGTCTACCATCCCTTCTATCACCCCACCCCACACCAATCTTATCCCCTTCCTCATTACTTTCTTGTAGGGCAAGGTAGATTTCTACACCCCATTGACAGTACATCTTATTTCATAATTGCATGTAAAAAAAAAATTTTAACATTTGTTTTTAACATTTTGAGTTCCAAATTCTCTCCCTTCTTCCCTCCCCACCTACCCTCATTAAGAAGGGAAGCAATTTGGGGTAGCCAGGTAGCACAGTGAGTAAGAGCACTGGCCCCAGAGTCGGTATGACCTGGGATCGAATCTGGGCTCAGACACTTAGCACTCACTCAGAAACACCTGGCCGTGTAACCTTGAGCAAGTTACTTAACCCCAATTGCTTTAAAAAAAAAAGAAGGGAAGCAATTCAATATAGGTTACACATGTGTAATTATGCAAAATACTTCCATAATAGTCATGTTGTGAAAGACTAACTATATTTCCTTCCATCCTAGCCCACCCTTACATGTTCTATTTTCTGTTTGACCCTGTTTCATTTCAAAAGTGTTTGCTTCTGACTACCCCCTCCACCAATCTGCCTTCCCTTCTATCATTGCCTTCCATCCCCTTACCCTTTACTTTCCTGTAAGGTAAGATACCCAACTGAGTGTGTATGTTATTCCATCCTTAAGCCAAATCCAATGAGAGTAAGGTCCACTCAGTCCCTCTCGCCTACCCCCTCTTCCCCTCCATTGTGAAACCTTTTTCTTGTCTCTTTTATGAGAGAAAATTTACCCCATTCTATCTCTCCCTTTTTCCTCTTCCCAATATTTTCCTCTCTTACCTCTTAATTTTATTTTTTAGATATCATCCCTTCATAGTCAACTCACCCTATACTATCTTTCTCTCTCTCTCTCTCTATCTCCTCTAACTACCCTAATACCGAGAAAGGTATCATAAGTTACAAATATCATCTTTCCATGAAGGAACATAAACAGTTCAACTTTAGTAAGTTCATTATGATTTCTCTTTCCTGTTTACCTTTTCATGTTTCCCTTGCTTTTTGTATTTGTAAGTCAAATTTTCTATTCACCTCTGGTCTTTTTATCAAGAATGCCTGAAAGTCCTCCATTTCATTGAATATCCATTTTCCCCTGAAGGATTATACTCAGTTTTTCTGGCTAGGTGATTCTTGGTTTTAATCCTAGCTCCTCTGACCTGTGGAATATCATATTCTAAGCCTTTCGATCCCTTGATGTAGAAGGTGCTAGATCTTGTTTTATCCTGTTTGTATTTCCACAATATTTAAATTGTTTCCTTCTGACTGCTTGCAATATTTTCTCCTTGACCAGGGAACTCTGAAATTTGGCTATAATATTTCTAGGAGCTTTCCTTTTGGGATCTCTTTCAAGAGGTGATCAGAGAATTCTTTCAATTTCTAATTTAGCCTCTGGTTCTAGAATATCAGGACAGTTTTCCTTGATATTTTCTTGAAGAATAATGCCTAGGCTCTTTTTTTTTATCATGGCTTTCCAGTAATCCAATATTTTTTTAAAGCAATTGTGGTTAAGTAACTTGCTCAAGGTTACACAGCCAGTTATTTCTGGGTGTGGTGCTAAGTATCTGAGCCCGTATTCGATCCCAGGTCTCCCAAATCTGGGGCCGGTGCTCTTACTCACTGTGCCACCTGGCCACCCCTAAGCAATTGGGCTTAAGTAACTTGCTCAAGGTTACATGGCCAGGTGTTTCTGTTTGGGTGCTAAGTATCTGAGCCTGGACTTGATCCCAGGTCTCCCAACTCTGGGGATGGTACTCTTACTCACTGCGCCACCTGGCTGCCCCAATCCAATAATTTTTAAATTATCTCTCTTAGATCTATTTTCCAGGTCATTGGTTTTTCCAATAAGATATTGCACATTGTCTCCTATTTTTTTCACTCTTTTTCTTCTGTTTTATAATTTCTCAATTTCTCATAAAGTCATTAGTTTCCATTTGCTCCATTCTAATTTTGAAGAAATTATTTTCTTCAGTGAACTATTTGATCTCTTTTTCCATTTGACCACTTCTACTTTTTAAGGGATTATTCTCCTCAATGGTTTTTGGACCTCTTTTGCCTTTTGGGTTACTCTACTTCTTAAGGTGTTATTTTCTTCAGTATTTTTCTGTATCTCCTTTAGCAAGCTATTGACTCATTTTTCATGATTTTCTTGCATCACAATTATGTCTCTTCCCAATTTTTCCTCTACTTTTCTTAATTGATTTTGAAATTTTTTTTTGAGCTTCTCCATGGTCTGTGACCAATTCATATTTTTCTTGGAGGCTTTTGATGTAGCAGTTTTGACGTTGTTGTCTTCTTCTGTTTGTATGTTTTAAACTTCTTTGTCACCAAAGTAAAATTCCATAGTCTGAGTTCTTTTTGTGCTGTTTGCTCATCTCTCCAGTCAAATAATTTATTTTCTAACTCTTTGTCAAGGTAGTACTCTACTTCCAGTGTGGGTGGGGGTGGGTGTACTGTCTCAGGATTCAGGGGTTTTGTATCAGCCACTCAATCCCCCACAGTTCGTGGGCACAGAGCTCTGGAAGCAGCCATTGCTGCTCCTGCTGCCACTGCTGCAGCCACCACCACATCTACAACCCTGCGACTGGGGCCAAATCCCAGTTGGACCACAGGCAGACCATGCTTCTCTTTCACCCAAGTCCCACAGAGTTTTCCCACTGACCTTCTATGCTGTCTTTAACATTTGTGGGTTGAGAACTCGGAAAACTGCCACAGTTGCCAGTAATTCAGTCTCCTGAAGTCTGCTCTGGTCCTGTTAGCTCCAGCATGGTCCATACTCTAGAATTTGGTTAGAGTCATTTTTGTAGGTATTTTGAGGGGGATATGTCAAGCAAGTTACTACTTTTACTCCATCATCTTGGACATGACACCAGCTTTCTTGATGAAGAAACTGGAGTGGTTTCTTCTCTAGCTTATTTTACTGATAAGGTCCTGAGGCAAACAGGGTTAAGTAACTTGCCAAAGGTCCCTCAGCTGGTAAGTGTCTGATGCCAGATATGAACTCAGGAAGATGAGTCTTCCTGGCTAGGCCCAATGCTCTATCCATTCCAACACATAGCTGCCAAGGACTTTAAACAAAATTTTTTATGTGAACCACTGAAAAATATGGATTTTTCTGTCCCTAATCATGTAAATTAGTGTGACAGTCCTGTGTATCTTTTTTGGGGAACAAGGAAGATGTCTAGGATTTACTGCATATTTAGAAAAATGAAGATGCCAAATTGTGTCTAGGTAGTCATTTCTATAAATTCAGTTCTAGTAATAGTCTTGTTAACACAGGATATTTTAAATGCTCTTAAGTAGAGATATTTTAAATTTTATGTTTTTTTTAAAAGATAATTTGTGCATGAAATCCAATTTAGAATAGAATCTTTCTCTAAGTATGGACTTTGTTATTTGGGCCACAGAACATATACCTTGCTTCAGCTAATTCACATTGAAACAAAGTGCTAAAGAGGAGACAAGAAGATCCTTGACTATTACTATATTTGAAAACTAGAACCTACAAATTGTTGAGTAAATTATACATGAGCCCCTTCTGTGTCTTAGTCTTCTTAGACATCAACAGCCTAGAAATTAATTAAAGGCCCAGAGAACATATTTATCACATTTGGCACAAATCTGAGATGGATAACAAACACAGTGGATAGCAGAATCAACATCTAAATGTAGGTCAAAAGGCTAGAACATGCATATTAATCTAATAAGATGAAACAGTAGAATAAATGCACATTCTTACATTTTGATTAAAAAAAACTTACTCCACAAGTACAAGATAGGGTAGACATGATTAGACAAAAGTTCTTTTTTTCCTTTCTTTCTGGAAAAGAAACCCTAGTGTTTTAATGTAGCACAAGCTCAATTTCAATCAACAATCTGACATAACATCCCAAAAGAAGCTAATGGAATCTTGGACTACACTAAGAGACATGGCATTGTGTTCTAAGAAGGTAATGATCCTGCTCTATTGCATTACCACACCTGGGATATTTTGCTTGGTTCTGGTTGTGATAGTTTGGGATAGACGTTGATCACCTGCAGAATGTCTAGAGGAGGACATACGTCTTGTGAGGGTCCTTTACATCTTGTGATAGGCAGACAAATGGAAGTTAATGACAATGTTTATCCTAAAGAAGAGAAGATTGAAAGGAGAACATGATAACTATCTTCAAGTATTTGAAAGGCTGCCATATGAAGATAGGATTAGATTTGCTCTTGTTGATCCAAGATATAACTAGAAACAAGGAGTGTGAGTTGCAAAGTGGCCAATTCAGACTTACTAAGTGATTGATTGCTTTTTTTTTTTTTAAGGTTGCTAACAGTTCCAGCTATCCAAAAGTAAAATGGTCTACCTTTGGAAGAAGAGAGTTCCTTCTCACTGAAGATCTTCAAGAAAAGGAGGAATGGTAATTGGTAGGGAATGTTGCACCTTGATTCTTGTCCCAGATGGTCTACAGAGTTCCTTTAAGCTCTGAGATTATGGTACACTGTGATTTTTTGACATGGAGAAAGATCTAGGTCTGAGCCCCAACTCTGCACCTGGCTACCTGTGTGACTCAGGTAATTGGTTTCATCTCTCAGGGGCTCAATTTCTCCCCCCTGTAAAATAGGGATAATGATATTTGTATTGCTTAGTAACCTATGTGTAGAGTACTAAAGAAATACATCATTATTTTTATTGATTTGGTATGAGTAACATCTATCAGTGGATCTAGCCAAAGAATTATTCACTGGTAGAACAAAATACAAATTATATATTGACAATATTGGAGTGATAACAAAGTCTTAATTTAAAATAGAAGTTGGATTAAGAATAAAATTGCATGTCCAGAAAATAAAGTGGATAATTGAGACAATTTTCCACATAATTCCATCCTTCAATTACCCACTCTCCCAAAATATCCATTTTTTGTTTGAAATAACCTGATAATTTGAAGTCCAGGTGGCTGGTTTTCTTTAATTGTTGTGAGATTCACCTCACTTGTCCACTTTTCTTTATGTCAATAGACAATGCCATTCATATTTGGAAAGTCCTTCATCGAAAAATTTTCTGGTTCACTATAGAATCATGTCACTTTGCCTAGGGGATTTTGAATATCCTTTCTGACTTTTTGATATACTTAAAACTGTCTATCATGAGTCAAGGTTATGCAAAGAGAAAACTAAATTGATGATTACCAAAAAAAAAGCTTCCAATGATAGTAAAAGTTTCATAACTGAAACTAGATTTATAGCAGTAAGTTCTGAATTTTAAAGGGGCTGTTATAACCTCAGTTGACATTGACTTGAGTCGTTGTGAGGTAGAGGTTAGATTTCCAAATTCTTTGTGGCTTCAGAAGTCAACTAAGTCATCCATTGAACAGGGAATGGAAAGATCTTCACCCTTCCAAGGAACCCTCCCCACCCCCATATATGTATGTGTATATGTGTGTGTGTGTGTGTATGTATATATATATATATACATATATATGTATGTATATATATATTCTATTCATCAATGCCTTGCATTAATCTTACCTTTCAGTCTGTCATAGTAGAAAGAATATGGGATTTACATTCTGAAGGTCCAGGCTAAAGTCTAGCTTCTTAAGACTTTGGACCATGGACAAGCTTCTCAAAATCTTGGAATTTTAATTTCCTTCCTAGTAAAAATAGAAATAATTGTATTTGTGCTGTCTTGCTCACAGGGTTGATGTGAGTATCAAATGAGAAATATTATGTGTAAAATGTTGCATGACCATACAGATCTATATGAGTAAGAGCTCTTCTTATTACCAGCAGGTTGTCTGGAGTAGTAGAGAGAGCGCTGATTTCAGTAGCAGAAGATGAGTTCTAGCCAGGCCTCTCACATACTGATGATGTAACTCTGTGTAAATCTCTTAATATCTAAATGCCACAGACTACTCTTGAAAATCATAAGGTATAGACTTATTACCAATCTGCATTGTTAGAAGGAGTTTCTTCCCCAGCAGTTGTTAGGTATGAAAATGAAATCATTGGGCTGTTATAGATGTATGCATGTATTAATATGTATGTATATGCACAAATATGTATATATATATAATCTCTATACTTCTATTTAACTGCATATGTGTATAGATATTTTAATCTAAGCATACATAAAAATATATACACATATACATGTGTTTATAAATACACATGTGTGTATGTACACACTTATATGTGGTTAGATAAAAAATTATATTTTTCTGGGGGAAAAACCCCTGAGGTTTTAATATAATACAAGCTCAATATGAATACACATATATGTGTGTGTAATATATATATATATATATATACACACATGCAGACAGACATATACACACATATATATGCACATGCATATGTGTATATACACAGAAATATATTACTTTATATTTATAAATAACATGTTATGCAGTTACTATTTATTAGAGGTCTCTAGGTCATATGGCAAAACCTGATATAATGAAATTTCGTCTTTTGCTCAGCTTTAGAAAATCAAATTGAGCCAGCCATTAGATTAAAAGGTCAACAATCTTTGTTTCCCGAGATTTGGTACTTTGGAACCCCACGTGGAAGAAACAACATGGCAAGAATTGTTTGATATTATATCTTTGCTTTCTAGTACCCTATGCTGGTCCTTTGATTAAAAGAAATAAAATTTTGTCCTTTGAAAATCTCCTATAAATTAAACTTCTCACCAATTATAGCTGATCTTTTCACCAGTTGATATGAATTGATGTTAAAAACAGAGATTATATTTCATGAAATAAATTATGTTTTCTTTGGCATTGTGTCATTCATTATTTAATGCATTTCTCACATCCTGCAAGGGTGCCCAGTATTCTTATCTCTCCTCACCAAAGATCTTATGATTTGAGCCAACAGTGTGATATGGCAGCCAAAAATGCAACAAAAACCACCCTGCCATGAATAATGATGCATAAAAGAAAGGGTCAGTGTGCTGAATGGAGGAAGTGATAGTGCCTGGCCAGAATTCTGAGAACAGAAAGTTCAGTCCTGGATTATATACCAGAAGGGTCATTGGCAAGCTGGAGAGCATTTTAAGGAAGATGAATAGGATGGTAAAAACAATAACAAACAAAACAGTCAGAAGAAAAGACCTGATCCCCAACTTCTAATACTTGGAGCTCTGTCATATGGAAGAAGAATGGCATGCTGGAACTAATTCAAACCACCTCACTCACAAAATCAATCCTTAAATTTAAATGTGAGCATTTATGTTTTAGAGATTGGCAAATGCTACAAATTAGGCCTTGATTTATTGTTTTGTTGATTGCCCAGACCTAATAAAGTGATGGGGAAAATATTGATGAAACAGATATAAATTTAGAAGTGTGTTCTGCATACAGTTTAAAAACAAGAATCTCTCTGGATTGTCCCTATGCTACTTCTCTTTCTAGAAGAAAACTATGATACATGGATAGAAGTTTCAGAGAGCCAGATTTAAGATCAAGCTAAGGAAATGAAAGGTTAATGATTAGAGTTGTCTTGAAAAAGAATGAGCTCCCTCCTCCACATATATCAAAGTGGAGGCCAGAGGATTTTTTGTCAGGGATATTGTAGAGGGAATTCCTGATATCAGGGGAAGGGCAAACTAGATGACTACCGTGTTACCTTCTAACTCTTATTCCATGAGTATGTGAAGTGAAGAAAGGTGAATTCACCTCCTGCTCTGCTTCCAGGCCAGCACCCACCATAATCATCCTGGAAAACAAGACCTGTGGAGATGAAACCGGCAGTTGTTTCTGGGGATGATGTAGTCATAATAACTGAAGAAGAAAATTCTTTTTTTTTAAAAGAAATTGGGGTTAAGTAACTTGCTCAAGGTTACACAGCCAGGTGTTTCTGGGTGGGTGCTAAGTGTCTGAGCCTGGATTCAATCGCCAAGTCATCCCGAAACTGGGGCTGGTACTCTTAATCACTGTGCTACCTGGCCGCCCCAAGAAGAAAATTCTTACCATGGAAGTCCTCGATATTTTCAAATAATTAAACATGAGATATTTATAATATTTTATCAGTGGAAATTACATTAAAGAAGGGGATTTGCCATCTGCTTTGCCACTGTACTCTAAGGATCACAAGAGCTTTCAATTAGACTTGTAGTTGAAACTTCCTTTATGTGTTGTCTCCTTTGCTAGAATGTGAGCTTTTTGAGAGCAGGATGTGGATCTACTTTTCCTTTGGTATCCTCAATACCTAGCATACTATTTTGCACATAGTAATCTCTTAAAAATGCTTTTTCATCCATCCATCCATCCATTCCATAAAGTATAAGCAGTGGTAAATCCCTGAAGACTTTAGAGCACAGTAATAAAGTGATCTAGTATATACAATGAGAAGATTGTTCTGGGCATGGTAGGAAGAGGGGTTAAAGTTAGGAATAAATAGAAATAAAGTATTATTGACTTACTTATTATATCGCCTTGCATTTTTAAAGAGGGCCCCTTGGAGAAGACTATGCTTTACCCAAAGCCATATATCAAAAGGCTAAACTCTAGACACAGTACCACCTAGGTGTGAGAAAGACATTTATCCAAAGGTTTTGTCCAGTGTGTCTTAAATCTCATCATGTAGGTTGATGTTCTCCTTAGTCCCTACTGAAGCAGTCATTATAGATTGAAAAAAAAAAGATTGTTGCTTTAAATTAGCTCTAATCAAGTCCCCTCCTTTTCTCTTGCACGTTCTAAGCCCTCAAGCCATCTAGATTAGAAGTTCATAGAGGACAAGAACTCACACTGAAATTTAACAGTTGACTCATTGAACTGGTTCAAGGTGGCTCAAGCATAGCATTCCTCTTCCATGTGACAATATTTGAAATATTTGAAAAGAGGAATCAAGTTTTATCTTCTGGCTAGCACTAGTTAGTGCTTTTTGTTGCCTGTCATGATCTCACCATCCTACTCATCTCCAACTTGTCAGTGACCCTTCTGGCATATAATCAAGCACTGAATTATCTATTCTCAGAGAATTCTGACCAGGCACTATTACCTCCTTCTGGGCACTGACTCTTTCTTTATGCATCATTATTCATGCCAGGGTGGATTTAATTTCATTTTTGGGTGACATGTCACACTATTGACTCATATGGAGGCAGAGGCTACACATGGACAGAGATTCAGAGGGCCTCAGGACCAGTCACTTTATCTCTCTAAGCTTCTATTATTCTCATTTATAAAATTTAAGTCATAAAACTTCTACTGCCCATCTCATAGAACATTTGTGAGGCTCAAACATGTGAATGCAAGCAAAGCCAGCTAGGAATCAAAATGTGCTATGCAAATAAAAATGATAACAAATATTTATCATGAACCTCATGTGTTTAGATCTCTGTATTAGGCTCAGGATGACATGCAAATTAAATAATATATGCTTTTTGCCCTTTACATACCTAAAGCCTTTCTCAACCTGGTCCCTTGCTCCCTTTCCTTATACTCTCCACTCACCCTCTGATTAAAATACAATGACCATTTGCTTTTTTTTTTTGCATAAAATAGTTCATCTCCCCCACTGACAATCTTCCATGCTCTCCCTCCTCAATTCTGCTTCTTAACAAAAAGTCTTTCTTCAAGACTCACCTCAAACCCCACCTCTTCTAGGAAGTCTTTCTCAATCTGACACCACATCCATTTCTGCTAGTGACTTCCCTCCAAGATTACTTTTCTTTTACAGTAAAAATATTTTGTATGTTTACTGTTATTTGCTTGTTGTAGTCCCTTTAGAATGTGACCTTATGTGGGTATGGACCATATTTTTATCTTTCTTTGTATTCCTAGCACTTAGCCCTGTGCATGGCATATAGTAAGTGCTTAATAAGTCAACAAAGATATAGTAATTACCTGCCATGTACCAGGCACTAGTGCTAAGTGCTGGGAACACAGAGAAAGAGGAAAAAAGTATTTGCCTTCAAGAAGTCCACAGTCTAATTGGGGAAACCATGTATAAGTTTCTATATACATAGCAAATACTTGTTGACTGACAAAATGATAGATAATATACAATTTTAGATAAGCATATAAGAAAACAGAGGCTTGGGTTAGTCCTAAAAAGGTAATTTGTGATGACTTGGCTAGTAAGGGGAGGCTACATTGATACTGATGAGATGATAATCTCATTTCCAGTCAGCTGGTATGTGTGAGGACCTGCTAGGTGTCCAGGGCATATGGACATTCTAAAATAAATGCTTTGATCATGCCAACCACGAGGAAAGCTTGCCATGTTCCATGAAATATGAGCTGCATTCCAACTCCCTAGTGTGGCATTCTGAGTTTGACAAAGGTATCTTTGTGGCGAATGCATGCAAATGTCATGGGAACCATTCCTGCGATATTTATAAAAGCAAATTGGCCAGATGCCTAGCGTCAAAAATAAACCATAAGGGAAGAACTCTGTGGGAGTTAGAGGATTAAATTAAGTTGAGGGAAAACTTAAGCAGAATATTCCAGGAATATCTCCTAACAGCAGAACCTGAGGAAGTATCCAGGGCAAAAAATGGAAGACCCCATAGAGAGACATGTCATTGATCACATGGTCAGAGGCACCATAAATCCATGACATCTAGGGAGCATTCAAAGCCTGGCAATATTCTCTCACCTTGGGCTTTCCACTTATAGATTTGGAAGTTAGCAGGTTTCAGAGTCTCTACTAACAAGATAATGGAATAACTGAATTAGAGCATTACAAGACTTCCATTAGAAGGGATATCAGATATGATGCTGTATAAAGTCACCTGAGCATGGATTCCTTCTGTAACAACATCTTGACAAGTACACATTCAGCCTCTATATGAATATCTTTAGCAGTAGGAAGCCCACTATCTCCATGAAGCAGGCTGTCCCATTTTTGAACACTTCTGATCATTTGGAGGGCCATATTAATGCTACCTGCAATCTGGGAGCAGGGAATCTTTTCAAACTCCTGACTCCAGGATAGACAAAGCCATAACTGAGGTGGTACAATTGGAGCTTTGCTCTAGGATGCCAAAATTTATAAGGTGCTGAAAGTTCTTGAACTGTTTCAGAAACAACTGAGCTAGCATATAGTTAGGAGCAATAGTTAGTTAAAACAGGAAACTACCAGATGGCAGACATCTTTCCTGATCCTCTTCCCCCTCCCCCATCCCAATTCCACTAGGGTACTAAAATCTTTAGTTGTTGCTTTCCATTTAAATAGAGTTAAAATTCTACAGTCTTCTGACACAGAAGGACAATGCTTTCTCTAGTGCTAAGCATTTTTTATTATCTCATGGTGACCTAATCTAAGTTTCTACCACATGACTTATCTTAGGTGTTAATGGAAAGAAATTAATGAATAATTAAAATCCACAGATTATCCAAGTGTTTCAGCCAAATGATTTAGCCACCTTTTCGACCTTACCTTTCATCTTGGCTCATAACCAAGGGGCTTAATTTGAGTTTTACCTCATTATCTTGTTTGTGAACAATGCATAGGGGGAAAAAATAAAAAGATTGAGAATGAGGAGAAAGAAAAAAAGAGTAAAAAGAAGAGGGAAAACAGGGAAAAATAAAAATAATGACATATAATGATGTTAATGATGTAATAGCTTAAAAATCATCTTTTAAGGTATTTTCTCTTTTTTACACCTCTTTTAATACTATTAATACTCCCTTGGTCTTTAAAATGCACTCTCTTATCAATGTTATTTAACTGGTTCTTGTGCATACTTATCTTAACTTTAACACTTAAAACTTCTGGAGGGCATGGATTATATCTTCTATTGGACTTCCCACAAAGCTAAATAGAGAGCAGATGATCTTTAAATATTAACTATGACAGCTTATATATAGTGTTGGTTTTGGGTTTATTTTTTTTTCAGTTTGCTTTTTAGGAAGCTCATTCCCCTCAAAAAACAAAACAAAACAAAACCCTAAACCCTTTGTTTGGTTTGGTTTCTAAGTAGTTTTGAAGGGTATAAATTTGAGAGAGAAATCTGATGACCACGTCTTTCTCACTAGGTTGATGTTGTCACAGAAAGCAAACCATCTAGATAAGTTAGTAAGAATTTCCAGGCCATGAAATTCCAAATTGTTAGTGACTTTTCCTACATGGATGCCTCACTACTATTTTATTCCAAGTTTGCATTCACTCTTCCTTCAGATGTTCTGTATTTGTGTAAAAGTGCGATCCAGGTTTGGGAATTGGGATGATTGTTTTTGGCATTGTCTTTGCTATGCCATCTCAGTGCAACAACAGTCTCAAGGCTCAGGGATTTTGCATGCTTCTGAAGAAAAAGCATCCATCTAGGTTGATGGAAGGATGATCACTTGACATTTACATGCCTGTGATGGGAAGAGTTTCATGAGAGTTTGGAGAAGAGAGAGTTTTTTTTTTTCTTCTTTGAGAGAAACAAATGAGATTGCAGATTTTCTTTGGGACTAACTCCAAACAGTTGAAGAGGTAAACTTTGGAAGGCAGAAATAAAGAGGGAAAGTAGCTCTTCAACATGTCCTTGATTTCCTTGTTTCCCTTGAGTCATCAGTAAATTTCCACTTGGGTGATATCAGATCTTCCCTTTAAGTGAGTGGGGGCATCTCCTCTTGCTCCCAACTAAAGAGTTTAGTAGAATATGTCACAAAATATATTTTTACTATTTATAATGGTTGTCTGTATGACTGCTATTTGGTGGGAAGGAGTCAAGTCTACAGGTATAAGCTTGGGACAACCTCTCTCATCATGAATAATGGTCAGGAGAGCAGCTTGAACTCGTGAAATCATGTCCCTAGACCAGAAATATTTAAAGGAGCAGAAAAACATATTTCTAGTCCAGTATTCCCCCTCCTCAGAGGGGAACAGAATAGCCAAACTTGTGGTCCCTGTTCCTGATCCTCTCCAGGAAGGAATCAGTATTTATTGGAGAGGAGTAAACCATATTCTAGAGATAGCTATTCATACATTTCCATGAGTTTAATTTAGCCAAATGACATGGACATAAACATTTCACACAAGCAGCACATAACTCTACCTTAGTAAATAACTTTACTAAGAGCTAATTGTACATACTGAATGATTCCTCATTAGAAACATGCCAATGTGTGATTGTAAACTACAGCATCAGAAGTGGATGATCAAAGAGTATTATCTTTGAACAAATTAATAACTATATTACTCTCCTCCCCACAACCCATGAGTAGGAATGAAAAATGGGGAGAGAGTCAATTTAATATTCTATTTCTATAAAGCATAGTACATTTCTGAGAATCATTCTTTTTTTTCTTTTTCTTTTTTTATTTAAATTAAATTTTATGTTTAATTTTAGTTTACATCATTCATTTCCACAACATTTTGAGTTACAAATTTTCTCCTTGTCTTTCCCCTACTCACCACCCCAAAACTTTGATCCCACTGTATACCCCCTGCCCCAATCTGCTCTCTCCTATATCCTCCCCCATTCCCCTCCGACTTTCCAGTAGGACAAGATGGATCTCTATACCCAAGTGCCTGTATATATTATTTCCCAGTTGCATGTAAAATAATAATAATAATAATTTTTAAAACATTTTATTTTAAAACTTTGAATTCCAGACTCTTTCCCTTGCTCCCTCATCACCTACCCTTACTGGGAAGATAAACAATTAAATATAGGTTGTACATGTATGGCTACACAAAACACTTCCATAGTGGATATATTGTGAAAGAGTGACTATATTTCCCTCCATCTTATCCCACCCCCCACTTGTTCTATTTTCTACTTTGACCTTGTCCCTTTTCAAAACTGTGTGCTTCTAACTTCCCTCTTCCCCAACCTGCCCTCGCCTCCATCATCCCCACCTAATCCCCTCCCCCCAACTCTCCTATAGGGTGAGATACCCTATTTAGTGTATGCATCTTTCCCTCCCTAAGCCAAATCTAATGAAAATAAGGTTGACCCATTCCCTTTTGCCTGCCTGTTCTGCCCCTCCATTGTAACAGGTTTCCCTTGCCTCTTCTATATAAGATAATTTACCCTATTCTGTCTCTCCCCATCTTTTCTCATTATATTCCTCTCTTATCTCTCCATTTTACCTTTTAAATATCATTCCTTCTTGTTCAATTGGTCATGTGCCCTCTGTATACCTGTACACATATATACACACACTCACAGATGTATCCATAGCACATATACCCTCCTATAAACACATGTGTATGTATGTACCCATATATATATACACATATATATATACATACATATATATATATATGTGTGTGTGTGTGCATGTATATTTCTATTCCCTTCAACTATTCTCATATTGAGAAAAGTTTCATAAGTTATAATTATCATTTTTCCATGTAAGAATGTAAATAGTTCAACTTTGATAAGTTCCTTATTATTTCTTTCCCCTGTTTACCTTCTCATGCTTCTCTTGCTTCTTGTTTCTGAATGTCAAATGTTCTATTCAATTATATATATATATATATATATATATATATTTATCAAGAATGCTTGAAAGTCCTCTATTTCATTGAATGACTATACTTTTCTCTGAAACATTATACTCAGTTTTGCTGTGTAGGTGATTCTTGGTTTTAATCCCAGCTCCTTTCACCTTTGGAAAATCATATTCCAAGACCTTCAGCCCCTCAATGTAGAAGCTGCCAGATCCTGTGTTATCCTAATTGTGTTTCCACAATATTCACATTGTTTCTTCTTGGCTGCTTGTAATATTTTCTCCTTGATTTGGGAACTCCAGAACCTGGCTATAATATTCCTAGGAGTTTTCTTTTGGGGATCTTTTTCAAGAGGTGATTGGTGGATTCTTTCAACCTCTATTTTGCCCTCTGGTTCTAAAACATAAGGGCAATTTTCCTTGAGAATTCCTTGAAGGAAGATTTCTAGGTTTTTTTTTTTTTGATTGTGCCTTTCAGATAGTCCTATAATATTTAAATTATCTCTCCTGGATCTATTTTTCAGGTCAATGGTTTTTCCAATGAGATATTTCACAGTCCTCCTATTTTTTTTTTTCATTTGTTTGGATCTGTTTAATAGTATCTTGATTTCTCATAAAGTCACTAGCTTGTATTTGCTCCAATCTAATTCTGAAGGAATTATTCTCTTCAGTGAGCTTTTGAGATTCTTTTTCCATCTTGCAAATTTGGCTTTTTAAGGCATTCTTCTCCTCATTGGCTTTTTGAGCCTCTTTTGCTATTTGATTTGGTCTATTTTTAAGGTGTTATTTTCTTCAGTCAGGTTGTTGACTCTCTTTTCATGATTTTCTTGCATTGTTCTCATTTCTCTTCCCAAGTTTTCCTCCACTTCTCTTATTTGGTTTTCAAAATCCTTCTTAAGCTCCTCTATGGCCCGTAACCATTTTATATTTTTCTTGGAAGATTTTGGTGCAGGAGTTCTAACTTCATTGTCTTCCTGCCATTCCATCCTTTGATCCCAAAAAAGGAATCCAAAGTTGTATTGCTGTGCTTGCTTTGCTTTCTTTGCTTGCTCATGTCACCACTCAATTACTTGACTTTTGTGCTTTTTGCCACAGTAGAACTCTGCTTCTATAGAATAGAGCTTTGTCCCAAATTGCTCTGTTTTCCACATTTGCCACAGCTATTACTTGGCTGCCCTTTCTGAAGCCTCCACATGCTCTTGCACCTGGTCACCCACCCCAATACCTCCACACTAGACAGCAATCCAGATCCAAGCAGGTTAAAGCAAGAATGATTACCCCCTCAGAATGGTTGCTTGTTCCCCCTACAATCTGCAGGTCGGGAGCTCTGAAGCAGCCAAGTGGCTGCCACTGCTGAGCTTCAGCCACTTCTCCCTATGGAGGGGGCAGAGGCCAGACCTCACTCCCAGACACCTTTTTCCCAAAGTCCACTTATTTCTCACTTTGTCTTTCTCATTTATGGGTTGATAATTCTGGAAACTACCACAGCTGCTGGTGATCCACTCGCCTGAAGCCCTTCAGCCATGGCTGCTCAGGCTGCTGTGGGGATAAAACCACAAGTTCACAAGGGGCTGGGCTGGGCTCCCAGTGTGCTGCAATATACCCTTCTTGCCAGTCTGCTGGGCTGTCTTCAGTGAAAGGTTTTTATTTTTCTCTCTGTCACTTTGTGGGTTCTGTAGCCCTAAAGTTTGTTTGGAGTCATTTTTTATAGGTATTTGAGGTGGTTATGGGGGAAGTACAGGGCATTTTCCTGTGTTATACACGACCTTCTTAGCTCCTTCCTGAGAGTCATTCTTTATAACAAAGAATAAATGAGAGAGAAAGAGAGATTAACTAAAATTAACGAATACATCAAAAAATTTATCTTTATCTGTAATAATCTGCTGTTGTCTGTAGTGTTCTTTACCCTTTGCCTGGATTCACTGCAAAGAAAGTATGGAAGTACTGTCTAATATTTCTTCCTTGAGGCTAAGTTTTAATAAACCTTTGTTGAACTGAAAATTCTGTGTTAGGTTATATAATTCTTTCTATAGCCTTTTTATCAGAGAGACTGCATTGTGTAGTGGAATTAGAACCAATTTAATGGCATAAAGACCTAGGTTCACATCTCACCTTTGATCCATGATGAATTGGATCCATGATTCTTGGAAAATCACTGAACCTCCCAGTGATCTAGGCAGCTCTCAAATATTATATGTTGCAAAAAAGTTGCTGAGGTATAATAATGAGGAAGCTTCTTCAGTTGCAAGTTCCATATACCAATGGAATCATGGGTCAATTCTAGGGGTGTGCTAGTAAATGTTTACCAATCAGTTCTCTGAAAAAGTTTAATCTGTTTTAATAACATTTTCTCCATTACTTTTTAAAATCTAGACAACAAACTAAACAAATACAGTCCTGATTTATAATTCAACAATTAACAATCAATAAATGCTCACACTGAAATTTTAACAATCTGGCTTTTAAGAGTCAATTTAGAAACTGACTCAAACATATCCCTGGTCTAATCTCTGCCTCTTTTAGAGGTGAGCAAATTAAAGCCTGGGGACCAGAAATTACTCACCTAAGTTTATATGGTTAACAAATGGTAAAGTCATAACCCTAAACTAATTCTTCTGCCAATCTTCTACATTCTTGAGGAAATCTGAGGTTAGTGATTTTCCTCTAGTTATGCAGATAATACATAGTGAACGTGAGAAATACAAGTCTTCTGTACAAGGGGGCAAATAGGTGGTTCAATGAATAGAGTGCTGGGCCTAGAGTCAGGAAGACTCATCTTCGAGAGTTCAAAGCCTGCCTCAGACACTTACTAGCTCTGTGTTTTTGGTCAAGTTACTTAATCCTGTTTGCCTCAATTTGTCTTCTGTAAAATTATCTTTGCCAAGAAAATCCCAAAATGGGATCAGAAAGAGACAGATATAACTGACACAACTCAACAACAACAGCTTCTGTGCTTAGTCAAATATATTCCACTAGTATTGATCTGAATTTTTGGATACTGCTATACTTATGTCATATCCAATTTTCAAATAGTACAAAATTGGGGGATCTAGTTAATACATTAGCTGACAATCAATGAACTGATCAACAAGGATTTTCTAAGCACCTGGTATATGTCAACAACTATATGAGGTGCTGTGTATAAAAGACAAGACTGAATAGTCTCTTCCTTCAATGAGTTTGCATCCTTTTGGGAAAGGCAACATGTACATGAAAAAATTCTATATAAAATACACAAAAAATTAATACAGGTAAACATTTTTGGGGAAAGAGCATTAAGAACTAATGATATCAGGAAAGATTTCATATAAGAAATGTGTCATGAGAAGTTTTCAAGAAAATAAGGGATTTTAGGAAGTAGAGATGAGGAGGGGAGAACATTCTAGACAATGAGGACAGCCAGTGGAAAAGCATGGTGATAAACAATAAGACCATGGAACATTTTGTTTTTGTCATTGAATTCAGTATATAATTTCTAGAAGAAATTCAAACTATATGGTATTTCCTATTCAATCCATTTTTCTTATTTTTATTTTTCTTGAATTTTAATTTCTTTAATTAATTAAATTTTAGTTTTCACTATTCAGTTCCATGAGCTATTGAGTTTTAAATGTTCTCCCCACTGCCCCCATGAAAATATTAAACATATTTTTGCATTAATCACTTTGCAAAGAAGAATTAGAATCAATGGAATGAACTACGAGAAAGAAGAAACAAAACAAGAAAGAGACAGAGAAAGACAGAGAGGCAGAGACAGAGAGAAAGAGAGAGAGCAAATAGTATGTTTCATTCTGCATTCAGACTCCATAGATTTTTCTCTGGATGTGGACAGCATTTTCCATCATGAGTCTTTTGGAGTTGTCTTAGTATGTTGCATTGCTGAGAAGAGCTAAGTCTGTCAAAGTTAGTCATCACATAATGTGGCTGTAACCATGCACCATTTTCTCCTGGTTCCACTCACCTCACTCAGCATCAGTTCAGATAATTCTTTCCAGGTTTTTCCAAAGTCTACTTTCTCACCATTTGTTATAGCACAATAGTTTTCCATTACATTCATATATCACAACTTGTTCACACATTCCCCAATTCATGAGCATTCCCTCAATTTCCAATTCTTGGCCACCACAAAAAGAGCTACTATAAATATTTTTGTACATGTGGGTCTTTTTTCCATTCGTATGATCTCTTTGAGATACAGCCCTAGGTGTGGTATTGCTAGGTCAAAGGATATGCACATTTTTATAACCTTTTGAACATAGTTCCAAATTGCTCTCCAGAATGGTTGGATCAGTTCACAGTTGGAACACCAACAATGGATTAGTGTTCCCATTTTTCCCACATCTTCTTCAGCATTTATAATGTTCCTGTTTTGTCATGTTAGCCAACCTAATAGGTGTGATATGGTACCTCACAGTTGATTTAATTTGCATTTCTTTAATCAACAATGATTTAGAGCAGTTTTTTTTTCATATAACTATGGATAACTTATAATTTCTTCATCTGAAAACTGTTCATATCATTTGACCATTTATCAACTGGGCAATGACTTGTATTCTTAAATATTTGACTCAGTTCTCTACATATTTTAGAAATAAGGCCTTTATCAGAGATATTGATTATAAAAAAATTCCCAGTTTTCTGTTTCCCTCTTAATCTTGTTTGCACTGGCTTTGTTTGTGCAAAAACTTTTCAATTTAATGCAATAAAAATTCTCCATTATGCATTTCATAATCTTCTTTATCTCTTTTTTGGTTATAAATTCTTCTGATCTCCATAAATCTGACAGGTAAACTATTCCTTCCCAGTTTGCTTATAGTGTCAGCCTTTATATCTAAATTGTGAACTCATTTTGACTTTATTTTGGTATATGGTGTATGGTATTGGCCTGTGCCTAGTTTTTAACATAATACTTTCCAGTTTTTACAGCAGTTTTTGTTGAATAGTGAGTTCTTATCCTAGAAGCTGGGGTCGACCACGGAACAACAAAGGACAGTTTGTCTGGAAGAGGATTAATGTATATGATTGGAAACAGGTAAAGACCAAGTTGTGAAAGGCTTTAAAAGTCATACAAGGAACTTATATTTTTTCTTGGAGGGAATAAGAAACCATTCAAGCTTAGTGAATAAAGGAGTAACATGATTTTAGATTTTGGAAATGATCAGATTTTATAAAAAGTTTTAGAAATTTTTTTTTCTTTTAGAAAGAGAGCTTGAAGGGGTGGCTAGGTGGCTCAGTAAGTAGAGCACTGACCCTGGAGTCAGTAGGACCTGAGTTCAAATCTGGCCTCAAACACAAAAACTAGTCATGTGACCTTGGGCAAGTCACTTAACCCCAATTGCCCTCCAAAAAGAAAAAAAAGGAGGAGAGCTTTACAGGCTTGAATGTTAGATGGAGTCTAAAAAGATAGAATTCAATAGGGATGTAAAGATGTTTATTTGGGTACAGAAAATCAATGGCAGTAGGCAAGATTGAGTAAGTAAGGGTAAATAACTTTTTTTTAGATCTGTTGTTATAGTAAACTGCAAATTCAGTAGCAATCAACAGTATCCTAAAAGTTAATGCAATCTTAGAGATAGAATATCCAGAAGAAGGGAAGGGAAGGGAAAGGAAGGGATGCTTTCATTGTCCTCTGCCCTGGTCAGACCACATTCAAATTAATGTTTTCAGTTGTCAGTACCAGGTCTTAGAAAATATATTAATAACCTAGAGCATATCTAGAGGAAGGCAACCAGAATGAAACAACTAGAGACATTGTAGGAGTACCAATGGAAGAGATGTAAGATCTTCATCCTATAAAAGAAAAGACTTAACTGGGATGTTATTTGTTTTCAAGGTTATGAAAAACAGTCACATGCAAGGGGCATTATCTGATGAGATCTGTTCAGCTCTAGGGGGTAAAATTCACAAAGAGGTGGAATTTTAGACATCATCTAAGGAAGACCTTAGACAAAACTTTGGACCTCAAGACAATGGAAAGCTTAATAATTAAAGATCTCCAAAAGTCAGATGGGCTGTCTCTGGTGAGAGTGGATTATTTCTAATAGGAGGCATTTCAATGCTGATTGGCCACTCATTGAGGAATGTTGTAGATGAGATTCCATTATGAGTATGTGTTGTACTAGATGAGCCCTTGAAGTTCTGCTAGTTCTGAGATGCTGTGGATATTGGGAGGCTAAAACGATGATTTTGCTAAAATAGAGAACCCCTAGGTGAGAGAATCCTTCTGCCAATGGAGCGCAGAATATTATCTGTAATTTACCAAGAATTGCCTAGATCACAGAAAGGTTTGTCCAGTGTCATATAGTCAGTATTTGGAAGGTCTTTCTAGCTTCCAATACTGACTCTCTATCAAATATATTGTGCTGCTGCTATGATTCTTTGCCTTGACTCACATTGTGTTGCTCTAAGTTTCTCTCCTGGAAATTGCCTGAAGCAAAGTTCCCTCTGGATTCCATGAAGCAGATCCATTCATAATGCTACCCAGGGAGTCACTTGTCCTTCTCTTCCCTGGGCCCCCAGGCAAACCCCTGCTATTAAGTACTCAGAGTGAATGTTTTCTACTGTGAATGTCAAAATCATTAAGTTGATGCCTCCGACTTTGTCCCTAATGGAATTCTTCTTTGAGTCAGCACACCTATCAATCATTGCTTCCTTCCCTGCTAGTCATTCATCAGCCCCTGAGGTGAGAAAAGGTGCAGGTTTGGATTCCCTCACCTGCTCTTGTGCACTAAGAACATTAACGTCTGGGTGCTTTTTGAGCTAAAAACAAATACCTGGCATGAATGCTGACTGCTTTCCAGATAGTTGACACATAGAGAGCATATTCCTGCTTGACTCATGAATAGAAAAACAGCTGATATCCCCTCACAATGAAGCTGTCTCTAGCTAGACTGATATTTGACCATAACATTTTCTGTATGCATCTCCCAGTAAATGGGCATGTCCATTACTTGAAAACTATTCAGGATTTTCAATGCTCTGAGATGCTCACCAGTGTTAAAACCCCTACCTTTAATGTGTATTTTCTGCAAGGGATGTGTTATGGCTCTGAATCTTGGAACATCATGATCTCAGGAGAATAACAATGACTAAGTGATAAAGATGTAAGAAAAAAAAATCAAAAGAGCAATGAAACACTCACAAAAATACCAGAAGGAAACACAAAGTTCAGAAATGGACACAAATAAACAATTTTGATATGACCTTGTTAAATTAAAAATGAAGTTTGAAAAAAGAACAGATTGCATGCCACAGTTTCATGTATAACTCTCTTGTTTGTTCTCTCTGTATTAGGATTGTTTGTGTTTGTTGAGGATTGCTAAGTTCACAACAAAAAAAAAAAATTACCACAAAGATGACAATAAGAGCCATGGCCACTACCATTTACATAGCACTTTAAGGCTTGCAAAGCATCTGATAATGACAGTCGATTCTCACAACAACCTTGCAAAATAAGCACTGTTACTGTTCACATTTTATGATTTGGAAAACTGTATTTAAAAGATTTTCCCAGGCACTCAAACCAGTAAATGTCTGAATTAGAATTCAAATATGTGTCTTTCTTACTGCAAGTCTAATGATCTCCACTATACCAAAGTGCCTCTTAAGACAAATCAATGGTCAATGGAAATATTCAGTTCATAAGTGTCATAAAAATATCATAAATGTATGTATCCCCAGAAAAGGAGAAAGTTTGTTCCAGAAAGAGAATCAGGATTACAAAATGCTTACAAAGTATTGGGTTTGAAGTCAGAAACATCAGGGTTTTAATCCTGCCTCAGAAACTAACTCACTCTCTAGTTGTGTGATTCATGGCATGTAATTTATAGTCCCTGAGCCTCAGTTTCCTGAGCAGGTCTTAGAGAGCTCTGTGATGCTTCTCTTAATTATTATAATAATCTATTGAGAGTGTGGAATGAGAAATGGAAAGAATTTGTACTTCCCTGGTATTTCTGAAATGTTAAAGGAACCAAGAAAAAGCCTCCAGTTTGTTAATTGCATCATAGAGGTAGAAGGGATTGTAGGAGGCATTGAGTCCAAAGCTTTTATTCTAAAAATAAGGAAATTATGACCTAATGAAATGATTTATTTGTGAACACATGTATATACTATGTGGTTGTAATGGCAAGCCAAGAAGTACTTAGCACCTTGTTTCAGCTACTGAAGTATTAAGCACCTTGTTTGAGCTCCTTATGATTTGAAGATGGGAGGAACTTGCTAACAACAAGAAGGGTGGGACAGAAAAGAGAACTACCATATATAAGAAGGAGCACAAACTGGACCTGAGCAGAACTGAGGAGAGCATTTGTGGTGGTTGGCACTCTGTCTGTTCTGTCTGTGTTGATTTGTGTTTGTGATACTTTGTACAGAAGCCCTTGGACCTTACTGGAAGCCCTGAAAGAGGATTTTCTTGTGGTCTGTTTACAGAAGTCCTATGGCAAAGAATTGGAAATTAAAGGGATGCCCATCAATTGGGGAATGGCTAAACAAGTTATGATATATAAATGTAATGGAATACTATTGTGTCATAAGAAATGAAGAGCAGATAGACTCATATCTACCTGGAGAGGCTTATATGAACTGATGCTCATATAAGAGCATCATATAAGAAGAGCAGAACCAGGAAAAATTTGTACACTATTACAGATACAACATATGTGTGATGACCAACTTTGACAGACCAGACTCTTCTCAGAAATGCAGGGCTACAAGTAAACTCCAAAAGACACATGATGGAGAGAGATGTCTACATTCAGAGAAAGAACCAGAAAAAAACAGAGTTTGAATGCAGATTGAAGCAAATTACCTTCTCTTTTTCTTTTTCTTGTTTGGTTTGGTTTCCTCTTCCCCATTGTTCATTCCATCCATTACAATCCTTCTTTTCAACCTGACCAATGTCTAATGTGAAAGTATCTGCAGATTCTATACCTGATTGTATGCCACCATGGTGGGGGGGGGGGGG
>NW_027187460.1:15841322-15874133 GCF_028583685.1 Petaurus breviceps papuanus | reverse complement strand
ACAATCAAATTAATAAAGAAAAAAAATAAAGGAAGAAGAAGAAAAAAAAAGTCCTGGAGGAGGGTTTCAGAGGTCCTGGAACTATGCTGATGATTTGTATTGACTTCTCAGATGTTGTTTGTGGGTCTGTGTTAATTTCACAGGCAGATAGTGAATTGATGATGGTGCTGGCGATGTGAATGAATGTTGTTTTGGCTCTGTTAAAATTTGTCTTACCAGAAACAGAAACTGTAAAGGACTTGAGGTGGACTGGACACTGTGAGCTTCAATATGGAAAAGGAACTGAATGAAGAGCTGGACAAGGAGCTGAGAGTTGTTTACCTGTGAATCCAGGTAATGACTGTGAATCAGGTAAAAGCTGGGACCATGGAAGAGGAATCATGGAATCTGGGAGCCAGCCTAAAGCAAAGATGAAAAGAAATCTCCTTGAGTACTTAGTGCTGACTGCCAAGATCATGATTTACAGTGATCTAGGGGTGGGAGAACTTTGTACTTTGTACCTTGTACCCCTTGAGGATGATTGAGTTAAAAATGATTGGAAACTAATCTCCAATCAAGAAAAAAGAAGACTTTTTGACTGAGAGATTAAGACAATGCCACCTAGTGATGAGAGACCTTTGTACTTTGCATCCCTTAAGGAGAATTTCTCCTTAAGTATTACTGAGTTAAGGACTTACTGAATGATATCTTTTGTTTAAAACTATGTGGCCACTTTAGTGATAAGTTATGTTACATCATTGTGAATGCTGTACTTTGGTTTCTATGAATGTTTTACTTTAGTTTACTGCTGAATAAATAAGGATTACACTATACTATGTGATCAGACTATTAAAGCTATTCACAGCAGCAGTCCTCTGGTAAGATACTCATGCTTGGCTACACAGTGGTAAAGTCAGAATTTAAACTCAGATGCCATGTTTTACAGCCAATGTTCTTTCTACTCTACCATATTGAAGTCTCCATAGATAATGCAGAATGAAATATGGTCAGGAATCACCCAGTATGAGAAGGTGTGTAGGAGTTTGATCTGGATCAGGAACTTTATCCTCTGGGGCAAAGCAGACAAAGACTAATTCCTTTTCCATATGATGGCCTTTCTGATACTTAAAGATAGCGGTCACAAGTCACTCCTTTTATCCAAGTCTAGATCTAAGTGGTAGAGTAGATAATTGTAGAGGCAGGGAGACGTAAGTTCAAGTCCTTCCTCTGATACTTTGTTTAGAAAGGTCAAGGTCATCCACTTCATGGCCATTGTCTGTCATCTTCAATTTTGTCTTGCAACTGGACTTTGATAATTCTGGAGGAGAGAATGAGGCCAGTGACTTTTTGAGCTATTCCTTACTTAAGTTCAATTCACTCACAAGCCAAGATATCACTCTCAGGAAGTCATTGGTCCTCTTCAAGAATGAAGGATGAATGACAATTGATATCACACAGAAAATATAAAGCAAGATCAACAGAAACAGAAGAGCTTTTTCTTAGGCTTCTAATCCAAAGTTAGGAAGATTGGAGATCTGAATCAAGAGCAGTCAGGGAAGCACCAGAGATCAGACCCAGAGCTTGAAAGATTAAATCTAGAGAGTCAGAACACCAGGAGGGAGTGAACACCTATAGTCCTTAAAGTACCTTCATTGTCTCATTTACCTGAGCCTTTCGTGCTGGACAAATTTCCCACAGATGGCCAACATCAGCCAAATGAAGAGGTAACCAAAGATCACATTAGACTGAGAAGCACAGAATACTAGAACATTTAAGATAGATTTTTCCTTCCTCATTGTTTTGACTTTGGCCAACTTTGACTAGTTTGAAAGATTGGAGAGGTGTTGTGATATGATTTAGAAGAGAGAACCTGCAAGTCACTTAGCCTCTTTGGGCCTCAGTTTCCTCATTTATCAAATGAGTGAATTGAACTAGATTACCCTAAAATCATGTCTAGCCCTACCACTTTCAATTGCAAGTCCTTTCCAGCTGTGACATCCTATTTTCTATGTAAAGATCATTCTATTCTAAGGTTCCATTCTATTCTCTAAGTTGTAATATTCTATGTTCTAAATTCCTTTCCAACTTTAAACATTCTATAATCCTGTGATTATATTATAACACCTTTCCAGTCTGAGGCTTATTCTAAGATGGCACAATAATAGGAAAACCGCCTTTACATCCTTCCAATGTCTTTGAAGCCTTGCTATAGCAATACTGCATTTTTATGATAGTTAGAAAAGAGTTACTTTAATAGCAAACAAAATAGAGAAGAAACAGTAATTTTGTATAGTAAGTAAATAATCTTATCAAGACAACTGCCCATGATCAAATGCAGATCCCCTAACAATCTACTTTTTACCTAGAGTATTAAAATGCTATTGTATAATTCCAGACTTTGGCTTTGGAGGTTATTTTGTTTCTAAAATCTCACATAGAAAAACATGTAACTGGCAAACTGTTTGACTTTCAGTGCCCATTTGGTACTCTGAATCAGAATTTCAATGTGAATATGAAGCCCAAAGGGATTTCGTTTTACATCATCCCCATCAATTTGAGGTTTATTTGCCTGAAGGCCCATGACAGATATAGCTATCTCAACTGGGTTCTGAGATTTTATGAGGGAATATGGGCTAGAAATGCTATTTTAAGCCCCATTTAGGGTTTACTCAGACTGATTTTATGGGGAAACTTATGATTCTTCATAATTGCTAGAGTTTACTTTCAGAGCATTCATGGGAGATATTAACTCTGATATCTTTTCCTTTTTTGAATGATACTATTGGGGCACCAGTGGCATCTCTTGTACCATAGATCTTGGCACATTATTTATGAGCTAATGACAGGACAATAAATATGGCATTAAATAGTGGTGAGATGACATTTGTGAAGCCAAAGCCCCAGGAGGCTGATGGCATGCCTATGTGAAATTGCTCTGCCATTCCTCCCCATACTATGAATCACAGCTTTGATAAAAATGTTTCCACCCCCAAAATTTATTTCTATTTTCTTATAAGATAAACAGACCATTTTTAATGGAAACTGTCTCGTGAATATGCTTCCCTGCTAGAAGCAATCCTTGGCAGGGTTGTAAGTTGATTATAGCAGAAACTTACAGAAATTTCTACATGTCTGCATGCTTTCTACTTTTTTAAATTGATACACTACAGTGAGGATAATTCCATGATGACTAGGAACCCTAAATTAAATGTCTAATTGGGGGAAAATTCTTTCCCTTCTATTTAGACCTTCAGGTTCTAAAAGTTAGCAACAAGAAAAAGAAAAGATCAGCAAGAATTATTCTAAGTCTGTTTAGATAGAAATAAGATAAATAGATGAGAGACAGAGAAAAGAGGAGGAGGAGGTAGAAATAAAAGAAATAGATGAAAGACAGAAAGAAGAAGGAGAGGGTAGAAAAGGAGTAGGAGGAGAAAGAAGAAGAAGATGATGATGATGATGGAGGAGGAGGAAGAGGAGAAGAAGAAGGAGGAGGGGGAGAAGAAGGAGAAGGAGAAAGAGAAGGAAAAGAGGAGGAGGGGGAGAAGGAGGAGGAGGAGAAAGAAAGAAAAGAGAAGGATGAAGAGGAGGGGGAGAGACAGACATGGAATGAACTGAAGAGAAAACAGGAGAAGAGACAAACACATTTATTAAGTATTTACAATGTACCAGACACTAAGGTAAGCTTTAGGAATACAAATACAAGTTTCTACCCTTAAGGTGTCTGCATTCTAATGGAGGAAGATAACACAAAAAGGTAAACTACAAATCTGGAAGGCAAATGAGTCAGCACTTAGTATAGTGCCTAGCACCTAGCAGGCATTTAATAAATGCTTGTCTTAAATTGACCCATGTAAGGGCATGGTGATTAGTGAGGAGGAAGAGAAGTCTGTAGTGCAGAGTCATGAAAGAAGTGAGGCATGGGCATGCCCCTTCCCAAATACTGTTCTGGGCAGACAAGAAATAATCATTTTTCTAGATTCTCAGGTTTTTGTCTTAACATATGATCTCACATCTTGTTGCGTGATACTTTTAGTAGCATATAATTCTAAAATTGGGATAGAAAAGAATTACCTAAGCATAATAATATTAAAATTCAATGTTGGACATATGCCACATAGGAATAGCATGGCAGGTTTTCAAATTCATTGTTCTCGAAATTTTCAAAAATAAAAGGGGCAGATAAAGAGTCTGAAGTTAAGATTCTGGGTCTATCTCATACTAGCCAGTGTGTTTCTGGGCAAGTGCTTTAACTCAATAGCCATTTCTCTCATACACAGTAGGGATAGTATTTGTTCAAATTGTACATTTTTTGAAGATTGAATGAGATAATGTATATAAAGTGATTTCTAAGCTAAACACAAAATTTTATTAAATTGATTCAGCCAAATAACTATCTTCCAGGATGAAATGGTTTAGCATAATGATAGTGTATCTTAGAGTCTTAGAGCTGGAAAGGACCCTAGATGGCAAATGGTTTTCACCAATTCCCAGTAGTTGTGGATGATGAGGGAAGAAGGGAGAGAATCTGGAACTCAATAGTTTTAAGAACAAATGTTAAAAAATTGCATTTATGTGCAACTGGGAAATAAGATATACAGGCAATGTGGTATAGAAATCCATCTTGCCCTAAAAGGAAGTGAGGGGTGACAGGATATAAGAGAGGGTAGACTGATGGAAGGGGTAATCAAAATGCTTGCCATCTTGGGGTAGAGGGTAGGAGAAAGATGGGGAGAAAATTTGGAGCTCAAAATCTTGTGGAAATGAATGTTGAAAACAACTAAATAAATGAATATTTAAAAAAAGAATGTGTGCTATATTTCATGGACTGAAATTACAAATCCCAATATTTCTTTTCTTTCTTGGAGGGGGGAAGGTAGGGCAATAGGGGTTAAGTGACTTGCCCAAGGTTACATGGCTAGTTTTTGTGTTAGTGTCTGAGGCCTAATTTGAACTCAGGTCCTTCTGACTCCAGGGCAGGCACTCTATTCACTGTGCCACCTAGCCGCCCCCACAAATCCCAATATTACAAATATTGACTTCAAAATATCCTCATGAACTTCACCAAAGGAACTGAAATCAAACCACATTATCCAAGAAAAAAAAATTGTCCACAATCACTTGGATATTACATTGATTGGTAAAAATTTACAAATAACATTTTCAACATATATAACCACACCAAATACTTAAATTCTACAAATTCAATGAAGTGAAAAGTTTTCCAAATATAGAGGTATAGTAGAAATCAAAATCATGTGGGGACAGGATGGGCCATTTATCATCTGAATTGTTGTACCTACTTTGTTATTGTTTTACTGAAGATGATTTCAGTGAGCCTATAGAAGATGTAGGGCAGTTAGGTTGAAAATTGGATCCAATTCTGGCCTGGAGTCAGGAAGATTCATCTTTGTGAGTTCAAATCTAGCCTCACACAATTACTAGCTACATGACCCCAGGAAAATCAGGTAATTCTGTTTGTCTCAGTTCCTCATCTGTAAAATGAACTGGAGAAGCAAATGGCAAATCACTTCAATATCTTAGACAAGAAAACTCCAAATGGGGTCACAAAGAGTTGGACATGATTGAAATGACTGAACAACAGCAACAACATTTAAAGTTTGCTTATATCCTAATAATTTTATTATACTAGAAAATCAATTATTTTATCCACCTGTTCAATATTCCACAAATATTGTATATAGTATAGTAATAGTATGAACAAAATAGTGCCTTGCTCTGTATAATGCTTGTTTCTTTCTGAACTTCTTCTGACAATAAGAGAAGAATGATTTTTGCATAATAGTAAAAATTAAAAAATGGTGTCTGTGAAATAAATAAAATTCAAGAGGCCTTTCTTTGGTGACACATGAATTCAACCAAAATCTGATTGACAAAAATGCTTTGAATAAATGGCTGAGGTATGTGTATTTATTTGCATAGATAAAGGAGTGCATGACAAATTTTCCAAGACAAAGCTTTTGCCCCCAGATATTGCAGATGGGTTTCCTTTAATCTGTAGGAAATTAAATATAAAAGAATAATCTCAGGGTATTGGCTTTTCCCAGTACCATTTATATGTGAATTCAATTTTTAAAAAAGATTATAGGAACATAGATATAGAACTGTAAGATGACAATTGAACAAATGCCATTCAGAAGTAAGACTGGGAAATCAGGTCTTCTTGACCTAAAGGCTTGGTCCTCTCCATTTCACCATGGTGTCTCTCATTATTTTATCCCATAGAGTCAAAATGAAAGGTCTCATGGCATTGTGGATAGGGAGACAGCTTCACAGTCAGGAAGGCTTGCATGTAAGTGCCACCTCTAACATATACTGCCTATGATTCCCTGGACAAGTTACTGAACCTCTCAATGTCCCTAGGCAACACTTTAATTATAAAATTGCAAAGTAGGTATCCTTTGCCTTGATAGAAAGAATTTGCACGCTGAAAGTCTCCTGTACCAATAACAGCAGAGGTTTGGACCAAAAAGGAAAAAAAATCTAAACGGCCAATTCTGAATATATTTTGGCCTTCTTTTTATGACTCAAGGATTATCAATATTTTGTCAAATATGATATTACTCTGTATTATAGTGATATAATCAAAACTATTAAGATATCTAGAACTATTCATTACTAAATTCCCAGATTGTTTTGATAATTATGCCTGACAGGTTTTTCTTATCCTTTTTCTTATTCAAATGAACAAGCATTTATTAAACAACTTTTATGTGACTATGTTTATGTTTTTATGTGACTATGTTTTATGTGACTATTTATTATTATTATTTTTATTATTTATTTATATAATGTTTAATATAAATTATATTATAATTATATAATTTATTTGTATAATTATATACTATATAATTTTATATTTATTATTATATATTGTTATGTGACTATGTTTATGTTTTTATGTGCCTATGTTTATGTTTACCTGTGCTAAATGCTGGGGATACAAAAGACAAAAATAGTGTTTGCTTTTTAAGGAACTCACAATCTAATGGGAGAGGTAGCATGCAAATAACTATCTATGAAAAACAACATATGTACAGTATAAGTTAAAGATAACCACAGGGGGAAGGAATTAAGGGGCATCAGAAAGGGCTACTTTTAGAAGGTGGGATTTTAGCATGCACTTGAAGAAACAGCAGGGTGACCAATGTCATTACCTCATAGATCTTTTGGAGGAGTGAGGTGTGAGAAAACTGGAAAAAAGACAAACATGAAGCTTTTAAAAGCCAAAGGGAGATTTTATGTTTGATCCTGGAAGTAATAGCGAGTAACTGGACTTTATTTAATGTGGTTGGGGGATCAGAAGGAGGTTATTGTCAGAACTGTACCTTAGGAAGATCAGTTTGACAGCTGAGTGCAGGACTGACCAGAGTAAAGCATAACTTGAGACAGGGAGACCAAACAGCAGACTATTGGAATAGTCCAGACATGAGGGGATAGGGCCTGAACCAGAGTAGTAGAAGTGGTGGAGGAGAGAAGAGTCATAGATGTATAGGAGAGATTTTTTAGAAAGGTAGAATCTGTAAGAACTGGCAACTGATGGGATAGATGGGGTAAGAGAGAGTGAAGAGCTGAGGATGATGACCAGGTTGGAAAGCTAGGTGTTTGGGGAGTTGGTGTTCTCAACATTATTAGGAAAATCACTATCATCTGTTGCTGTTTCTTCTGGGTATTGTGCTTCCTTCTAGTAGTCAGTGATATCAACACTCCCCATACCCCTTAGTTGCTTGTAATCTTCTCTTCACTTTAGAGAGCAGATTACTAACCCATTTGATGAAAATGATATGTGAAATATAAATAGATTAGCCGTCCCAGTGCCTTTTTTGTTCCCTTCTCTGATCTCAACTGGAAGTTAGATAGTTGAAGCTGCCAAGTAAGAGGACTACAAGTAAAGGAGGTGTCAATATCACTGAATATTTATTGCAGCACATTATATATGTCATGTAGTCATTGTAACATGATAGGTACCTGGCATGCACAAAGGTTTTCTGTAACTAGCATGACTCTGGTGGGCAGAAGAAAAAGATCTGGGCATTTAATTTGATGACACACATTTGGCTCAGGTTCAAGCTTCATCCTGCCTACCCTTTATAATCTGCATTTCCTCCATCTGGGATTTCACAGGCCAGCAATAAACAAATGCAAACTTTCATTTCCATAATATGAAGGAAGATAGGTCCCCAGAGAGGAACGCGCTTTTTACCCTTCATCCTGGAAATTTAAACCAACAGATTTGATAATAAATGTTAAGGGTGTGCAATTAACATACAAAGTAGCTGCTTGGAAAGGGCACAGCAGACAGGAGTCTGGCTCCAGTCACTTCTGTGCACTCTAGATATGAGACAGCTAATAATACTCTCTCTATTTATGTTTCTCCCTAGGAGGTGCTCTGAGTGCTTTGTAAAAAGCTGCTCATTAGGCTTTCCAAAAGTCTCCTAGAAAAGGCAGGTGACCACTGTCATAATCCTTATATGAGAGGTAGAAAACTTGAAGAATCATGAAGTCAACAGAATTGTCCAAGGTCTCATTGATGGTAAATAGTGCAGATTGGAAGAGAAAAAAGCCTCCTGACTCCTAATTCATGATTCTGATGAATATAAATGAAAGAGGACACAGAGATTGCCTCAGCATAACATCCAAATAAGGTATCACTAAACTGGGGGAGCAAGGAATTGGAGAGGGAGAGTTTGTATACATTGAGGGGAGAGAAACTGGAACATTGCTCAAGGGAAAAGTAAGGGAGACTGACTTCATGAAGACTCTCCTGGAGGAAGGGGAAGAGAGAGTCAGATGAGGCAGAAGCTCAAGAGAAGCACAGATACCCAAGGGATGGGGAGGGGGTGTAATGGAAATGCAAATTTAAAGATCTTCCCTGCCCCTAGGCTAAAGTGCACCTGGAGCCTAGGGTAGGAGGCTTGTTTTTCAGTAGATACTTCTTGATTGGCCAGTGGGTCCAGAAGGTTGTTACATTCTCTGAGCCAGGAGAAGGCTATATAAGCCCTTATGTGAGGCTTTGTTTTGGGGGCTCACTTTGAGAAGTGTTCTGTGATTTGATCTGTATTCTGGGAAGCCGTTGTCCAGGGTCCCCCCAGCTTTGAAAAACCCAGATGTGGAAACCCAGATGTTGACTGGGTATGGATGTAATGGTTGGACAGTTTGGAAATCTGTCTACTTGATCTATTTCTGTCTTGATAATTCTGCCTGTATACTTTGAAGTTCGGGGTGCTGACCTTTTCTCCTGAACAAGGTAAACAATATATGTCTGACTGATTAAAGTAAGCTTGTTAACCCATTTTGAGTTGCTTTCCTTTAACAAAGCAGATCCAAGAACCTGTATGGGCAGCCACCCTGAGCACGCTTAGGGTGCTTGCTGCTACAGGGGGTATGGTGGAGGAAGCATATCGACTAGTATCTTCCTATTTTATTCAATCTCGCTAACTAGACGATGAAAACATTCACCTGCTAAAGGAATACAAATGATGAGAAATCTAAACTTTGATGCTCTGAATAGTTCCCCACCCTATCAATAAGTTTTTTGGGAAAGATCTTGGAGGGTGCCTAGAAGGAGAGCAAAATGGAATACAAGCTAGGTGGCGCAGTGAATAGAGTGCTGGCCCTGGGGTCAGGAGGACCTGAGTTCAAATCCAGCCTCAGACACTTAACACACACACACACACACACACACACACACACACACACACACACACACACTGTGACCTTGGGCAAGTCACAACCCCAAATTCCCTCCAAAAAACAAAAAAAAAAAAAAAATGGAATACAAGTGAGAATATTAAAACACAGACTTAGGTAGGTCAGGAACCAGAGGTTCTTAATAATGGCAAATCTAAGAGACTGAGAGGAAAAAAGGGAAAGTAGAAGTTGGAATGGAACAAGAGTTTCAAACCATCAAGGTGTATATGGAGACAAGGAGATAGACTTCTAGAAGAACTGTTAACTTTAATGTCATTCAATTTTCTTTCCTTTAGCTTTGCTCCTTTTTGCTATGAACATGCATCCTGCTCCCCTGTTTTGCTTTGTCTTGGCATAGCCCCCATCCAATTGCTAACATGTGCCCTCTTCTGATTTAGCCATATCAGTAATATCGAATGTTAGGACCTCATTTAATAGTGCTGCTTTCCTGAACTGACCTATCTCCCAGGATAAGGACTTGGGGGGGAGGCCAGGGGAGTTGCTGTGATTTTATTGGTGGGGTAAATTTCCAATGATGACATTCCCTCTACCAATGCCAATCAGTTTTCTAGCACTTCTTAGAGTCTGAAAGAGTTGACTTAGGCATTGGAAAGTTAAATTATCTGCCCAGAACCAAAACTACAATTATGTCAGCAGTGGGACTGGAACCCAAGAGTTCCTGTCACTGAAGGCAGCTCCATTCACTATATCATGCCACTTCTTCAGATAAATGATTACTCCTTCAAAGGTGGGATAGATGTTGTAATTGAGGAAGCTTTTATTTGGACCATTTTCTACCCTGTCTGTGTAGATCCCTTCAGCTTTCTTCCTTCGGGTCATTGGCAGCCAACTCCTCATTAAGCTTTCTGTTTAGGGAGCAAAGAAACAAGTAAGTGAAACATGATGCTATTAGTATTCTGCTATTATTTCTCACAGTGATTATACCTAATAGAATTGAGAGAAGATTGATATTGCTTTTGTTAATGACCCAGCTCCTTCTAATGCAAACTAGAAGTATTCATATTTATCTCTAAATAACAAGTCAAGACACCCAGTGTCTCTCAAGGCAACTAGCATTGGGATTTGGCAACACCTGGCCTTTTGTATCATTCCCTCCTCAGAATGTGATCTTTAAATGGACCATAAGGCAAAAATTCACAGGGTTCCTTTCTTGTCTCCATATATCCTTCCGAATAGAGGGACAGCTGGGCCAACTGGTCATTAGCTCTGCATTGTACTATTTCACTGAGAGAGAAACAACTCTTGTCAGCAGCTGAGGAGTTCTATGAAGCTAGTTAAGGAATTCCAGGCATGGGAGATGGCCAGTGTAAAAGCATAGAGAGAAGAGATGGAAAGTTGTGTGTGAGAAACAGAGGGCAAGCAAGCTTGGCTATGCTCTAGAGTTCATGAAAGAAAATAATGTAAAGAGATGTTGGAAAGAGATTGGGATCAAGTCATGAAGGCTTTAAAAGTCAAATTTAAGAGATTATATTTTATTCTAGAGATAATATGGAGGTACTTGAGTTCACTAAATAGGGCAGTGATGTGGTCAGATCTACATTTAGGGGAAATGATTTTTATCAGTGTGGGAAGAAACAATGCAGAGATCTATTGGGAGATAATTTTAATAGTCAAGGAAAAAAGTGATGAGAACATGATCTAAGGTGATGACTTATGATTAGACAAAAGAGGTCAGATAAGACATATTGTGAAAGTAAAATAACAAAATTTGTCAAGTGATTATGGAAAGTGATGGAGAATGAGGACTTTAGGATGATGTTGTAGTTTTGAAGCTGAAAGAATGCTGGTACTCTTAACAAGAATAGTAGTTGAGAAGAAGGAAAAATAATGAGTTCTGCTTTGGATATATAGAGTATGAAATGTCTTCAGGACATCTATTTTTGAAAAGCCCAATAGGCAATTAGTATTGTGGAACTGGGGAGAGACTAGGACTGGTTATATAGATATGTGAATCATTTACTCAGAGAGGGTAATTAAACCTATGAAAGCCAATCAAGCCTCTGACAGCATAAAGATAGAAGAGGACCAAAGGTCAGAATCTTGGGGTGTATTAATAGTTATGGGGCGTTATGAGGATGATGAGCCAGAAAAGGTCATTGGAGGAATATTCAACAGGTAGGATGAGAACCAAGAGAGAAGGGCATCACAAAGAGTCAAAGAGGAGAGAGTATGGAATAAGAGAAGGTGATCAAAAGTGTCAAATTCTTCACTGAGGTCAGGAAAGATGAGAAATGATAAAAGACCATCGAGTTTGACAATTAAGAGATCACTGGTAAATTTAGAAAGAAAAAGTTTCAATTAAGTCATTAGGTGGGAAGCTAGAAAAATCAAGAGGTAAGAAATGATAAAGAGAGGAGAAAGATAAGGTGGCAGGTGCAGGTAGCCGTTTTAAGAGTCTGAGAAATGGGCGGCTAGGTGGCACAGTGAGTAAAGTGCCAGCCCTGGAGTCAGGAGGACCTGAGTTCGATTCCAGCCTCAGACACTTAACACCCACACAAAAAAACTAGCCGTGTAACCTTGGGCAAGTTACTTAACCCTAATTGCCCTCAAAAAAGGCAAAAAAAAAAGTCTGAGAAAGGAAAGGCAGAAATAGAACTGAGTCTTGAGGGAATGATAGGATCTGATGAAGGCATTTTAAGGATGAGGAGAATTGAAGGCAGTTAGACACCACTATATAGAGAGTGAATGAAGTTTAGAATGGGAGGATGATAGTGGGACAATCTGCCGGAGAAGGTAGGTGAAGGGATAAAAGAACATATAGAGGTTTTGGCCTTGGCAGGGGGGAGAGGCATGTCATCAGTGACTGTAGGAAAGCATGGAGAATAACATCAAGATGCTTTGAGAAAAAGAGGAGGGTAAAGAGAGCTCATGACAAATGACAACAATTTTGCCAGTAAAGGTCCCCAGCTGAGAGGGCTGCAGAGGTGTAGGTTTAGAAGACTTGAGGAGAGGAGAGAAAGTTTAGAGTAGCTTTTGTGAGGGGTGGGATAAGCCATCAGTTAGTAAGAAATAAAAGATTTTGTCTTTTTTTAGTGAAGTTCCAGTCGAGATACAATAACATCAATTTGTAGTGTACCCAAAGAGTCTACCTTTATGATTTCCTTCCATTGCACATGAGCAGGAAGCACAAAAGTTGGATCACTTTTTATTATTAATTATTAATTGTTATTAATTATTATTATCATTAGAGTTGGATTTTGGTGATGATATCAAGGGAGTCAAGGGTTTGATGGTAAATAACACTGTGGTTTTGAATTGATGGAAGATCAATTGACTGGTGAGAACCTTGGAATCTATCACATCACAAACTGATTAAAATAAGAGAATACTTAGGGGGTAAAGATATAACAGTTCTATTCAAGCATTTGAAAATTAGTCATGAGATTGAGGGATATTTCTTCCACTTGTCCCCAGAAAAGTGAACCAGGAACAATAGATGGAAGTTATAGAGTCAGCTTTTAGTTTTGTGTAAGGAAAATTTTCTAAAAATTGGGGGGTCCATTGTAGAAAATCAAATATTCTCAACCTGAGAGTGAACCTCAATGACCTTCTAGTGAAACCTAAATTAGATGCTCTCTGTGACCCTAGTAACCAGTGGTCTTATGGCTTTTGCTTGACAACCTCCAAAGAGGAGAGTGGGACTCCCATACCACTATGGGACAGTTCTGATTGTCAGGAGGATTTCCCTTCTATCTAACTGAAACTCCATTGCATAACTCCTAGTTCTACTTTCTAAACAAGTCTAACCCATTTGGGTTTGTAAATGCTCAGTGTATCCTGTGGACATGGAGCCTTCAGGCAGGATGACATGGAATCACATGAGCATATGACACATTGCTCTTTTCCCACTGACATTTTGTTGCTGTTGCTGCAATTGCCCCCCTTCCCCCCACCCCCTAACTTCCAAGGAAAGGACCCGCCATTGTTTGTTTCCAAGAATAAGATCACAATGTGTCTAATTCTTTTCCATTTATTGCTTGCCTCCATATTTCATTTCATGGAACAGTAGTTAACCATCTAGGTCTGCATGCTGAAGATGAGAAATGGACTCAAAATTTCTGAGAAACATACAAATGAGTTTCATGGAAATTGTTTGTTGTTTTCTTTCTTTTTTCCCCTCCATTTCAAGGGTTGGAGGAGCAGTCCATGAAATCCTTCTCTTCTCAGAGCAGTATTACTTTCTCTAACTCCATTAGATTTTTCTTCAGGTTCACTTTTCTCAAATCTGGCAGTATTTCTGCATAGGGTGAAGTTTATAAGATAATAGGAAAAAAGGCTACTAAGACCTGGAAAAACTGGAGGAATCATAGAATCATAGATTCCTATAATGAATGACATTGGGTTGGCAGAGACCTCAGGAGTCATTTTAATCAATATATCTCCCACAGTGCCTAGCAGAGCATTCTTCATATGATCAGTTTAATTGAATTCAATTTAACAAATAAACCTACGGTATGTTAGGAATTAATCAGATTACAAAGTTAATTCCTAACCTCATAATACTTATAATCTAGTAGGGAGATAAAACACAAGGATGCTGAGAATATACAAAAACACAGAATAAACCCATTAGAGGAATACAAAATACTACATGAAATCGCAAGAGGATGTTACTAAGGAAATTCCAATTATAAGCATTTTTTAATGTTTTATTAATTATTTATTTTAAGTTTTCAACATTCAAGATTCTGAGTTCCAAACTTTCTCCTTATCTCTCCTTTCCCCCGCCCCACCCCAAGATGGGGTATATTCTGATTATCTCTTTCCCAATCTTCCCACCCTCCTATCAAACACCCTTCTCCTATCCCCTTCCCCTTCTGTTTTCCTGTAAGGCAAGACAGATTTCTGTATGTCATTGCCTGTATATCTTATTTCTTAGTTGCATGTAAAAACAATTTTTAACATTAGTTTTTGAAACTTTAAGTTCCAAATTCTCTCTCTCCTTCCCTCCCTCCCTCCTTACCCACTCTCATTGAGAAGGCAAGTAATTCAATGTAGAGTATATATCTGTAGTCATGCAAAACACTTCCGTAATAGTCATGTTGTGAAGGACTAACTAAATTTCCTTCCATCCTATCCCACACCCCACTTGTTCTACTCTCTCCTTTGATCCTGTCCCTCCTCAAAAGTGTTTGTTTCTGATTTCTCCCTCCCCTAATCTTCCCTCCCTTCATTCTATCATCACATCTCTCTTATTCCCTCCTAAGACTTTCCTTTAGGGTCAGAAAGATTTTCATACTGAATTGAGTGTGTATGTTATTCCCTCCTTAAGTCAAATCCTATGAGAGTAAGGTTCGCTTATTCCCTCTCACCAACCCCCTCTTCCCTTCCATTGTAAATTTTTTTCTCCTTTCTTTTATGTGAGATAATTTACCTCATTATCCCTCTCCCTTTTGCCTCAAGTACAATCCTTTCTCCTTAATTTTGCTTTTAGATATCATCCCTTCATATTCAATTCACCCTGTGGCCTCTGTTTCTCTCTGCCATCTCTCTTTGTCTCTCTCTGTATATATGTGTATGTGTGTGTATGTGTATGTGTATATATATATGTATATTACTTCCAACTACCCTAATACTGAGAAAGGTCTCATGAGTTACTAATATCTTTCCATGTAGGAATATAAACAGTTAAACTTGAATAAGCCCCTCATGATTTCTCTTTTCTGTTTAAACTTTCATGCTTCTCTTCAGTCTTGTATTTGAAAATCAAATTTTCTATTCAGTTATTGTCTTTTCATCAAGAATGCCTGAAAGTCATCTATTTTATTGAATGTTCACTTTTTCCCCCTGAAGTATTATAGTCAGTTTTTCTGGGTAGGTGATTCTGGGTTTTAATCCTAGCTCTTCTGGCTTCTGTAATATCATATTCCAAATTATTAAATCCAATGTAGAAGCTGCTAAATCTCGTGTTATCCTGATTGTTTTACTACAATACTTGAATTGTTTCTTTCTGACTGTTTGCAACATTTTCTCCTTGACCTGGGAACTCTGGAATTTTGCTACAATATTCCTGGGAGTTTTCCTTTTGGGATCTGTTTCAGGAGGTGATCAGTGGTTTCTTTCCATTTCTATTTTCCTCTCTTGTTCTAGAATATCAGGTCAGTTTTCCTTGATAATTTCTTGAAAGATGATATCTAGGCTCTTTTTTGATCATGGTTTTTAGGTAGTTCAATAATTTGTAAGTTATTTCTCCTGGATTTATTTTCCAGGTCAGTTGTTTTTCCAATAAGATATTTCATATTGTCTTATACCATTCTTTTGCTTTTGTTTTATAATTTCTTGATTTCTCATGGAGTCATTAGCTTCTATTTGCTCCATTCTAATTTTTAACAAATTATTTTCTTTAGTGAGCTTTTGGACCTCCTTTTCCATTTGGCCACTTTTGCTTTTTAAGGCATTCACCTAATTGGCTTTTTGGATCTCTTTTACCATTTAAGTTTATTTTTTAAGGTATTATTTGCTTCAATATTTTTTTGGGTCTCCTTTAACAAGCTGTTGATTCATTTTTCATGATTTTCTTACATCACATCACTCTCATTTCTCTCCCTAATTTTTCCTCTACTTCTCTTGATTTTCAAAATCCTTTTTGAGCTCTTCCATGACCTGAGATGAATTCATAGTTTTCTTTGAGGCTTTTGATGTAGGAGTTTTGACTTTGTTGTCTTCTGATTGTATGTTTTGATCTTCTTTGTTACCAAAGTAAGATCCTATAGTCTGAGGTTTTTTCCCCACATTTTGCTCATTTTCCCATCCAATTATTTGACTTTTTAACTCTTTGTTAAGGTAAGACTCTGCTTCCTGTGTGGAGGCTGCAATGTCCCAGACTTCAGGAGTGCAGCTGTTTTCAGAGATACTTCTATGAACCTGTAAATTTTCAATTCTTCCAAGGTAGTATGATCAAAAGAGACATGTTTATTCCTTTCCTGGCCTGTGCTCTTATCTGTGAGTGACCACAAGCACTCTTTTCTGCCTTGGAACTGTTAGGAGGATTCCCCCTCCACTGCTACCATAAGCTCCACCCGATCAGAGCTCCTTTTTGCTACCCAGGACTGTGACCCAGATCCAAGCACAGGCACAGTAAGAGAATCCTGCCTTACCACCAGCAAAAAATATCCCTGCAATCCCCATATGATCAACCACTCAATCCCCACACTGACTGTGGACCAAGTATTTCAGAAGCAGCCACTGCTGCCACTGCCACCACTCCAGTGGTAGGGCTCTACCATGCTCCTGTCTCAGCCAGGTCCTACAGACCTTTCCTACTGACTTTCTAAGTATCTTTGGTGTTTGTCGGTTGAGAAGCCTGAAAACCACCACAGCTACCAGTGATTCAGTCCCCTGAAGCCTAGTCTAGGTTTGCTGGGTCGGGATCTTACTGCTCTGTTTTGTTTTGTACTGTATTCCTCTCCGAGCCCAGTGCAATAGACGTTTCCTGTCAAACTTTCTGGTTGACTGGTTTCTGACAGGAAATTTCTTGGACTGGAAATTTGTTTCACTCTGTCATTTCATGGGTTCTGCTGCTCTAGAATTGGTTTAGAGTCATTTTTACAGGTATTTGGAAGGGTTTAGGAAGAGCTCAAGCAAGTCCCTGCTTTTACTCCACCATCTTGGCTCTACCTATAAGCAATTATTGACCTGGGGAATTAGGGAAGGCTTCTGAAAGGAAGTGGCATTTGAGTCACTTGTTAAAGGACAATAGGATCACATATCTATATCTAAATGTGTGTATACAGATAAATATGTATGGATTTATATCTATATGTATATATACATAGAGAGAAATATATATGTTTATATGCATACATATATGAGTCAAAGGGGACAATTGCCATATAGTCTAACCTGTACCCAAAATGATCTCTTATTTCATCATCTTTCTCTCTTTTTTCCTTACATTCTATGGCATCATTCCTAAGAAGTGACCACCTTGTTTGTAGACTTCTAATAGGGGAGAGAGGGAATCCCATGGAGAAACCCATTCCATTTTGAGATAGCTTCAATTCTTAGGAAGGCTTTGCATTTTCCTTGATATAAATTCTGATTTGCTTCTATGTTTTGTAATCTCCATGCATTTATTTCTCTTGGTTTTGACCTCTTAAGGTCACACAAAATAAGTCTAATTTCTCTTCAAATCCTTGATAACTACCATATTCCCAAGAAATTTTCTCTTTTCAAAGATAATCATTCCTGGTTCCTTCTTTAAGAATTTCAAAACTCTAGGTATCCATCATTCCTTCAATTTATTTTCATATAGCATGAATTCAAAGTGTAACACCTTATTTCTCTCCTTTATATTTCTCCAGTTTATCAACAGACAAAAGGTAGTAGAATGTGGTGGGATATTCTAGGTTTAAGGAGCAAGGTGACAAATTTCAGAGTATGTTTGGAAACTAAGAATAATTATTTGTCTGAATCATAGAGTGATTTATACGAATAGCTCCCTTGGGTGTGTGTGATGGAGAGGCTTTTCCCACCTGCAATCACCTCTAAAAAAGTTTATAGATACCACTATGTGGTTCATGGAGAGGGCATTTGGGCTAATGTCAGAAATATTAAAGTTCCAATCCATCCTCAGACACTTACCAGCTGTGTGACCCTAGGCAAGTTACTTAACATCTGTCTGCCTCAGTTTTCTCAATTCTAAAATATGTATAAATATTAATACCTATTTCCCAGGGTTGATTTAAAAACAAAAAAAGATAATATTTCTGAAGTATCTAGTACAGTATGTGGTACAATGTTGATGTTTAATAAAAGCTTGTTTCCTTCCTTCAATTTCTTATAAGGGCTCTTACTTGGCTGCTGAACCGTGACTAAGTGCATTTACTGAAAGGTTAATCCTTACCCCTCATGCCTCTCCCTCCTCTTGGGTAAGGATGATTTTCAGAGCTCACCTAGTGGGAAGAATTCCCTTCCAGACAGTGGGCTGCAACTTGTGAGCTCATGGTTTCCTAGGCAAGTCTGTATCTGGGATGGGGTTTCCTCTTGTTTGTGTCTTTCATTCACTGGTACTGGGCTTATTAGATCTTGAAAGGCAGCTAGAGTCTTACCCATTCTTGGGTTCCTGGGCAACACATTATCAGCCACCAGAACAATTGCATTAACAAAAGCAGCAGCAAAAGAAGGGGTAGGGAAAGAGTCGCCCACAGAGAACAGTCATTGAATCAAAGGGCCATATTGAGCGAAATGAAATGTAAAATATTTAATAAGCATCTCTCAGAAAGAAGTGGCTTGCAAATATCCCATTGAGACTTGAATATTAGCCTCTCAACTGATTGTAATCATTCTGTGATTCTTGTTTAGCATTCTGCCTTGGGAGGAGTAAAACAGACTGTTCACACCTAATTTTTCTTTGTACGCTGGGTACCTCTTTTACTTCCTTGCCCCTTGATGGACAGGATCACTTAAATTAGAGCTCAAAATAGAATCATTCCATGAGAGTCTGAGGAAAGGGAGAAAATGAAGCACTGGAAGCCTCCTTCCCCATTGTGGTGACAGGGCAAGAAACCCAGGGCAAATCTGGAAGGTAAATAAAGGACAGATATTGGGGAAGGTTGCCAACCCCTGTGACCTAAGCCTAGTGGTGTGTGGCTAGAAGCAGTACTAGATATAAGATTACAACAATAAGGACTGTAGCACCTGTGTGAGGTTTAAATGAGATAACATATTGAAAGTACTATAGAAATGTCAGTTATTGTTATCATTCTCTACCACCAAGGCATTCCAGCAAAGGCTTATGGCTCACTTGTCAGTTTTTGGAGTCTTTTGCAAAGAGTATTAATGCACTCAGTGGTGGTTTGAATGACACAACTTCTGAGATCCCTTTTAGCTCTATTTTTAACTTAATTTCTCTTCAACAAAAGGCCTCTTGATGTCATCATGATTGGGGACACTGGAAAAGATTGAGCTATCATAGATTTGTAAAGATACCAACTGAATGTAGGACCATGAGCAAAACACTTAACCTCTCTGAAATTCAGTTTCTTCTTCTGTAAAATAGTGATGGTGCCTGTATTTCTGACTTCTCAGGGTGGTTATAATAAGCAAAAGAAATAATGAATACCTAGAATTTTGAAATACCTTTTCTTAATTAAATTTTATGCTTATTTTTATATCATTCATTTCCAAAAGATTTTGAGTTACTAATTTTCTCCCTGTTTTTACCCTACCCACCACCCCAAAACAGCAATACCACTGTATACCCTCTCCCCAAATATGCTCTCTCCTATATCCTCCTCCATCCCCCCTCTGACTTTCCAGTAGGGCAAGATGGATCTCTATACCCCAGTGCCTGTATATCTTATTTACCAGTTGCATGTGAAATTACTTTTATATATATTAAACATTTGATTTTAAAAGTTTGAATTCCATATTCTTTCCCTTCCTCCCTTGTCACCCACCCTTACTGGGAAGATAGGCAATTCAATATAGGTTGTACACATGTATCTATACAAAACCTTTCCATAGTGGATATATTGTGAAAAAATGACTATATTCCCCTCCATCCTATCCCATGCCCAACTTGTTCTATTTTCTACTTTGACCCTGTCCCTTTTCAAAAGTGTTTGCTTCCAACTTCCCTCCCCTCCCCTGCAAACTGCCCTCCCCTCCATCATCCCCCCCTTTCATCTCCTTCCCCCCTATTCTCCAGTAGGGTGAGATACCCTATTTAGTATGTATGTCATAACTTCCCTAAGCCAAATTCAATAACAGTAAGGTTTGCCCATTCCCTTTTGCCTTCCTGCTCTTCCCCTCCATTATAAGTTTTCCCTTGCCTCTTGTATATGAGATAATTTACCCCATTCTGTCTCTCCCCATCTCCTCTCATTCTATTCCCCTCTCACCTCTAAGTTTCACCTTTTAACTATCATCCCTTCCTATTTAATTGGTCCTGTGTCCTCTGTCTATGTATGCCTTTACATAGATATATATACACACACTCACATATGTATTCATACACCCATATACCCTCATATATATATGTATATATATATACGTTTATATTGCCTTCAACTATTTTCATACTGAGAAAAGTTTCATAAGTTACAATTATTGTTTTTCCATGTAGGAATGTAAATAATTCAACTTTGATAAGTTCCTTATGATTTCTTTTCCCTGTATACCTTCTCATGCTTCCCTTGCTTCTTGTATCTGAATGTTAAATTTTCTATTCAACTCTGGTTTTTTCATCAAGAATGCTTGAAAGTCCTCTGTTTCATGGAATGACCATATTTTGCCCTGAAGCATGATACTCAGTTTTGCTAGGTTGGTGATTCTTGGTTTTAATCCCCGCTCATTTGACCTCTGAAATATCATATTACCAGCCCTTTGATCCCTCAATGTAGAAGCCGCCAGGTCCTGTGTTATTCTGATTGTGTTTCCATAATATTCAAATTGTTTCTTCTTGACTGCTTGTAATATTTTCTCCTTGATCTAGGAACTCTAAAACCTGGCTATAATATTCCTAGGAGTTTTCTTTTGGGGATCATTTTCAAGAGGTGTTTGGTGGATTCTTTCAAAATCTATTTTGCACTCTGGTTCTAAAACATCAGGGCAATTTTCCTTGAGAATTTCTTGAAGGATGATTTCTAGGTTTTTTTTTTGTTTTGTTTTGTTTTTATCATGGCTTTCAGGTACTCTAATAATTTTTAAATTATCTCTCCTGGATCTATTTTCCAGGTCAGTGGTTTTTCCAATGAGATATTTCACATTGCCTTCTATTTTTTTTTTAATTTGTTTGGATCTGTTTAATAGTATCTTGATTTCTCATAAAGTCACTAGCTTGCATTTGCTCCAATCTAATTCTGAAGTAATTATTCTCTTCAGTGAGGTTTTGAGATTCTTTTTCCATCTTTTAAATTTGGCTTTTTAAGGCATTCTTCTCCTAATTGGCTTTTTGAGCCTCTTTTGCCATTTGAGTTAGTCTGTTTTTCAGGTGTTATTTTCTTCAGTCAGGTTGTTGACTCTCTTTTCATGATTTTCTTGCATCATTCTCATTTCTCTTCCCAAGTTTTCCTCCACTTTTCTTATTTGGTTTTCAAAATCCTTCTTAAGCTCCTCTGTGGCCCGTTACCAATTCATATTTTCTTGGAAGCTTTTGGTGCAGGAGTTATGACTTCCTTGACTTTCTCCTGTTCCATCCTTTGATCCTTTTTGTCCCCAAAAAAGGAATCCAAAGTTGTATTGCTGTGCTTGCTTTGCTTCCTTTGTTTGCTCATGTTGCCACTCAATTACTTGACTTTTGAGCATTTTACCACTGTAGAACTTTGCTTCCAGAGAGGATAGCTTTGTCCCAAATCACTTGGTTTTTCTCAGCTGCCAGAGCTATTAGTTGGCTGCCCTCTCTGAAGCCTCCACATGCTGTGGCTCACTGATCATACATCCCAGGCCCTCCAACCTAGACAGCAATCCAGATCCAAGCATGTTAAAGCAAGAGTGATTTCCCCTCACAATATTTGCATCTTCTCCCTACAATCTGCAGGTCAGGAGCTCTGAAGCAGCCAAGTGGCTGTGGCTGCTGAGCCTCAGCCACTTCTCCCTCCAGGAGCAGAGGCTAGACTGTACTCCCAGACCCCCTTGTTCCTAAAGTCTACACTGACTTCTCACTTTGTCTTTGGCATTTATGGGTTGATAATTCTAGAAACCACCACAGCTGCTGGTGATCTATTCTCCCTACATCCCTCTAGCAGACGCTGGTCAGGCCACCCTGAGACTAAAACCATGGGCTCACGTGGGGCTCGGCTCTGCTCCCAGGGGGCTGGGATGAACCCTTCCTGTCTGCCTGCTGGGCTATCTTCAGTGGGAGATTTGTTTCTCTCTGTCACTTTGTGGGTTCTGTAGCACTAATGTTTGTTCAGATTGATTTTTATAGGTATTTGACATGGTTATGGGGGTGGGGAGTGCAGGGAGTTTTCCTGCTTATATGCTTCTATCTTGTTTCTGCCCCCGAGTTTTGAAATTCTTAAAAAACTTTGCAAATATTAGCATGGATGCTGGCATCTGCTACGGGTCCAAGTGACTTGTGAGGGTTCTTGGTCAAAAAAAAAAAAAACCTCTTATCTTGAAATAGGTTGAGAGGCATATCTTCCAGGCTTGGGGGATTGGGGTAACCACACTCTGGTCAGACAACATTCAGAGTATTATGTTTAGTTTTGTCCACCACAATTTAGGAAAGTTAGTGAGCATCTATAAGGGGGAAGACATGACAACTGTCTTTGCATATTTGAAAGGCTATTATCTGAAGAAAATAATACATGTTTTTTCTTAGTTTATTCTCAAAGTACAGAACCAGAAAGAAGAAATGGATGTTGCAAAGCATCAAATACAGGCTTGGTTGGAAAAAAAAATTATCAATAATTAGCACTGACTAAAAGTGGAATAGGCTGCTTTGGGAAATAGGGAGTTTCCCTTCTCTGAAATTCAAATCAAAGCTGGATGATGTTTTGTTAAGTATATTGTAATAAGGGATTCATTTTGAGAATGGGTTGGCCTAGATTCCTGCTGAGATCCTTTCTAACTCTGAAACTGTGATTATATGACACAAGATTCAGTTTATCTAGGACTCACCTATATTTAGTAAGGATGGGGGAGTTAATGGTGGGAGCTAAGAGAAAGTAAGAGGGAATGATCTAAGTTCAATTGAGCATAACAGGAAAAGTCATTAGGTCTCTGATGGACTTCAAGGTAAGAGATCCTCTGCAAAAGGGGAAAAAATTGAGGATGCACATGAACCATCAATTACAAAGATCATAGCATGACAGGATTCCATCTGGAACAGTTCTTAGAGATCATCCCACAGGTTAAATATATGTGTTTATACATATAATTATAATCCATGAATTTTATTTTATGGGTTTATAAAGCATTATTCTGATAAAAGGTTCATAATATTTTTACAATTATTTCAGTTTCATTTTAACCCTAAACTTAAAGGGAAAACACAATTATACATGTTATGCCTTTGAAATCAAACAATATCGAGAATATACAAGAGCACTGTAATATTACGAGGCTTACAGAATAATGTATGGGGCAGTTTGGGGTCAGAGAACATTCCTTTTATGTGGGAGAAGCAGAAAACATGGAGAAAACTGAAACAATAAACTTAAAAATCTACTTTTGAAACCATGTAGCCTTAGCTTCTTAAAGCTTCAATTTCTTTATCTTTAAAATGGGGGTAGTAATAATTGCATTATCTGTTTCCCCTGTTGAGTTTTAAGGATGCTAACTTCTTTCCCAGGGTCACCCAGCATCTTATTCTATATTACAAGGCAGCAAATATATCTCTCTCATTGATAATAAACTAATAAAATATAATAACCACTGTACCCTAAGCTTCCAAATGACAACATGCATAGAAATATAACAATGATAATAATAATGACAGCAGGCATTTCTCTAGTGGATTAGGGTTTGTAACATATTTTACATCATTTTATTTGAGTCTCACAACAACCCTATAAAATAGGTTTTAAGGGAATTATTCACATTTTGCTGATGAGTGTAATGGGAATGTAAATTTGAAGATCTTCCCTGCCCCTAGGCTAAAGTGTACCTGGAGCCTGGGGTGGGAGGCTTGTTTTTCAGTAGATACTTTTTGATTGGCCAGTGAGTCAATAAGGTTGTTACATTCTCTGAGCCAGGAGAAGGCTATATAAGCCCTGATGTGTAGCTTTGTTTTGGGGGCTCACTTTGAGAAGTGTTCTGTGATTTTATATGGATTCTGGGAAGCCGTTGTCCAGGGCCCCCTGGCTTTGAAAAACCCAGATGTTGAAACCCAGATGTTGATTTGGTATTGATGTAATGGCTGGACAGTTTGGAAAGCTGTCTACTTGATCTGTTTGTGTCTTGATAATTCTGCCTGTATTCTTTGAAGTTCAGGGTGCTGACCTTTTTCCCCTGAACGAGGTAAACGATACATGTTTGACTGATTAAAGTAAGCTTGTTAACCCATTTTGAGCTGCTTTCCTTTATCAAAGCAGATCCAAGAACCTGTGTTGGCAGCAAACCCTGAGGACGCTTGGGGTGCTTGCTGCTACAATGAGGCAACTGAGACTTCACGAGGTGAAATCATTTGCCCATGTTCAAATAATTAGAAATAGGATTAGAACTCTGATCTACCTGACCCAACAGGTATAAGTGTTCTATTACACTAAGCTGCCTCTCAATTAAGTCATTGGCTCATTCAATGATGACTTTTATATTTTTCTGAGAATTCATTGACCATATTTTCTTTTAACTAAGTTCTGTATTGTGCTATCCAGAGATTTTTAAAGAGGTTTTCCCATAACTGTTTGTAAGGAGAAGGGGCATCCAGAAAAAATAACTTTATATATTTTGTGGAAGTTCTATCACTGCTACCATTTATTGCCAAGACTAAATCCGTAGATTTTATAGGAAATAAAGACTTTACAAGACAATAGCATCTCTAAATATAAGGCCATTGCAGTGTTCATGAGGCTGTATTTAAAATGCATAGCTTTCTTTTGAAAGGCAATAGCATGGATTCTAAGTGACTTAAGTCCCTCTCTGTAGCATGGAATAATGGAAAAATGGCTGGAATCAGAGTTAGGAAACTTGGTTTCAGGTCCCTGCTTTGTTAATTCTTAGCCAAGTGATGCAATGCATAAAGCATTGACTGTGGACACAGGAAGACCTGAGTTAAAATCTGCCTCAGAAACTTAATAGTTGTCTGACTCTATTCAAGTTATTTAATCTGTTTGCCTCAGTTTCCTTGACTGTGAATGGAAATAATAATAGCAACTACCCACCATGTAGTTACATAATAATATTTATAAGGTGATTAGCACAGTGTTTGGAACATATGCCCTAAATAAGTACTTTTTTCCTTCCTTCCTCCCTGCTCCTTTCCCTCTTTCCTTCTTTCTTCTCTCCCTTTCTCCCCCCCTCTTTTCTCTGTTCCTTCCTTCCTTCCTACCTTCCTTCCACTCTGAACCTCAAATTCCTCATCTATTAAATGGGGGGAAAAGCTGGACCAGGTTGGACTAGACAGAAGATAAGAGAATCACCTGTAATGCTCTAATACTATGATTCTATGATTCTGCTATTTAGATGATATAGACAGAATTAAAGTAATGGCACCTGGCAGAGAGAGAAATAACCTAACCAGGAAAACAGAGGAAAGGAAAGTACTAAGGCAACTTACTGGATTTTCAGTAAAAGTCACTCGAAGAGGTGATAATGTTCTTTAGGTTGTAGAAATTGTTAATTAGAATGGTAAATGTTAGAAAATAAAACACTTGGGGAGAGGAAGGTGACAAAACCTCATTTAAACTTTTGGATGTCATTTTAGTTTCCCAGTCTGCCTCTATGAAAAGAGAGTAGCCTCCAGGAATTCACTTTTGTCATCTCTAAACCAGGCACAGTCAAACCTCAACAGATTTAATTTTTCAGTTTTGATTGATGTATTTTTTACTATTAATTCATTAATTAGTTTATTTTTCTGTCAATATGCTGGAGGCTCTTTTTATAAGTAAGAATGCAGCTGTCAGGCTTCTTACCTACAACTGGAACATAGAAAATATTCATGCAGCATCAGAAAGTATGAGTGGGTGGCAATCAGTTTCATTGAAGGGAATTCCTAAAAAGCTCAGATAAGAAATTCATTAAGGAATAGTGAGTCATTTATTTCTTCGTTTTTGTAGTTCACTTCTCTAATATAATCATAGAACATTAGATATGGACTATACTACAAATCATCTTTTATACTAATACTCCCTTGGATCTTTACTCTCTTGGATATGGGTTTTCCCTCCAATAATATAGATCTCACTGGGCAGCTAGGTGACTCAGTTGATAGAATGCTGGGCATAGAGTCAGGAAGACCTGTATTCAAATTTGACCTTATATCCTTACTAACTGTGTGACCCTTGTCAAGTCACTTAACCATGCTTACCTCTGTTTCCTCATCTGTATAATGATCTGGAAAAAGAAATGGCAAATTATTCCCGTATCTTTACCAAGAAAACACCACACAGGGTCAGGAAGAGTTGAGCATGATGGGAAATGACTAAACAATAACAATATAGATTTCAATGCCTCCATGCCTAACCATCTTCCATAATTCTTGGTCATTTCCTCCCTTAGTTCATCATTAATCCACTCATCAGTCAATGGAGAAGGATTTCACAAACTCAGATAACTATAGTCTCCACTCTTAAGCTTCTCCTCATCTCACAGAAGTCCACTGCCCAAATGGAACTCTTCCATATACATATACACATATGTATGTATGTGTGTATGTGTGTGCATGTAGTACTTTAAGGTTTATAAGATTTATATGTTCCCTCACTTGATACTCACAATAACCCCATGAAGTAAATGTTATCATCATCCCCATTTTACATAAGAGGAAACCAAGGCTGAGAGAACTGAGTGATTTGTCCAAGTCACATAGCTAGAAACTGATGGGAGATTCAAACTTAGTCCACTGCTCTATGAACTATGCCAACTACCTGCATAAACAATTTTAACACTGGCCACAATAATGTAAAGGAAAAATAATAAGAAGAAGAATACTGAAATACACCAGAACTCAAATCAACACAGGAGCCAATTAATTATTTGCTTCAAAGCAAGGTCCATTGTACTCCACAGAGAAGACACCAAGGTCATCTGCTACATTCCTTGGCCTCACCAATCGTCATGACTTTTGTCTTGACACTTGACTTCAATGACTTTGGAAGAGAGAGTGAGGGATGACGACTGTACAATTCTGCTTCACTTCAATTCACGCACAAGACTTCAGCCCATGATATTATTGATCTTCTTTGAAAACTAAGAATAAACAAAAATAGACTTTAGGTGCAGAATGTGTGTGAGACATGCTGTGAGACATGGCCGATGTGTTTGTTTGTTTCTTGCTGATGAGTTCTTCCAGTAGAGGTGAGATATCCCCTTGTTTAGGAATGCGATTACAGAAATTCATATTTTATGCAGGATTTTGGATTAGTCTCTGAAGTACCTTACAGCCCTGAGATTTGGAGATTGCTTTTAAGTTCATGCTTAGGGAGCTTAGTCTAGTTGAGACATCCTGCAGAAAATGTCTAATGACATTAAGTTGCTTTTTCAAGGTCATACAACAAGCCCATGGTAGGAATGCAGGTCTCCTACTTCCTACTCCAATGTTCTTTCTACCTTACTGAGCTGGTACATCAGTCAAACAGCATGTATCTTTCTGATACTTTTGTGAGGTGGCCCTACTTTTGTCCAATGCTTTATGTGCCTCCAGCGTCCTCAGTTTTCCTTTTCTTTCCCTCTTTTCTTTCCGTGTATTTCATGCACAAATAAGCTTCCCTTTCAGATCACAATGTGGGCAATAATATGACATTAATTGCCTTGGATAAAGGAGGTTTAGGTTTAACATAATATCAAGATAGTAGAGAAATGACATAATTCACATCATAAAGTGTAAACATGCCATCTGCAATTACCCAGCAGGGACCCTGGAGATGAAGAAGAAAAAGGCATCATGAATCAGAAAGACCCTTTCCCAGAATGACTTATTCACTGTTCTTCATATAACGACTAACTTGTAAATGGATGTCTCTGTCAAATAAATGTAACAAGACCTTACCAAGTACCTACTGTGTGCCTGGCTGTGCTGAATACCTATTGTGTGTCCAGCTGTGCTACATTCTCTTGGGAAACACAGAGGAGGCAGCGTTGTCCAGGGGGGAAAATGTATTGGATATGGAACTATAAAATCTGCATTTGAGTTCTAGATTTGCCATCTGTCAGGTCTTTGGACCCTCCCACCTCTGCTCTGCAATCTGCTTTAGCCCTTTTTTCAGTACTCCTGAGTTAAAGCAGTTAATGAGCCTAAGTCTCATCCAACAGCAGGAATTATAGATGAGCACTAACGTACCTTGTGGAGGCAACAGAATTGATTTTAAATACATTTTGCTGACATCTTTTTAATATCATCATAATTTTTCCCCGTATTATTTTCTCTCCCCTCCTAGGGAGTCACCCCACATAACAAATAGCATTTTTAAAGATGAATGAAAAATGATAGGGGAAAATTAGCATAACTGATAAATATTTCAAAAAGTCTGAAAATATGTTCAATGTAGAACACTGGTGGACTTCTTACCTCTGCAAGGGAGTGAAGTATGGGTGTTTTTTTCATAGCTCCTATTTCAAGCCATCCTTGTTTTTGTAATTTTGCAATATTTACTTTTGATTTGCTTTTCTGCTTGTTCTTTCCATTTACATTATATAGTCATCACATATAGTGTTTTCTTGGCTTTGTTTACTTCTCTCTGCATCACTTCATGTAGATCTGTTCATAATTTATTATATTCATCACATTCATCATTTCTCACAGCACAGTAATATTCCATTCTATTCCTGAACAATAATATGGTCATTTATTAAACAAAGGACATCTACTTTATTTCCAATTCTTTGTTATCACAGAGAGTGGTAATATAAATATTTTGGGGACGTATTGGGTTTTTCTTATCAATGGCCTTCTCAGAGCATAACCCTAGAAATGGAATCTTTGGGTCAAATGGCATAACAATGTAATCACTTTATTTCCATAATTCCAAATTGCTTTCCCGAACTGGTGTTCTGATTCATAGCACCACTGGTGTTCTTATCTTTTCGAAGACCTCCAGCATTAGCTATTCCCATCTTTTGTCAATTTTACCAGTTTTCAGGGTCTGAAGTAGCAGACACTGTTGTTTAATCTGCATTTTTCTTAGTGATTTGGAGCATTTGTTTATATGTTTACTAATAGTTTTCATTTCTTCTTTTTGAGCACTGTTTGTTCCTGTCCTTTGACCATTTATCCACTGGGGAATGGCTTTTGGTCTTACATAGGGCAACACAATTTTAACATCATTAAAAAATTGCTTTTCAAGTTTTCAGAGTAGAAAATTGCAAAAGAATAGAAATATATGGATGTTATCAAAGGAGGAAGTAGCAAAGGAGACATCAGCATCTACCAATCTATATGTATCTTTGTTTCTATGTCTACAAACTAATTATGGGAATGGTATACATATGCATCAAGTATATCCTTCAAGAAAACATCAAAAAGCAATAATCAGGATTTCAGAGAGAGTTTTCTGTAACAGTCCACCCTCTCCCAGAAGGTAGAACCAACAACAATACATGGCATTTACAGTGAGAGGAATGTCAGTTTGTGGTAAGAACTTCATAATAATTAGATATACTCAGGAGTATGATGGAGTCAGCTCAAGCTGGTTCAATAAAGCCTATGGTTAAATTTTCAGAATGAGCATTGACACTTCAGAAATTGAAAAGGCAATCAGAGCTTGATTTATTATATTATTTAATGCCATCATAAATTCCTCCATTTCCACAAACAAATCCATATAACTCATCCATCTGTTTGGTGGTTTTTGGTTCAAGATATTATTGACTAAGGTCATGAGTATGTCTCCCACAGAAGGTCCTTTGACTCCATCCTTAGTTATGTCATAGATTCTGTATAGAGGCAAGCCATTTTTGGTTATATTTAACAAATCCAGTGGCATGCATATGCTATCAAGTTTTATTTTTTCATGATGACATTATATCTGCTTCCCAAAGTTTTTCTGTAGGGATTTTGATCTATTTATAGAATGTCCAAAGAATATCTATTAATCTTCCTCTATTTCAGTGAGGAAGTGCTGATCATCCCCTAGATGCATTAGGGTGAAATACTCTGTGTTTTATTAATATTGTATAGATTTTTGATAGGATGTCTAGCAAAACTCTTAAGGTCCATTTTATAGTTTTGAAATTGTACAATAATACTGGCAGTGCCTAGGAATTAATTGATATTATATAATTTTCCCTTTCAGCATTAATTTCAGTCTGAAATAAATTTAGTTACAGTCTTCTTTTTTATATTATTATGCTTGATGTTTCTTGATTAAAGGAGACCATTTCATTTTAAAGATATCACTTTTATTTATTGGTATAATGTGACCTCTAGATTCCCACTCATATCCTTCAGCCTTTATCTTTCCTAAGAGCATATTAAGAATTTTATACTTAGAAAATCCATATGAAAATTTGATATCATTAGAGATTTATTTATTTTGATGAAGGCATTTTTAATGTATTTTTGGTGGAACCATAAAGCTTGATGTCATGCATGTGCATCAAATGATTAAAATATGTTTTGGTTCACTACTTTCTTTAAGTTGAAAGTCATGCTTAGTTTTACATAGAAATAATGGATGTAAGGAACATAATGAATTTAACCCATCTTCCTGAGAAATGTCACATTTTACATAAATTGTTCCTGACATTATTCTGTTGGTGACATGTTTTAAATGGGAAACAGTTTTCTTTGTAAACTACTCTAGAATTCTCACTCTACATGGGTGTATTTAGTATATTTTCAGTACACAAACAATCCACAAGGGCAAAGCTGAGTCAAGGACATTGCAATAATAAATAAAGGAATGTAGATACTTTGGAGCAACTTGCTCAATTACAGAGTTGATCATAAGTTGATCTTTACACTCCTGGAAATTTTGGGGGACGTGCATTTTTTCTCCAGTCAATATATTGTTTTTCTTGTATTTATAGATTTAAAAGCCCTTGATACCATCTGTGAAACTTTTGTACAAAATACATAAACATTAATTGACCTGTATTTGGAAGGATCACTGGTATGTCCATCTTTGGAACAACAGTATGAAATTTCTTCTTTAAGAAAGGTAGATATGTTAGATTTATATTTAAGAGGAAACTTGGGCATTGCCAGTTGTCCATGTACCATTGTGAAGCCAACAGTTATAGATCTTATCTAGCCTTACTGCTTTAAAGTTTTGCAAGGTTTAAGGAAACTCCTTTTACTGTTCTTTCATTATGAAATCAAAGATGTCTCTTTCTCCTTTAATACAGTTTTTATTTCTGTTGTGTTGGCCTTATTTCTGACCATATAGATGGTCTGAAATTTTCCACACCTTCCTTTTTCCACATCTTCCTTCACTCTCTCCTCTGATGTCTTTGTTTCTTATGCTTCTATAATTAAATGTTCCATTACTGTTGATTTTTAATTGCTCTTCAAACTACATTGAATTATTTTATAATCTTAACATTTTGCTTTCAATTGTTGATTTAAGTAATCTAAAATTTTAGATATACTATTGTTCCACATTGCTCATTTTTGTTGGCTTTGAGCTCCCTCAATTTGCTTCCTCCATAGTGATGTTTGACATCTTTCTCTTGGGAGTTTTTCTGAATAACTCCACCTTTCCCCATATAGTACTTATGGTAATAATGGCTCCTGTATATATTGTTTTGTTAAGGTCCTTAAACTTTTTTTTATACTTTCCTCAAATATTGTGAGAAAATGTGTTTATCCATGACAGTTATAGAAGATACCAGCAATTTTTAATTACTCAGTTCGTATAGTTTATCTATTAGTTGGATTTGCTCCATCAAATTAAAAAAAAGGCTTTTGTAAAATTCCAGTCCAAGTAAGTCTGTCTTCTCATTAAAACCATTTGAGTCATCAGCATTATTTATGCTATTCATTTCATGATTAGTGATGACTCCTAAAATTTGAGTTGTGCTGATTTTCAATGCCTCCTAGCTTTTAAATACATCTTTCCCATTTTCAGATTTTAGTATTTCCTTGATTTCATGCCTTTCTTTCATAGGATCTAGGCTTGATAGTGAACTTATTTCTGATGGATATCATGAACACTTTTAGCAATACAGTGTTGTGAGAATAAGAACTGAGGATACTGTTCACAAAAAGTAATATGAAACCTGTGCATAGGATTGATAACTTCTATATATGGTATAAATACATTATCATTATAATATCATTATCAATATCATAATCATTGTCTTTATCACTGTTTTCATTATATATTAAGTAGAAGACATTTACTCCGGTTTCAACAGCCTTAGAGAGAAAGATCTTGGACAACTGATTTCTTCTCTGGTGCATCGTGTTTTGTATGTGACCCATAGTTCTCAAAGGCTAAGCCTGCACAGTACAAGTACTGGCAGGTTCTACCTATCAGAAAGATTTCAAGCATGGGCCTGACAATGTGTAATATATATATATATATATATATATATATATATATATATATATATATA
>NW_027187460.1:15815106-15841312 GCF_028583685.1 Petaurus breviceps papuanus | reverse complement strand
TATATATATATATATATATATATATATATATATATATATATATATATGTTGTCTAAGGACTAACTAAGCTCAGAAGTACTTGTCACTGATTGGACATAAGGTGATAATTTACTTTTGACCATGGTAACTCACAAATAACATTACAAAATAATAAGTAATGGAATGCAAGGATAATAAATGGTACAAGAGGTCAGATAAAGTAAAGGTCCTTGACAACTGTAGTTAAATCACAGGGCTTTACATTTAGAGATTGAAGGGACCTTAGAGATGATCATTGTTTCCAGCCTACTCATTGCACGTGTGACAAAACTGAGATCCATAGATGTTGTTTTTTGCTCATGGTTCATAACTAGTTAATGGTAGATATAAGATTTGAATCTGGTCCTATGACTCCAGATCACATAACTTTGTGAATTGAGGACAAACTTGATAGAGTATCTATAACTTAAGTGAAGCCTTGGAAGATAAGTGAGTTTGGAAAGGCAGAGAGCAGAAATGAGCATATTCCAGATTAGAGTCCAAGAATTAGAGTGGCATGTGACTGGAATGGTGAGGACAGTAAGGAAATAAGTTGAGGTTTTATGTTTGGAATGCTATTGATCAGTTGTTTCAGCTATTTTTGAGGCTTCATGACCCCTTAAAGGGTTTTCTTGGCAAAGATACTGAAGTGGTTTGCCATTTCCTTCTCCAGCTCATTTTAGAGATGAGAAAACTGAGGCAAACAGGATTGAGTGACTTGTCCAGGGTCACACAGATAGTAGTACATTTCTGAGTCCAGATATGAACTCAGGACAATGAGTCTTTCTGATTCCAGACCTGGAACTTTATTTACTGTAACACCTAGCTGTCCATATGTTTGGAACACAGGGAAATAAAAGGTTGAATTAATTTTTAGAAGTCCAAATTATGGGGGGTTTGGTTAGAAGACTGAGCAATTTTAGTTTGGTAAATACACAAGTGTTTATTAAATGTTAAGAATGTGTAAAGGAAGCAACTTCCCCCCTACAATTTTTGCCAATATTCTTTGTATGACAATGAATGCTGATCAAAATTTGGTTTGCATGTAAAGCTCTGTGCTAGGCACATGATATGTTTCAATGAAACTTAAGAGAATCCATGACTACTTAGACTTTGCAGCAAGCATAGTTCATGAGACAAGATAAAAATACTTGACAATTATGATAATTATACTAAATGAGAAATTGATAACAATATAGCATGACAGGGTAAGATATAGTGAGGAAAAGCATCAAATTGAGAGGCAGAAGGCCTAGGTTAAAGCTTTGACGACTCATGAAGTGCATTACCTATAGGCAAGTTGAATTTCCTCTCTAAGCCTTAGCTTCCTAACTTTTAAAAAGAGAGAGTGGGCTAAATGCAAGATCCTCTCTTGCTCTAATATTTTATGTTCTTGTTCTGTTGTTTCAGTCTTGTCTAACTCTTTGTGACTCTCTAGCACTCTCTTGACCACACCACCTAGCTGCCCAACATCTATGGTCAAGGGTTTTGTCTAGCACTAAAATTCTATAGTCCATGGTCTAACTGACTCTGCATTATGGTCTAACATTAACAGACAAAACCCAAGGGAAAAGTCCATAGTAAAAACTCATCCTAAATTCTCTAAACACAAATGCCCAAAATCTAAACAAGAAACAAGATGAGCCAGAAGTCCAAACATGAGAAGGACAAACAACCTTCATAATATCAATGAGGAATGCTGCAATGCAGCCCATGACTGATTTATAACTCTGGGTGGATATACCTTATTCAAAAGAAATAGGTTAGGTTAAAAGGGGTGGGTGGTGAGGGAAGGATGAGGTAGCATTAAATATGAAGAAGGTGTGTTCATCAAAGACAATACTAGCTATTACATAACCTGAAACTATATTTTAAAAACAAGTTCAAAAAAAAGGCAAACTATAGAAAAATATATAGAAGCATGATTCACATTTTTGTTTTCTGGGGTGGAAAGAAGGGAAATAGATATATCCAATTTTCTTTTCAAATGCAGATGGTTTTTTATTGGGCAGAAAGCACAGTTTAAACCAGCTTCTTTCCTGGTCTAAGTCAGTTTCTTATTTCATTGGTTTTTGCTAATGAGCTTAGTATTCTGTGCAGTAGACACATATTACTTACCTGTCAGTGCTTTAGGGAGATCCTTTTGACCACCAATTGAAGAGAAGGTGATAATGGCATTCATAGAGGCAGTTTCCTCACTGGGAAGATCATTATAGCAATGAAATCACATGCTACACTCCCTCTCTATATACTTATGTGAGGAGATACAACAGAGAAGAGGAAGGAACAGAGTGTGAAGCATGGCAGAGATGATTTAAGTAAAGTACAAAGGAGGGAGAAACAGAAGTGATTTTGTCATTGGATAGAAATATTTTTTAAAATAGCTGAGTTCAGGAAGCACAGAGACATGATATAGCGATGATGCTTGTTAAAAGCAAAGCAGCAAATAATTTTTATTTGCCTTAGTGAAAATTCCTTCCTACAAAAGGAAATTCCTCTCTACAAAATTTTAGAATAGAACTTCCATTTATTAGTCCCTATAAGAAATGAAGAAATCAATAAGAGGGGATTTTATTCTAGATCTAACTCTAACCAACAGGAACCAGATGCTGAAGTGAAAATAATGGGAACTTGGAGCCAAGTGAACTCTCTCTTCTAGAGATTAGGATAGATAAGATGAAAGCTGGCCATAGTCCTGGCATTAAGAAAAATAAATTTCAAGGGGTTCAGAAGAAAACTAGATAAGCTCTTATAGACTAAAATACTTTAAGGGAAGTCACCTTAAGAAGAATGGAAAATGTTCAAGAAAGAATTTCTGAAGAAACCAAGATATGACGGGATTTGTTTAAAGAGACAATTGTGAGTGCACAGGGAACCACCAATCAACTTAAGTTTAAATATATGTATATATTTAAAGTAATAAAGAAACAAAGAATGGATAGGTTCTTGCTTAAAATGAATGAGATGATGATGTCTGATGACAGAAGGAAGGCTGAACTGTTTGTCATTTTGTTTCTCTTTCCTCCACAAAATATATTCCTCTTTAAACTAGAAATGACAGAACAAAAATGACCACCGAGCAGTTAATAGTCAAGATAAATAAGGAGGGCATAAGAGGGCACCAAACTGTCTTTGAAGAATTCAAGTCATCTGGTCCAGATGAACTATATCCTCAGATGCTGGAAGAAATGCAGGGAGGAATTGACAAGCCACTCAATAGTATTTGAATGATTATGGAAAACAGAAGAGGCAACAGGAGACTGTGGAAAGGAAAATGTCATAATTTAAAAAAAAAAAAAAAGGAAAGAGAAGAGAGTGTGCAAACTAGGTCAGTGAATTTGACTTTTATTCCAGAGAAAATTTTAGAACAAATAATGTTTATTAACATCTATAAAGGAAAGCTGCTATTACAAGGGACCATCATGGCTTCACCAAGAACAGGTCATACCAGACTAATCCCATTTCCTTTTTGTTGAATATTACTAAAGTATTGGTTGAGGGAAATGATACGAATATATTTTGTCTAGATTTTAGCAATCCTTTTGATAAAGTAGCTCTCAGTAATCTTAAGAAAATGGAAAAAAAATGTGGATTAGACAACAATACAATCAGATAGATACAGAACTGGTAAGACTAATTAGAATTAAAGAGTAATTGTTAATGTTTGACTAAGTTATTTTAACCTATATCAATGTTGAACTCTAGAAGGTGAGTCTTCCTTATTTCATGGCCAGTACTTTATCCATTGCACCACCTAGATGCCCAACATCTATGGTCAAGGGTTTTGACTAGCATTAAAATTCTATATTCCATGGTCTAATATACTCTGCCTTATGGTCTAACATTAAGAGGAGACAAAACCCAAGGGAAAATCCATAGTAAAAGCTCATCCTAAATTCTCTAAACACAATGCCCAAAGTCTAAATAAGAAAAAAGATGAACCAGAAGTCCAAACATGAGAAGAACAAACAACCTTCATAATATCAATGAGGAATGCTGCAATGCAGCCCATGACTGATTTATAACTCTAGGTGGATATACCTTATTCAAAAGAAATAGGTTAGGTAAAAGGGGTAGGTGATGAGAGATGGATGAGGTAGCATTCTATATGAAGGTGTGATCATCAAAGACAATACTAGCTATTATATAACCTGAAACTAAATCTTAAAAACAAGTTCAATAAAAAGGCAAACTATAGAAAAATATATAGAAGCATGATTCACATTTTTTGTTTTCTGGGATGGGAAGAAGGGAAATAGACATATCCAATTTTCTTTTCAAGTGAAGATGGTTTTACTGGGCAGAAAGTACAGTTTAAGCCAGCTTATTTCCTGGTCTAAGTCAGTTTCTTTTTCCATTGGTTTTTGTTAATGAGCTTAGTATTTTGTCTAGTAGACATATACTACTTACCTGTCAATGCTTTAGGAAATTTTCTTTGACCTCCAATTGAAAAGAAGGTGCTAATAACCTTAGCTATGACAGGAGGTTCCAGTGGAGTAATAGTTCTATGCTTGCCCCTATGATGCTTAACATTTTTAAATGACTTTGATACTGGCATAGATAGTATACTCATCAAATTTTTAGATGACCCAGCCTGGGAGGGATAAGTAATACAGTGGATGACAGAGTTAGGATCATGATGGGATATAATGCATTGAGTCTATTAAGATGGATCAATAGAAATAAATTCAAAGTCTTCCACTTGGTTACCAAAAATCAACTTCACATGACCAAGATGGGAAGAGATATGTAGAGCTGTTCTGAAAATCATCTTGTAATGTTAGTGAAAGCTCAATATGAGTTGGCAGAGTGATAGAACATAAAAAAAGGTAATGAAATCTTGGGTTCCATCAGGAGGGGCTTCTGGGAGTAGAGAGATAAAAGTCCTACTGTATTTTCCTTCATCAGACATCATCTGAAGTTTTGTGTTCAGATCCGAATATCTAGTCTAAGGTTCTAACATTTAATGATAGAATTTGAATTTCAGAGTTGGAAGAGACCTCAGCAGTCATCTGGTTCACTCCATTTTCAGAAGGAATCATTAATAACAAATGGTTTTTCAATGTCTGTTTGAAGATTTTCATGAAGGGGGAACCTACCACATCCCTAAGCAGCCCATTCCACTTTGGGATAGCTCCAAATGTTAGTAAGTTGTTGATGTTGCTGCTGCTGCTCTTTTTTTTTGTTGTTGTTGTTCATTTCGTTTTGTTTATTTTTTGTTCCCACCCCCTCCTGACATAGAGCTTAAATTTGTCTCTTGGTAACTTTCATTCATTGCTCCTGGTTCTGCCCTGTGGCTTCAAATAGAACCTCCTCCCTATGAAAGGATATTAAATATGCATACATAAAGACAGACAGACAGACAGACAGACAGACAGACAGACAGATAGATAGATAGATAGATAGATAGATAGATAGATAGATGGATGGATAGATAGATACATAGATATATAGATAGATATAAATATATAGATAATGTTAGTTATCACACATTCCCTCCATGCCTCATGGGTCTTCTCTTCTTAAGGTTAAGCATCACCAGTTACTTTTAACTGTTCCTCCTATGATGTAGATTTAAGGCCCTTAGTCATCCTGGTTGTCTTCTTCTTACGATTCTTTGTATATCAGTGTATAAGGTCTGTATGGTTTCTAGAACTAAACACAGTTCTCCAGAAGAGTTACTAATTATGAGGGCAGAGTACAGTGGGGATCTCTCTCAGACCTATTTCTGGAAGTTAGATATCCTCCTAATGCAGCCTAAGGTCATATATTTTACCACAGAATCATATGGACCTTGAAGCTGTCACAAAAAACCCTAGGCCATTTTTCAGAACAACTGCTGTCTAATTATATCTCCTCCAGCTTATACTTTTGAAGATGACTTTTTTTTGTACCCAAATCCAAGACTTTTTTTCCCTGCTGAATTGAATTTTATTAGATTCAACCAAACCCTCCAGCCTTATAATAATAATAACAGTTAACATTTATGTAGCACTTTAAGGTTTGCAAAGGAATTTGCAAATATTATTTTATCCTCACAATAAATCTAGGAAGTAAGGGCTGTTATCATCCTCATTTAACAGATAAGGAAACTGAGGCAGATGGAGGTGAAGTGATTTGCCTAAAGTCACACAGCTGTTTAGAATCTCTAACCAGAGACTACAGCCTTCTTGATTCTAGGCCCAGAGCTCCATATTCTGTACCAGCTACCAGGCTCTAGCCTATCAAGATGCTGTAAATGATTCTATAATTCACAAAGTCTTAATAAAAATAAATAATAAAATTTAATTTAAAAAGCACGAGAACCCACATCCTTGTTTGTCAGGGCATAACTGATTTTTCTTAGAAAACTACTTTTACCATGCAATTCATTTTGCTATAGATGGCATGTGAGAAGGACCTAGTTTGTATCTTGGCAAAGAGGACAGCTAGATTCCAGAAGAACATATGTAGACAGTATATAAATCCTGACAGTTTAAATCACTATCTCTTCAAGAAGCTGGCATGAGCGTGAGCATACATAAATTTGACATGAGATAGGTAAGCTTTTGGAGGCCCCAGAGGTTGATTCAGTGACAATATTGGTTCTAGTTTGTTGCTGTACTTGGGCTCTTGTTAAGTCTTGGGCTCTACAATAATGTCCATATGATTCATGGCAATGTAGGACAGTGGGAAAAATACTAATTTTGTCATTAGAGGATCTGGGTTTGATTCCCACCTGCGAAGCATACGACCAATGTCATTTAACCTATTTCCTCACCTCTAAAATGACAGGATTGGGTTTGGTGGACTTTGAGGTACCTTTAAGCAGTTATAAATATATAAACTTTAGGAGTCTCTCTCATGAAAACTTAGCATTCAGATTCTCAGGATAGAACCAGTCTCATAGACCTCATAGATGTCATGTATCTCCTGGGAAATACTTGTTAACACCATTCTGGAAATTTTTCTTTGGCTTTTTTCTTGAACATGACTGTGTTTTCTTTTGCAACAGACCACTGACCATGCAGTAGCCTCCCCCATGCAACAATCTCTATCCTCTCAATGTGATTACAGCCCATTTCATTCCATAATAGGTTTCTTTTATGATTCCCCCAGGCATGCAAATCAAATTTTACTCAGGACTCAAATCTTTGTTCTACAAAGAATGCTGGCAGAAGGTGCTAGGAACATTTGCTTTACTACTGAATGCTGCCTGTGTTGATAGAACTTCGACCTCCTCACCATTTTTGCCCTTCCTCTACCAGCCTCTCCCCCTCTCTCCACCTTTCTCCCTCTTGAGTAAACATTTGTCAAAGTTTATTTTCTTTGATGAGAAAGCAGGAGTATACGAAGGGAAAGCAGACACTAAAAGCATTGTGGGTTATGACACAATTTTCCTATTTTCCTCTTAAATATTTAAATAGATAAAATATTGCTCAATCAGTGATTACACAAGCATCCAAATATGTGCTTTGGAAAGGCAGAATCCCTGTTTCCCTCACATCCCATTTTTGTCAAAAGCAAACCATCTATAGATCAGTATCTTGTACTATGGCATACATCATAGTAAACTTGAAGCAGACACATAGACTAAATAATAAAGGTCATACCATTTTTAAAAAGTAGATGAGAACCAGATCAAATGCCACTATCTTCCTGGGGGTAAACTATTAACCAAAAAATGATATAGGAAATCCAAGAAGTTAAAACTGATCATTTCAGATGGATGAAACTGAAAAGTTATTTGTACAAATAAATTAATCCAACTAAGGTAAGAAGGAGTGAACTTGATGGGGGAATTCTTTGTACTGGATTTGTAAGATTTTCACAGACAATGTATATTGACAGCTAATGTAAAGACCAAAAAAAATTATCTAATAGAAATCCTTAGGTGGTAGATGGATCTCAAAAAAATTCTAGACTATTAACAATGATCTATCCCTGGGTAAGAATATGGACACTTTAATCATTTTCTAGATTTAATTCCAAATGGCTTTCCAGAGAGTTGGAACAGCTCACTGCTCTACCAAAAGTTTATCATCTTTCCACAATCCTTATATTACTATTATCATCTCTTGTCATTTTTTCTAATTTTCTGAGTATGAGGAGAAAGCTCAGAGGTGTTTATATTTGCATTTCTCTTATATTTAGAAATATAGAGAATACTTTCAAGTCATTTTTTCAGGGTCAATTAATTAATTTCCCTTCCCTAGATTTAGGGTTTCAGACTGAGTGATCTCTACAGCCCTTTCCAATCATTACATCAAATGATTTGGCTCAGTGTGCAGCTAAGCAGGAATCTTCCCACTGTAGTCTATTTAAATGGCAGCAATGCCCTCCTCTGCTTATTTCACAAAGAGCTTGGAGCTCTAACCAGATTTTTGGTAAAGTTGGGGATGAGTCAGGGGAACTAGAGTTCAAATCTTGACTTTTCCACTTCTTAGTTTGTCCCTTATGGTTCTGAGTATTCTGGTATTGGTATCCCCAGTACCTAGCACAGGGCCTAGAACATAATTGGTGCTAATAAGTGCTTCTTGACCAATTGATCTATATAATGCAGAATCTGGACAGTGTAGTCTCTAGAATTCTTTAGAACCTTTGTTATTTGATGACTCAGTGAAAACATCCCTGAAATACTTTTGTACAGTTTCCACTTGAACATCTCCAGGTTTGGTGAACTCATTCTCTCCCATGTCAAAAAATTTCAGTCTTTCTTTACAATATGTTAAAGACTGACTTTATACTGAGTTTTATACTGAGGGCCCAAGAATAAGAAGTCTAATCTTCCTTTAACAAGATGGCCCTTCAAATTTTTAAGTCATAGGATGATCTGAAGCTGGGAGGGACCTGAGGGATGATCTAGTCTAACTACCCACATTTTATTGATGCAGAACTTGAGGTTCAAAGAGGTTATGTTGTGTCTAAGATGACACAGGTAAACACATATCAAAGGCAGGATTTGAAGCCAGGTCCTCTGATTCTAGGGTTAATATTCTTTATGTTTGGCTATGCTACTTTATTTGACTAGTTATCATGTCTTACCAAATGTTCTTCAAGGTAAATATTTTCAATAAATTCAACTGACACTCATTCATTCATCCATCAGCCCTTCATTCACCAAATATTTATAACTTAGCTACTGTATATAAAGTACCATGATAGACCTCAGAATAATTCCACATTTAGATAAGGTGCAGAATCACAAAATTTAATAGTTGAAAGCACCCTCTGTGACCATCTAGTCCAATTCATACCTGAAAAACTATCTCCCCAGCAAAAGGACTCTTGTATTTCTATTTTTGGTCTCCATAAGGTAGGTAGGTAGCACCTTGCATAGACTACTGGGTCTGGAAGACCTAAATTCAAATCTAACCTCAGACACTTACTAGTTGTGACATTAGGCAAGTTACCCTGACCTTAGACTACTTCAGTTTCCTCAATTGTAAAAGAGCATGATAATAACCCCTGCCTAACAAGATTGTTGTTTTGAGGACTAATTTAGATAATATTTGTAAAGCACTCAGTACAATGACTGACACATAGTAGGCATTTAATAAGTACTTATTTTCTCCAATAAAGGGAGAAGAGAGAAGAGATTGCATCAAATAAGGAGGATATTAAGTAGGTGTCTTGGACAAGTTTAGCCTAGTTAAGTAGGTCAGAAGTTGAATATACATAAGAAAAAAAATGGCAAATTTGGGGAGAAATTGAAGAAAAGTTGAAGAACCACAAAACTGAAATATTAGTTCAGATTCTACTCTGGGTCATTAGGGAAGTTGAAATAAGTAGGAATAGGGGTGGCTAGGTGGCACAGTGAATAGAGCACTGGCCCTGGAGTCAGGAGGACCTGAGTTCCAATCCGGCCTCAGACACTTAACACAAAAACTATCTGTGTGACATTGGGCAAGTCACTTAACCCCAATTGCCCTCCAAAAAGCAAAAAAAAAAAAAAAGAACTAAGTAGTAATAAAGAGTATATGAAGGGATTGAGCAGGATTAAGAAGGATGAGGGAGGATTAGAGAATAGTTTGAGGAAGTGGACTCAAGGAAGATAAGTAAAGGTTGCTGGCAAAGAAAAAAAAAAGCCAAGTAAATAATAAAAGGGTAAATGGACTAATTAAAGGATTAAGCAAACTGACTGCATGGATTGGTGGGTTCAGCAAATTGATGGTGTATATATGTGTGACATTACTGAAACAAAAGAGAAGAATTTGGTTTGGGGTTATAAAGTTATTAAGAAGTAAGGTTTTAGCCTGGTTCCTAGGGTGGAGGGGTAAACATTGAAAAGTAATTTTTGGGAAAGGTCAAAATCTCCACCTTTACGGAAAATAGAAGGAAATGTGCTGTACCATGTGTTAATTATGTGATATTTGTTGTTCTTTTATACTCAAATGACTGCTATTGGCATTCGTGTGTTCTGAATGTCCTGAAGAAGGCGAAGGAAGTAAAGGGATACTTCTTCCCCCTATTGGTTGTTAGGGTAAATAAAAAGTTCCTAAAAGAAATAGAAACAAGATTTCAAGTGTGTCTGAGACAGAGGATGGAAAACTTGACCCTTCTCAAAACATTGGAATATAGGAGACTTTCAAAAGGCAAAAGAGAAAGAAAAAAGACAGCTATACAATAGGAACCCCCAAACAAAATAAAACCTCTTTCTAAAAAAAAAAAGTGAGAGTTGGATAGTTTGAGGATAAATTAGAGAATGAAGTTACATATCCTCTCAAGAAAGACATAATAGAGGGCGGCCAGGTAGCACAACGAGTAAGAGCACCGGCTCCAGTGTTGAGAAGACCTGGGGATCGAATCCATGCTCAGACACTTAGTACCCATAGAAACACCTGGCCGTGTAACCTTGAGCAAGTTACTTAACCCCGATTGCTTTAAAAAAAAAAAGAAAGACATAATAGACATTTGGTTACAAGAGAGTGGAGTAGAGAAAGTACTCAGCCAAGTTGGAAGGCTAGACTTCTGTAGAAAAGCAAATGGGAATATAAAGGAATATGCCTGAGAAAGCTTCCAGGAGCCAAGACAGCAGAGTAAGCAGTAAATCACCATAACTGTCCCACATCCACCCCTGAAAAAACATAAAACAGCATCCCAAAACAAATCTTGGAACAGGATAACCAGCAAAAAGATGTAGTGAAACTCTCTTTTATCCCAAGAAACTTGGAAGACCATCAAGAAAGGTCTGTCTCATTTGGGCAAAAGGAAAAGGAGTCCAGCAAGCATGCAAATAAGCCAGCAGCAAGGTGCCCCCCCCTCAGCAAACCAGTGGGAGATCCTGAGCCCCAGTGGGGAGGAACAGGCAAACCCCAACACCAGGACCCCCCATGTGACTCAGCATAGCCAGGGGAATGGGCAGACTCCAGTTGCAAGAACTGTCACATGCTTCAGCATAACTCCAGATGAACAGGCAAACTCCAGTGACCAGAGAACCATGTACCTCAATTTAGTCCCAGGAAAATGCAGAAACATTCCACTGGCCTCAGCACACACCAGATGCCAGCACTAGGATCTCAGTTTAGCACAGGTGAACCGCCAGACTGCTATGGCTTCCAGAAGCGTTAGCAACCCCCCACCCTATGCCCTCAGCACAGCACCAGACATGAGTGTCACCTGTGGGCCTGAGGGCAACATTAGTGTAGCACCAGGTAAATGGCTAGGGTTTGTAGCACCTGGCACAAGAAGCCTGAGACAATGCCTATTCCAACCCAGGAGCACAGGTCAAATTTAAAAGAGAGAGAAAAGGTCAAACAAGATGAGCAAGGAACAACAAAAAAAAAAAGAATCTGACCATAGAAAGTTATTATGTTGACAAGGAAAATCAAGACACAAACTTGGAAGAGGACAACTATGTCAAAGCACCTATGGGCAAAACCCCAGATCAAAATGGGAAGTGTTCTGAAGCCCAGAAAAACTCAGAGAAGGGCTCAAAGAGGAGTCCAAAATCATATAAGAGAGGTAGAAGAAAAATTTGGAAAAGAAATGAAAGTGATGCAGGCGAATTATGAAAAAAGAATAAATCACTTGGAAAAAGAGAATACCTCCTTAAAAAGTAGAATTGGCCGAATGGAAAAGGAGACACAAAAAACCCACTGAATAAAATAAGTCCTTAAAAATTACAACTGGCCAAACTGAATAGAAAATACAAAAGCTAAGTGAGGAAAACAACTCCTTAATTTTAGTGTTGGGCAAGTGGAAGCTTACAACTCTATGAGACACCAAGAATGAATTGAACATATTTAAAAGAATGAAAAAATAGAAGAAAACATAAAACACCTCATTGGAAAACAACTGATCTAGAAAATAGATCCAGAAGAGATAATGTCAGAATCATTGGACTTCCTGAAGGCCACAATCAAAAGGACCTGGACAGCATCTTTCAAGAAATTATCACAGAAAGCTGCCCAGATATCTTGGAACCAGAAGGGAAAATAGGCATTGAAAGAATCTACCTATGACCTCAGGAAACAGATACCAAAATAAAAACTCCAAGGAACATTATAGGCAAATTCACAATGGTCAAGGTCAAGGAAAAAATACTGCAAGTGGCCAAAAAGAAACAATTCAAATATTGCAGAGCCACAATCAGGATTACACAGGACTTAGCACCTACAAAATTAAAGAATCAGAGGTCATGGAAGATGATATTCCAGAAGGCAAAAGAGTTAGAACTACAACAAAGAATCACCTATCTAGTAAAATTAAGTATAATACTTCAAGGGAAAAAATAGCTCTTCAGTGAAATAGAAGAATCTCAAGCTTTAATAAGGAGAAGATCAGAATTGAACAAAAATTTTTATTTCTAATATCGACACAACAGAAGCCTAAAAATGGAAAAATGGAAAAGAAGAACAAGAAATTTAACAGAATTGATCCATTTACATCCTTATATGGGAAGATGATTCTTATAATTCTTAAAAATTGTACCACTAATAGTTCAGCTAGAAAGAAAATATATAGAGAACATGGGTATAAAATGAATTTGAAGGAATGACATTAAAAAAATGACTAAGAGATGAGGAAGAAAAATACACTGGACGCAGAAGGGAGAGGTAGAATGGGGTAAATTATTTCATTTGAAGAAGAATGAAAAATCTATTCCAGTAGAGGGGAAGATGGGAGGGTGGGCAATGGGCATTGTTTGAACCTTACTCCCTTCAGTATTGACTCAAAGAGGGAATAATATATACAATAGGCTGAATACAGAAATTTATCATACCCAACATGGAAGTAGGAGGTGTGCAGATTAAGTAAAAAGGAAGAGCATGGGAACTACAGAAGGGAGGGGAAGGTGGTAGATAGAAGCAAAACACTGGGGATGAGGGAAAGGGAGAAAGGAGAGGACAAACAGGAGAAAAAATAGGATGGAGGAAAATACACAGATAGTAATCATAACTGTAAATGTGAATGGGATGAACTCTTCCATAAAACAGAAATGAATAAAGGGTATAAAAAAACAGAATCTACCACATTTTGTTTATAAGAAGAACACTTGAAGCAGAGAGACAAACAGAGTAAAGGTAAGGGACTGGAACCAAATCTATTATGGTTCAGTTAAAGTTAAAAAAAAAACAAGGGTAGCAATCCTGATCTCAGACAAAGCAAAAGGAAAAATAGACAAAGTTAAAGAAGATAAGGAAGGGAACTACATTTTGTTAAAAGGTACCATAGGCAATGAAGTAATATCAGTACTACATATATATGCATCAAATGGTGTAGCATCCAGATTTTTTTTTTAAAGCAATTGGGGTTAAGTAACTTGCTTAAGGTTACACAGCCAGTTATTTCTAGGCATGGTGCTAAATATCAGAGCCCAAATTTGATCCCAGGTAATCCAAACTCTGGGGCCAGTGCTGTTACTCACTGAGCCACCTGGCTGCCCCAAGCATCCAAATTCTTAAAGAAGAAGTTAAGTGAGTTATATGTTTATGACTAAATAAGAAATAGAGAGCATTACAAAATGTAAAATAGGTGATTTTGATTTTATTAAATTAAAAAAGCTTTTGTATAAACAAAACCAATGCAACCAAGATTACAAGGAAAGCAGAAAATGGGTAAATGATTTTTATAGCCAGTGTCTCTGAAAATGTCTTGTTTTTCAAATACAAAGAGAATTGAATTTATAAGAATACAAGTCATTCCCCAATTTATAAATAGCCAAAGGATATGAATAGGCAATTTTCAGATGAAGAAATCAAAGATATCTACAGGCATATGAAGTACTCTAAATAATTTTTGATTAGGGAAATGCTAATGCAAACAACTCTGAATTTTCACTTTAAACAATAAGATTAACTAATATGACAAAAAGAAAATGATAAATATTGAAGAGGCTGTGGGAAAATTGAAACACTAATGCACTTTTGGTTGAGTTGTTAGCTGATTCAATGATTCTGGATAGCAATTTGGAACTCTGACCAAAGGGAAAGGAACTGTATATTTTTTGATTCAGCAATACCACTACTAGGTCTGTATCCCAAAGAGATCCCAAGAAAGGAAAAAGGACCTACATGTGTAGAAATATTTACAGTAGCCCTTTTCCTGTTGGCAAAATATTGGAAAATGAGGGGATGCCATCAACTGGGGAATGGTTGAACAAGCTGTGGTATATGAATGGAATGAATACTATTGTGCTATAAGAAATGATGAGCAGGCAGGTTTCAGAAGAAACAGAAAAGATATTTCATAAAGTGAAATGAGCAGAAACAGGAAAACATTGTACACTATCAGCAACATTATGTGATGATCAACTATGAATGACTTAGCTGTTTTCAACAACATAATAACCCAAGACAAGTACAAAGGACTCATGGAAGAAAATGCTATGCAGAATAAGAATATCCAGAGTAAGAACTGATGGATTTAGAATGTAGATCAAAGCATGCTTTATTCACTTACTTTATTCTTTTTTGTGGGGTTTTCTTCCTTTTCATCTGTTTCTTCTTTCACAACTGTAACTAATATACAAATACATATGTTCTATGTGATAGCACATGTATAACCTATATCTAATTACCTACCATTTTTGGAAGAGGGGAAGGGAAAAAAATTTGGAATTCACAATCTTGTAAAAATGAATTCTAAAAATTGTTCTGACATGTAATAAGGAGAAAAATAAAATACCATTTTTAATATAAAGGAGTATGCCTTTCTTTTCTCAACTGCAGATGGAACCTTCATAAATATTTACCAAGAATTAGCACATTAAACCTTACAGACAAATTCAGAAAAGCAGGATTTTAAACGCATCCTTTTCAGATCATAATGCAATAAAAATTAATTCAACAAAGCATACTAGAATCTTAGATTAAATATTAATTGGAAACTAAATAACATAATCCTAAAGAATAAATCAGAGAACCAATCATAGAAACAATAATTTCATTAAAGGAAATGACAGCAATGAGGCATATTTAGGAACATTATATCTATAAATGTGTACATCAACAAAAGAATAAAAAAGTGAATCAATAAGCTAGGTGTGCAACTAAAAGAAACCCTAAAAATAAATTAAAATCCCCACTTAAATTAAAAATGGAAATCCTGAAAATAAAAAGAGAGTTTAATAAATAGAGTAAAAATAACAAAGAATAAAGAAAAGTAGGAGCTGGTTTATTTAAAAAGATAGACAAACCATTGATTAATTTGCTTTAAAAAAGAAAGAAGAAAAACAAATTACCAGTCTCAAAAAGGAAAAGGGTGAATGTACCAACAATGAGGAGAGCTAGGTAAGGGAGTGGATAGAGTGCTGTGACTGGTATCAGAAAGACTCATCTTCCTAAGTTCGAATCTGGCACACACATACTTACTAACTATGTGACCATGAGCAAGTCACTTAATCTTTTTTTGTCTCAATTTTTCTTCATTTGTAAAATGATATGGAGGAGGAAATGGAAAAACCCTCCAGGATATTTGCCAAGAAAATCCCAAATAAGTTCAGAAAAAGTCAGACACAATTGAAATAACTGATCATCAAAAACAACCAATAAAGATAAAGCAATTATTAGGAGTTATTTTGCCCAAATATATGCTAGTAAAACTGATCATCTAAGTGAAATGGATGAATATTTACAAAAATATAAGTTGAGCAGAATAACAGAAGGGGAAATAGAAGACTTAAGTAACTCTCTCTTAGAAAAAGAAATAGAAAACTCAGATGAGCTTTCTAAGAAAAAAACCTCAGCATCAGATGGATTTACAAAATAATTCAACCAAACATTTAAGGAACTATTAATCCTCAAATTTGAAAAAAGGTAAAGAAGTAATCCTGGCAAATTATTTTTATGACACAAATATGGTTTTGATACCTAAACCAGGAAGAACAAAAACAGAGAAAGAAAACCATAGGCCAATTTCCTTAATGAATATTAATGCACAAATTTTAAGCAAAATATTAGCACAGAGATTATAGCAATATGTGACAAAGATCATACACTATTAAGTTAATTAATTTGTTCAGTGCCTTATCAATGAAACTACAAGATAATTATTTTATAATACTAGAAAAAGTAACACTTTATCTGGAAGAACAAAAGGTCAAGAATATCAAGGAAATCAATGAAAAAAATGTGAAGGAAGACAGTCTAGCAGCGTCATATTTTAAACTATATTACAAAGCAGTAATCATCTAAACAATCTAGTACTGATGAAGAAATAGAATGGTGGATCAGTGGAATAAATTAGGTACACAATTTACAGTACTAAATGTCCATAGTAATCTAGCATTTGATAAACTCCCAAATCCAAATTTTGGGAGGAAGAACTCAATATTTCACAAAAATTACTGAGAAAACTGAAAAACAGTTTGGTAGAAACTAGGCAAAGAGTGACATTTAAGATTATATAAAAACAAGATCAAAATGAGTAAATTATTTAGATATTAAAGGCATTATCATAAGTAAATTAGGGAAGCATGGAAAATTTACCTGTCTGATCTATGGATAAGGGGAAAATTTATGACAAAAGATAGGATGATGGGAAGTAAAACGGATAATTTTGATTGATTACATGCAGTTAAAAATGATTTCCACAAATAAAACCAACATAGCCTAAATTAGAAGGAAAGTAGGAAAGTGGGAGGAAATTTTGTAGCGTTTCTCTTATAAAGGCCTCATTCTCAAATATATAAGGAACTAAGCCAGCTTTATAAAAATAAGGTCCATTCCCCAATTCATAAATTGTCGACTAATATGGTTAGATTCTTTTCAGAAGAAATCAAAGTTATCAATAATCACATTAAAATGCTCTAAATCATTGATTAGAAAAATGTAAATTAAAACAAGTCTGAGGTTCTATCACATATTGGATAACATGACAGAAAAGGGAAATGATAAATTCTGGAGGCTATGTAAAAAAAATAGGTACACTAATGCACTGTTGGTGGAGTTGTGGACTGGTCTAACCATTCTGGAGTACAATTTGGAATAAAACCCAAAGGGCTAAAAAATGTGCATACTATTTGGCCCAGCAATACCACTACTAGGTCTGTATCTCAAAAAGATCAGAGAAAAGGATCTAGAAAAATATAGCAACTCTTTTTGTGCTGATAAAGAATTGGAAATTGAGGGGATGCCCATCAAATGGATAACAGCTAAACATGTTGTGATATATGATTGTGATGAAATATTATTTTGCTGTAAGAAATAGTGAGCAGTCTGGTTTCAGAAAAACCTGGGAAGACTTAGATGGTGTCATGAAAAGTTAAGTGGACAGAAGCAGGAGAATATTGAACATTGTAACAATAATCAACTGTGAAAGACTTAGATACTTTAATCAAGAAAATTATTCAAGACAATTCCAAAGAACCATGATGAAAAAATGTTATCCTCTTCCAGTGAGAGAACTGATTAACTCTGAATGCAAATTGAAGCATACTTTTTATAATTTTTTTTCTGTTTTATTTTGCAACATGGTTAATGTGGAAACATCTTCTATCATATTGGATAACATGATTCTGTATGCCTTCACATATATAATTGCTTGTATCCTCAAGGAGGATAAAGAGGTGGGAAAACAGGAGGGAATTTGGAACCAAAATTTTTAAATCGATTGTTAACAATTTTTACATGCAATTAGGAAATATTTAATGAAATAAAATCATATAAAATAATTGGGGAATAGCTGAACAAGTACATTAATATGAATGTGATGGAACATTATTTTGCTAGAAGAAATGATGAGGGGGGTGGTTTCAGAAAGATCTGGGAAGATTTAAATGACCTCACACAAAGTCAAGTGAGAGTGACTAGGAGAACATTGCATACAATAACAGCAATGTTGCAATGATGCTCAACTATTAAAAAAAAATTAGCTACTTTGATCAAGACAATGATCTAAGATAATTCCAAAGGACTCATGATGAAAAATACCATCCACTTTCTGAGAGAAAACTGAAAAATTCTGAGAAATGATTGAAATGTAATTGTTTTTACCTTTTTTATGCAACATGACTAAGATGAAAATATTTTTATATGACTTCACATATGTAATTAATATATTGCTTGCCTTTTCAGTGGGCTGGGGAGGGACAGGGAGAGAGAGAATTTAGAACTCAAAATTTTAAATAATGAATGCTAAAAATTAATTAATTGAAAAAAAAGAAAATATACACAAAGAAAAATAATGACAGAAAAGCAACAAAAATTTCAGGTAAGAGAGCAAGGAGGGAGAAGAGAAATAGTACTTATTGACTGTCTTAAGGTTTCTGAGTCAGTTATTGACTTGATAACAATAATTAGAAAGATCTTTAGGCATTTATTGAATGTTTACTATGTGCCAAGAACTCTGCTAGATAGACCCTGGGGATACAAAGTTAAAAATGTACAATTCCTACTCTCAAGGAGCTTACATTCTTGACACTACATATCAGGATAAAGCATGTTCACAGAGAAGTAAATATTCAGCAATTAAAAAATTAATATAGTTACTTGGCCCCTGCCAAACATGTTAAAACAGAATAGGAATGTATTACACATAATAGGGCAAATGATAGAAATTATATTTATTGAAACAGGTGGAAGACCTAAAGGGCAGTTCTTTTTCTTGGTAGCTAGGACAAAAAAAGCATGCCTTTTTTCTTTCTGAACTCCATAGGTAGAATTAAACTGCCTGCCCTTTCCCCCCCAAAAAAAATACTGAGGAGGAAGCTCAGATATTAGATATTATAAAATATTGTGATTTTACCCCCTCTAGAACTTCAGTTTATTCTCTCAAAATTGGTTATGATGTAAAGGCTCTTAATCTGCCTTGTGCATAGAATCTAATCCATTATCATAAGGTAAAAAAAGAGGATTTGTAACATTAGAGAAAGGGCAAGAACATAGAGTCCAGTAACTGGGCTTATAATCCGGAAAATTCATTTTTCTGAGTTCAAATCCAGTCTCAGATACTTACTAGTTATGTGACCCTGGAAAAGCCACTTAATTGTGTTTGCCTCAGTTTGCTCATCTACAAAATTAGCTTGAGAAGGAAATTACAAACCTCTCCAATGTTTTTGCAAAGAAAACCCCAAATGGCATCACAAAGAGCCAGATATGACTGAAATGACCAAACAAGAAGAGTGTGAAGGCTTGCCTTCATTCCAACATGCAGCATATACTTGAATGAGTTATTTTTCATCTTCAGTTTCCTCTGTTTTCATTCTTTTAAGATGAAGGGATTTGGGGGGCAGCTAGGTGGTGCAGTGAATAGAGCACTGGCCTTGGGGTCAGGAGGACCTGAGTTCAAATCTGGTCTCAGATACTTAACACAAAAACTAGCCATGTGACCTTGGGCAAGTCACTTAACCCTAATTGCCCTTCCCTTCCTCCTCCAAAAAAGCAAAAATGAATTAAATAAAAGATGAAGGGATTTAACTAGACAGCTCTGGAGGTCCCTTCTAACTCTAAATCTGAGGGGGGATTGGAAGAGTTGATCTTCAAGGCCATACTAGATCACTAGCATTAAAATCCTCATTTTAGTCTTAGCTCATGCCACCACTTACAAGAAACCTTTTCTTATTTACTCCAAATTTCCTGCTCCCCCTAAATATTAGTTCTTATTTATGTTCATGTGTTTTATATAGATTTATCTTTGTTTTTGTAAAATAAAAATCAAGCTGCTTGAGGGAAGGAATTGTTGCATTTCTGTTTCTGTGTCCACAGTAGTTAATACAATATTTGACATGTAGCTTGTAGCTGAGTGAAAAAGGATCATTAAATTGAATTGGAACTTTGGTGGATCAAGGAATTTTTCTTTTTTGGTAGGGATTCTCTCTTAACTGATTTATATATTAATCCCTCTGATGCTTCTCAACCTCTCTACTTGTCTATTTTTCCTGTGCAACTTTCATAAAAGGCCTACTGGTTATTTTCATTTCTCTTGAGTGCTCATGTAGCCCTCAGGCTGTCCATCTGTTGGCTTTCATTCTCATTGATAATAACTGATATAATTCATATTCAGGTCTTGTCCTCTCATCTATCTAAATTATTGTTTTCTCTTGGATACAGGGTGATGATGAACTGGGGAAGAGTTTCTGGAAGGCCTGAGTTCAAATCCAGCTTCAGACGTTGTGATCCTGGGCAAGTCACTTTGCCACTATCTGGGGCAGTTTAGTGATCTGTAAAATGGGGGTAATTTTAGCACCTACCTTCTGCAGTTGCTGTGAGGCTTAAATGAGATAATATAAATCATTTTGCAAACCTTAAAGTGCTAGATAAATGCTAGTTATTATTTATTATATTGCTCCAAATGAAAGACTGGTCTTCTCTTATCACCAAGAACTTCAGGGTGCCTGAATTTGTGAAATAGAAGAGATAAGAACTATATGCTAATATACAGAATTTACTTCTATATTTTATTCCTTTGGCCTTGAAATTTGGACTTTCTGGTCAACATGTCACAATCTGTGGCAAGTGGAGGCTGTTATAGAAAAAAAATTTACTGATTACCATAGAGGCGTCTGGAGCAGGAGACAGTTGTTATTTATTTGGGACTATGGAGCTTCTATCAGGGAGAGTGGAACTATCCATTTGCATAGTCAAGATTTCATACAGGAATATGTGACTCATGAATTTTTTCCTACCTCTCGCAAAGAACTCAGAGACCAAGCATGAGAAAGTTTATGAGATGATTAGAAAAGATGCTTCATAGAGAAGTGTGTAATACATTCCCTTTCCTTTTTTTCTATTAATTAGAATATATGATCACAGTGTGCTAATTATCAGAGTCCTGTTGATAAAAGGATGTCATGACCTGAGATTTAGGTTTCAAATTTTGAATATTATTCCATCTTATCGTGTAGATTAAATTCTCAGTCAAGCTAGCACCACTTGAAGCTAGTGGCTCAACTATGTCTTCAGAATGCATGCTCTCTAATGGAAAAAGGAAGTACTGCAATTCGTTTCAATTGCTTTTTTAGGAAGGCTATTCCACTCATTAGTCAGAGATTGGTGAGACCTTTTGAGATAAGGCTCAAGTAGAGAGCCATCATGTGGACAACTAAGATATTGCCTTATTTGCTGGATGATTAATACAATGGCACTCTCCCTTTAGGCTTGGGGATGGTGATACATGCTTTGGTCCACTTAGTACCACAAGTAACTTAAATACAACAAAGGCATTTACATAGTACTTGAAAATTCCCAAAATATTTTTCAATACACTAATCTTTTGAGCTTCACAACAACCCTTGAATGAGCAACGGGTCATCAGAAATGTAATTAAAGAGTGCTTGTTTTTACTGTTATTTTCTTTCAGGAAAAGAACTTTTTATTTCAGGGAGTACATACAAAAATTTTTTGCATATATACATGGAGGCATATCTAGATAGCTTTCTAATAAGATATATATATATATGTATACGTATATATACATATATATATATAATTCATTAGTTTCAGTCATGTCTGACTCTTTGTAAACCCATTTGAGATGGGTATCACAGATATTATTATCAGTATTGTGTATATGAGGACTGATACTCAAAGAGTTTTGATGACTTGGCAGATAGTAATTGACAAAGCTAGAGTTAATACCAGATCTTCAAGTTCAGTATTCAACTTATACCTATATATTATTTATATTATAAATATTTAATATTTATAATTTACTATATGAACAATATAATTTACTAAATGAACCCTATAATTTACTAAATGAACAGCCCACACACACACCAAGGGAATGCATGATTCTAATCATTAGATGTGGTCTGTGTTATGTTATATAATTCAATATACACCACTGTATAAACAAATATATACATGTATGTATATATATATGTTTATGCCCATATATTTTTATATATTGTGTATATATCTATATATTTGTGAATGTATGTAAATGTGTACCAAAATATGCCTCATTGAGGTATTTCCTATTTTAGAGGAGAGCATAAAAGTATTTCTTTTCACATATGTACTCAAGCCTTAATTATCCTAGCTTTGATTATGTGGTTTATTCCCTACTGCCTAGCTCTCCCATTATAAACCCATTATAAAGGTTTAACTCAATTATATAAGTTGAATAGGTGACAGAGAAGCATTTCAGATAACTGAAGCTGCCTGATAATTGGAAGCAGTTTCTTACAGGGGAGATAAGAGGAGTGAACTACAAAGGAGGCCCTCTAAGGAGATGGCACATTATGCATATGACTGCCCCAGCAGCTTTTCCTTCAATTTCCATTGGAAAAATCTCCCCACTGAGTATAAAGCAGCCTATTCCCATCTAGAATTATAGTACTTACTCTCTCATGCTAGATAAAACATTTATTTGGATATAAAATGAAGCAAAACTGAGTGAGCAACGCATCATCAGAAATGTAATTAAAGAGTGTTTGCTGGTTTTTACTGTTAGTTACTTTCAGAAAAAGAACTTTTCAGGGAGTACATAGAGATTTTATGCATATATACATAAATACATGGAGGGGTATCTAGATATATATCTACATACATATAGACATAATATACCTATGCCATTCAGTAGTTTCAGTTGTATCTGACTCTTGGTGATCCCATGTGGGGTTTTCTTTGTCAAATATTCTGGAATGGTTTGCCATTGCATTCTCTATCTCATTTTACAGATGAAGAAACTTAGGTAAACAAGACTAACTGATTTGCCCAGGGTTACATAGCTAGTGTCTGAAGCCAGATTTGAACTTAGGAAGATGAATCTTTCTGACTCCAAGTTTGGTACTCTATCCATTACACCACCTAGCTGCCCCCTGAACATATATACATACAGTCAAACCTCAACTTTTGCAGGGATAATGTTCCTAGAAAACAGAGAAAGTTAAAAACATACATGTTAATGAATTGAACCAATGGGAAATAGGGGATTAGGTTCCTATAACCATCAAAAACTGTAATTTTGTCACTAGAGATTACTGAAAATATAGTTTTCTGCATATGATTCTTTTAACAAAACATAAATTCTTATAATGTGTACTTTTCCTAACAACGTCTATGAAATAACCCGTGCAATATGGTATATAAAATAAAATTGGTAACATGCAAAACATTTTGCTTGCTAGTAATTCCCTAGAATTTTGTGACCTTTTGTGCTATCATCTCAATTAAAAACAAAGTCCAACAATAATAACAACAAAAACATTGCTTTTGGACAATATTCACTTTTTGCAGCACATGAAATATACAGTACCATAAATCCTGAAATTATTAACATTAAAACTTTTTTTTAAATCCTGAATCTTACCTTCCACTGTATCAGATGGCAGTATGAGGGCATTGTACTATATACTATACAGCTTTAAACCTCTCTACTTTGCCCTCTGAAAACCAAGGGAGAAGTTGCTGGTAACTTAGTTTCTGCTGCCAAAACACACTGACATCACCTCTGACACTGTCCTTCACAGCTGATGAATGGTGTTGAAGATAGTGAAGGATACACCAACTTGAAATAATCATTCAGCAACGTCTGCTTCCTGTACTGTTTGAGATCCTTAAGGACCTTGGAGTAGGGGAGCATATCACTGATGTTTAACCTTGAGTTGAGGATAGATGATGGGATCATCAGTAGTCTCAATGTCTCTAGCCAGCTGGTCAATTAGGTTATTGACAGCTGCAGACATTCAGAAATGAAGTTTGCTTAACACCTTCATTTTCTCACTAATCCACATCACTGACTTTATACACTTGGGCTTAGAGCCCAAAGGATTTGCCCTACATTTTGGAAGCATAATTGCAACCCAAAACTTTAGCTTTAAAGGCAAACAATGAAAAGCAATGAATGCACAGGGAGCTCATTACTCTATAACATTAGGGTGAACAAGACCATTGAAGCTCCTAGTAGTAGAATTTGAATGTTAATACTGAACTAAAATTTCCCCCAAAATCTGTGTGTTTGACAATCCTTATGAAATATATATCTGCTTTATTTAGTATGTTTCAAGCAAGATAAACAAGAGTCTGCTGTCAAAAAGTTGAATGGAACAGGGAAAAAGGAGAGGAGGATCATAGATTTCCCAAACACTTATTGAAGGAGGAGTGGATTTGATTAATTTCTTATAAAATGCAATCATAGATATTTAGAGTAACTGTTTTATTAAGTGTTTGTCCTTCCCAAAATGGAGTGATTGGAATTGAACACAATACTCGAGATGTCATCTGACCAGGCCAGAGTAGAGAGAGACTACAAGCTGCCTTATTCTATATTTTACTCTTACTTTAAAACAGATATTTAAGCAGTCAGTCAATAAGTATTTACTAAGTGCCTACTATGTGTCAGGCACTGTACTAAGTACTGGGGATGCAAAAAGAAGCAAAAAAAATAGTCACTGCTCTCAAAGAGCTTACACTATAATGGAGGGGACAACAAGCAAACAAACATGTACAAATAAGTTATGTATAAAATTAGAAGAAAAATAATAAAAAGAAGGAAGGCATTAGAATTAAGGTGTTAGAAAGGCTTCTTATCGAAGATGACCTAAGATCTTCTTTGGTTTTAGGGGTACTCTGTCCCACATCTTGATGATTTCACTTTATAAATATATCAACATTCTTTCCCCCTTCTCTATTTACATTCCTGCCACTCTAGCTTGAAACCTCATTGTATCTCATTTGGACCATTATTCAAGGGCCTAATAACCCATTCTTCTACTTCTAGTCTCTCTTCTTTACAACTCATCATTCACACATTTAGAAAAGTCTTGCTAATGATCAGTTAAAATCATGGCACTAATTGCTGTAATGGTAATGTAAATGGGAAGATCTTTCCCATCATTTAATAGGCCCATGTAACCTGCTCAAGTCACATGGAAGCCTAAGACATATGAATCTGAGTTACATGCCTGTGGTAGGATGAGCTTGTTGAATGGGTGGAGCAGAAAGGGTAGAGCAGGAAGGGTGGAGAAGGAAAGGTAGAGGAGAGCTCAGAGGAAGTTGGTCAGAGTAGTTAGAGTTCAGGGAGAGAGATAAAGCAGGCAGCGAACTGTGAGTGTTTTTTGTAGAAAGGCCTGAGCAGAGGGAAGGCTTGGGGATGGCAGTGCCCCCTGCAATGTCATTGTATATAGATTTTTTTGTTGCTATGATGGACTTGACTCTCTGGTTCTGGGATTCAGCTTTCTGGTGTTTGAATAAATGTTTTGGTTCTGTCTTACATGTGAAGAGCCTGTTATATTTTGCAATTCAGAATTATGCCGCCATATTCATAGCCACCATAGTTGCTACAACTGCTTCAAAAAATTTTTTTTAAAGGAAAAGACTGAATGAAATGATTTCTAAAGTCCCATCTGGTTCTAAACCATAACAAGACTACCATATGAACCTCTAGTGACTCCTATTTATCTGCAGAATAAAATATAAACTACTTAACCTAACAATTAGACTGGTTTTGGACTTTAAAATATCCTTCTGGTCTTACTTCACTCCAATTCACATTTAACCAGTATAAATTTCAGCCAAATTATAATAAATGCTCCCTGTAGTATTAACTTGTCCTGTCTTTTCCTGTCTCCATTTACATATGTAGATTACTCATTAATAAGAACATATTTGCTTTACTTTATCTATTTGATGAATTCTCATCATTTCTTCAAAATAACTTAGAAGGTCCTCTGTGGAGCCATTCCTGATCCCTCCCTAAGTGGATGTGAACTCTCCTGATCAAATATTTCATAGTATTTTGTCTAGATTTGTCCTTTACTATCATCAAATCCTAATTTGTACCATGTGTATCTATATTGATGTTTTATCCTATTTATTAGGTT
>NW_027187460.1:15748605-15814706 GCF_028583685.1 Petaurus breviceps papuanus | reverse complement strand
TCTCTCTCTCTGTCTCTCTCTCTCTCTCTCTTCAAAACCTGAAGTGAAGTCAGAAGGAGTGCCTAGGGTGGGGAAGGATGGTGAACTGGAGGGAAAGCTGGAATCAGAAATAACTAGGTCGAATTTGCTTGAGACACTTACTATCTGTGTGGCCCTGGACATGTCATTTCACTTTTGTGGTTATTGGTTCACTTTTCGGCAAAATGGAAGAGGAAGATGGTTAAGTCAAGGATCTCAGAGGTCCCTTTCATATCTAAATCCATGATTATTTGTCATACTGAAATATGCAGGGGCTGGAGACTATGCCTTACCAAGGCACTAAAAAAATGAGGGAGTTCTATCCTGAGGAAGAAAAGATGGGGATATGGTAACTATCTTCAATTTTATGAAGATCTGTCATGTCTATAATGGACAAGTCTAGTACTTTTTAAACCCAGAGCTAGAAGTCCTAGATGGGAAATATGTGAGGCAGAAGTTAGGTAACCCTTTATTAAAGACATTGTAGAGAAGATACCTGTTTAGGTATAGATTTGACTATATAACCTTTAAGGCCCTGTCAGCTCTGAAACTGAAATTTCAGGATTCTATGTTGATGTTGATGATTTGGTGTTCAGCAGCTAGATGGCACAATGGATATAGCACTTAGGTGTGAGATCAGGAAGACTCATCTTTATGAGTTCAAATCTAGCCGCAGACACTGACTACCTATGTAACCCTGGGCAAGTCATTTCACCCTGTTTGCTTCAATTTCCTCATCTGCAAAATGAACTAGAGAAGGAAATGGCAAACCACTACATTATATTTGCTGAGAAAACCCCAAAATGGGGTCACAAAGAGTTGGACACAATTGAAAAAATGAAAAAATAACATCATGCATACATGCATATTTGTATGAATATATGCATATATACACATAAATACATTTGTGTATGCTATACACACATCTGTATATATACACATGTGTGTATATGTATTATTTCTATTCAACTGACTAACTACAAATTAAGCATACTGTGTGAAGTAATAATGATATAATAACAATCATGTATATAGTGCTTTAAGGTCTGATATATATACATAATTTATATAATATATATTTATATCATTTTAAAAACCATGGGAGCTAAGTGCTGATCTCCACATTTTACAGACAGGAAAACTGAGTCAGACAGAGGTTAAACAAGGTCACTCAGCTAATAAGTGTGGGATATATAAAGGAGGAAAAATCATAGAATCCTCAGTCTAAACCTGGTAAGGTTCAAGAAGCAATTTAGTCCATCCGTGTTAGGAAATTGAATCCCAAGAGGTTGAAATGACTAGCCCAACACCACACAGATAGTGCGTGACAAAGGTGAAAGTTCATCCTAGGACCTCTGATTCCAGAGATACTATTTCATCTACTGTATCACATGAAGCCTCATTAATATTCCAGGTTTCCTTAATGTATGCATTTTCTCCACAGGTACAGATCAGTCCTTCCAAGATTTCCTGTCTCATGGGATTTAAGTCTATATTTTTTCATAAATTCTGGATAGAGACTCTACCAACAGTCCAGAGGCTGCTCTCTGCTCCCTTGACTAACAGCATTATTCTTTAGTTATTTCTCTATTGTCCCACATTCCCATTATGGAACCAGCTTTTTTTTTTCCCTTTCTGATTACATATGTCAGCAGTATGTCTCTTTTTCTATATCTATCTCATGTCTCTATCTTCTTTAACTCTGTCCATGTCTCTCTTCATTTATATCAATATATCACTATATATCCCTATAGACTGCTATATATTGATATACAAATATGCCTATTATAGATAAATATTGTGTACACATGTAAATTTATTAGAATGTTAAAAGTACACATATACTTTTAATATACTTGAGATATCATTTTTTTAGGAGCCTAGAGGGGATGCTTTGTTCTCTCCTAATTCTACTTCCTGATGGTGGAAGATGTGCAATTTATAACCTCCTTCTGCACAATTCCTCCATTTCCTATGTCACTACATAATGCAGCCACCACATATTTTTACTGCTTCAGTGTAACAAACCAATTTAAGCAAGACTGACAGGAGAATGAAAAGACAAATATCCTCCCCTTCCCCACTTCATCCAATTTAGTAGATTTTCAGATTGCTTATTTGTAGAAGGGTTACTGGATCATTTGGCCATGGGTTTGAGAACAGCTGAAGTTGAGATTACCACAACATTACCTCCTGCATTACTTTATCCCATAATAGTTGCTTAACAATTAACCCAGAACATCTGAGTGTAAGATGTGGGTGGGATTTTGCTTTCATCTATTCTACAAATATCCCCCACTGGTGCCTCACTGTATCATAGCAGTCACTCAGAGTATTCAAAGGCCATGCCAATTATTTCAACACCTAGATCCGAGATTCTCAATATTTTTTGTGTGCTAAGGATCCCCTTTTGTATCCTAGTATAGCCTAGTGACACCTTTCCAGAATACTATTTTTAAAAGCATGAAATCAAACACATAGGATTATAAATTAGGTCAAATATTTCAAAAAATAATTATCAAAATATCTTTAAACAAGATTTTAGATGCCACGTTAAAAAAACCTCTGCTCAACTAGGTCTTACTGGAGTGGAAAAGCTAGTGCCACACTATGTTTCTCTCATGAAAGGATGAACTAACTTGTTGTAGAGAAGTGCATCTCTAGACTGACTGAAGAATGGCAAAATTTTCAGTCACAGTAGTTGTTAAAGATTATTCACATGTCATAGAGTGGCTGTCCAGATCTGAGAGGAATTATAGTCCACATTGGTAAAGAATTCCCACCATGAAAAAAAACAAACAAACAAACTACTAATCCTTGAAATTTTGTAATATTATTCTCCAAACAATTGTTAGAAAAAGAAAGGCATAGTGTTCTGTTTCAATACATTATATGTGTGTGTGCATGTGTGTGTGTGTATGTGTGTGTGCACGCATATACTTGAAAGTTAAATTTTCTGTTCAGCTCTGGTCTTTTCATCAAGAATACTTGAAAGTCCTGTATTTCTTTGAATGTTCATATTTCCCCCTGAAATAGTATACTCAGTTTTGCCAGGTAGGTGATTCTTGATTTTAATCCTAGCTCCTTTGACCTCCAGAATATCATATTCCAAGTCCTCTGATTCCTTAATGTAGAAGCTGTTAGATCTTGTGTTATCCTAATTCTGTTTCCACAATATTAAAATTGTTTCTTCCTGACTGCTTGTAGTATTTTCTCCTTTCCCTGGGAATTCTGGAATTTAACAACAATATTCCTGGGAGTTTTCTTTTGGGGATATTTTTTCAAGAGGTGATCTATGAATTCTTCCAATTTCTGTTTTACCCTCTGGTTCTAGACTATGAGGACAGTTTTCCTTGATAATTTCTTGAAAGATGATGTCTAGGCTCTTTTCTTGATCATGGCTTTCAGGTAGTCCAATAATTTTTAAATTATCTCTCCTGGGTCCTTTTTTCCAGGTCAGTGTTTTTACAATGAGATGTTTCACATTGCCTTCTATTTTTTCATTCTTTTGGATCTGTTTTATAATATCTTTATTTCTCATAAAGTAATTACTTCTATTTGCTCCAATCTAATTTTGAAGGAATTATCTTCTTCAGTGAGCTTTGGAAGTTCCTTTTCCATCTGGCTAATTCTGCTTTTTAAGGCATTCTTCTCCTCATTGGCTTTTTTTTGCCTCTTGTGCCATTTGAGTTAGTCTATTTTTAAAGGTGTTATTTTCTTCAGTATTTTTTGAATATCCTATAGCAAGCTGTTCACTCATTTTTCATGATTTTCTTTCAACACTCTCATTTCTCTTTCCAATTTTTCCTTTACTTCTCTTACTTGATTTTCAAAATCTCTCTTGATCCCCTCTATGACCTGCAATCAATTCATATTTTTCTTTCAGGCTTTTGATGCTTCAAGAGTTTTGACTTTGTTGTCTTCTTCTGATTCTATGTTTTTATCCTCTTTGTCACCAAAAAAAGATTCTATAGTCTAATTTCTCGTTCTCTGTTTGCTCATCTTGCCAGCCAAATGTTTGACTTTTGAGCTCTTTGCAATGGTAGAACTTTGCTTCCAGAGTGCAGAGTGCTGGGTCCCTCATTTCTGGGGGGTTTTGCAGCTGCTGTAAGAGCTTCTTCTAGGCACCTGCCTCAGAACTGTGAGAAGGAATGCTTCTCCACAGAAACCACTGGCTCTGCGGTGCCAGTGCTCCTCCTCACTCCAGGACTGCCACTGAAGACTGTGACCCAGATTCAAGCAGGGAAAAGCAAGAAAATCTGGCCTCAGTGCTAGCAGAGAGATTCCTGCAATTACACTCTGGTCACTTGTTTGGTCCCCTCACCTTCTATGGGCCTAGAGGGCCTCAGCATCAGTGTCAGCCTCTGCCACCTCTACCACCCTAAGGGCAGGGGCTGGATCACATTTTTCTCTCACCTATTTCCAGCTGAGTTAGCCCACTGACTTTTTACTTTCTCTTTGGTGTTTATGGGTTGAGAAGTCTGGAACCACCACAGCTGCCAGTTATTCGATCCCCTGAGGTCTGCTCCAATGGATCTGAGCCAGCACAGCCCATGCTGGACTGTGCTCCACTCCCAGCCCTGTGTGATTTGCCAGGTTGTCCTCAGCTGGAAATATATTTCATTCTGTCATTTTGTGGGTCCTGTAGTTCTAAAATTTGTTTAGAGTCATTTCACAGGTATTTGAGGTAATTGCGGATGAGCTCAAGTAATTTCCTACTTTTACCCTTCCATCTTGACTTCGCCTCCTGAGCATGTATCTATATGAAATGAAAAAAAAAAAGTAGGTTAACAACAAAGGAGGGAACAAGGAATTTCTTGGTGTCATTCATTGCTGCAACTCTTAGGTCATAGTTCCCCTCATCAAACAGGGTTTCCTTTGTAAAAGGCAGCACACTTTTGAAAGGTATAGTGTAGTGATCAGGATGCTTTATTTACAGTCTATAAAAACCTAGTTAAGAGTCTTACTAGCTTTGTAACAAGCACGTCATTTTACTTCATAGAAATATCATTTGAGCAATGGTAAAATGGGTACAAAAACATGCCTATGACCTAGCTCACAGGATTATTTTAAGGCCAATGCATTGCAAATCTAAAAATGCTGTAAATATGTGTTGGCTCTAATCAGAATATTAAAATCTAACAGAAAACTATTATATTTCTTAGTGTATAGGACATTATTTCTGACTCCCATTTCTTTTGTGGGTTTTTATGTAGTAACTCTTCTCTCTAAAATACTGATTATCATCTCTTTGCTAATGACTTTTAATTCTACCTGCCCAGCCCAAACCTCTCTGTTGATCTTCATTCTTATAATTCCAACTGCCTAGTGGATTAGATGTCCCATAGACATCTTGAGCTCAATCTTTCCAAAATTAATCTTGTGATCTTATCCTCTAAGCCCTCCTCTCTATTTAGCTTCTGTAATACTGTCAAGGGTACCATCTTTGGATCTTCATTGTCTCTCACCTAGCATAACCAATTTTCTACCGAGTCCTATTGACTTTTCCTTCATAAGATTTCTTCAGTAAGCCCCTTCTTTCCTCTGATACTGCCACCACCTAGATGTAGGCTGGCACCATCCTCACCCCTATTATTGTAATAGCCTGCTGGTTGGTCAGTCAGACACAAGTCTCTTGCTACTCCAGTCCATTCTCCACTCAACTGTAAAAATAATTTTCCTAAAATGCATGTCATCACCTATCCCCTCCCCTCCCTACAGACATAAAAACCTCTGTTTCTCCAATAAGATCAGGGGTGAAACAATATGTCCATTATCACCACTATTATTCAGTATTGTACTAAAAATATTAGCTTTAGGAATAAGAGAAGAAAAAGAAATAGAAGGAATTAGAATAGGTAGAGAAGAAACAAAGCTATCACCCTTTGCAGACAACATGATGATATACTTAGAGAATTCTAGAGAATCTACTAAAAAGCTGCTTGAAGTAATAAACAACTTTAGCAAAATTGCTGAATATAAAATTAACCCACATAAATCATTTGCATTTCTATATATTATTATCAAAACCCAGCAGCATGAGATAGGAAGAGAAATTCCATTTAAAGCTATTGTAGACATTATAAAATAATATTTGGGAGTCTACTGCCAAAACAAACTCAGTGTCTATGTGAACACAAGTACAAAATACTTCTCACACAAATAAAGTCAGATCTAAATAATTGGAAAAAAAATAATTTGCTCATGGGTAAGCCAAGCTAATATAATAAAATGACAATTCTATAAACTACCAAAAATATTTTATAAAGTTAGAAAAAAGATAACAAAATTCATCTAGAAGAACAAAAGGTCAAGATCATAAAGGGAATTAATGAAAAGAAATGTAAGGGAGTGTAGCCTAGCCATGCCAGAACTTATATTGTATTATAAGGCAGCAATCATCCAAACTACTTAGTACTGGCTAAGAAATACAGTGATGGATAAGTGGAATAGGTTAGGTACACAAGACACAATACTCAATGACTATAGTAATCTACTGTTTGATAAACCCAAAGACTCCAGCTTCTAGGATAGGAAATCACTATTGGACAAAAACTTCTGGAAAAACTGGAAAGTAGTATGGCAGAAACTAGGCATAGACCAACATCTTACACCACACACCAAGATAATGTCAAAATGGGTATATGATTTAGATATAAAGGCTAATACTATGCTATAGGCAAACTGGGAGAGCAAGAAAGAGTTTACCTATCAGGTTTATGGAGAATGGAAGAATTTATGAACAAACAAGAGATAGAAAATGTTATGAAATGTAAAATGGATAATTTTGATTACATTAAATTGAAAAGTTTCACAAAACCAAAGGTAATACAACCAAGATTAGAAGGGAAGCAGAAAGCTGGGAACAATTTTTGCAACCAGTGTCTCTGATAAAGGGCTCTTTTCTAAAATGTATAAAGAACTAAGTCAAATTTATAAGAATACAAATCATTCCCCCAAATGATAAATGGTCAAACGATACGAATAGGACGTTTTCACATGAAGAAATTAAACCTATCTATAGTCGTATGAAAAAGTGATCTAAGTCACTATTTATTAGAGAAATGTAAATGAAAATAGCCTTGAGGTACCACATGACACCTATCATATTTGCTAACATGATAAAACAGAAAAATAATAAATGTTGGAGATGATGTGGAAAAATTGTTGGTGGAGTTGTGAACTGATCCAACCATTCTCGAGAGCCATTTGGAACTATGCCCAAAGGGCTAAAAAACCAGTGCATACTCTTTGCCCCAGAAATATCATTTCTAGGTCTGTATCCCAAAAATCTTAAAAATGGGAAAAGGACCCAGATGTACAAAACTATTTATAGAAGCTCTTTTTGTGGTGGCCAAGAATTGGAAATTGAGGGGATATCCATCAATTGGGGAATGACTGAAGAAGTTATGATATATTAATGTAATGTCAGACTACAGTTCCTTAAGAGATAGGAGATAGAATATGGTATGGTAGAAAGATGTATTGATGTGCTCTTAAGACAAAATTTCAAATAGTGACACACTGAACCTGGGAAGTAATGAGGGTTCTAAGAATTCTGAGATGTAAATGCTCACAGTGAAATTTTTAAAATTGAACAATCAGGTTAGAAGTGACTCCAGGTCACCCCAGGGAAAATCTGAGTTTGAATTCTATTTCAGACACACACTAGCTGTGTAACATAAAGATAGGCAAGTCATCTTTAGTTTGTTCGTCTGTCAAATCAGGATACAAATAGCATATACCTTACTGTCTTATTGGGATGACCAAGGAGGTAATCTATGTAAGGCACTTTGTAAACCTTAAAGAACTATGCAAATGCTGGTTATCATCATCATTAATTATTATTCCACTCAAAAACTCAGTAGATCAAACGGCATATGTTAAGTTCCTTCTGTGTGTCAAACATTATGCTAAGGGCTGGGGATCTAAAGAAAGCAAAAAAACAAAACAAAACATCACCCACTCTCAAGTGTCTCAAAGTTTAATGGGAGCGACAATAAACAAACAATTGGATGCAATGTATACACACATACATATGCATGTATGTATGTGTATATGTGTGTGTGTATACATATATATTCAGAATAGTCTCAGAGGGAAGGGACTAAGATTTAGGAAACCTAGGAAAGGATTCTGCAGAAGGTAGGACTTTGAATAGGACCTGAAGGAATCTAGACAAGCTAGCAGATGGAGATGCAGAGGAATAATATTCCAGGCCTGGGGGATAGTCAAAGAAATATGCTAGGAATGAGGAGGTGGAGTTTGTGTGTGGTGTGCAGGAAACAACATGGAGGTCTGAGTCACTAGAGCACAGAGCATGTTGGGGTGTGAGGTAAGGTATAAGAGGACTGGAATGGGCGAGGTTATTAAGGGTTTTAAATGCCAGAGTCTTTTATAATTGGTCCTAAAGGCAATAGGAAATCATTAGAGTTTACTGAATTGGGAAGAAAGGGAAACATGGTCAGATCAGAACTTTAGGAAGATCAATTTGACAGTTGAATGGAGAATAAACTAGAGTGGAGAGAAACTTGAGATGAGCAAACCCTTCAGAAGGATATTGCAATAGTCCAGGCATGAGTTGTGAGAGCCTGCCCAAAAATGGTGGCAGTGTCAGAAGAGAGATGGGGGTAATGTGAGAAATGTTATGAAGGTCAAATAAACAGATGCTGGCAACAGATTGTGTGTGGGAGGCAAAATAGACTGATAAGTTAAGGATGAAATTTAGGTTGTGAATCTGGGTGAATGGGAGGATGCTGGTACCCTTGAACAGTAATAGGAAACTTTAAAGATGATAAGTTTTGGGCAGAAAGATCATGAGTTTGGTTTTGGATACTTTGAGGATATCTGTGGGACATCCAGTTTGAGATATTTGATAGGTAGTTGGAGATGGAAATTAAAATTAATCTCTCCAAAGTTACCAATGATTTCTTAATCTTGACTGAACATCAAAGGAGAGACTAGAGCTAGACAATTAAATATGAAAGTCATCTGTATAGAGATGAAGTGACTTAAACCATAGGAAGTGATAAGATCACAAGATGATCCTGATAAGAACACAATAGCCTTGGGTGACCCTCTAGGTTAGCAGTCATGATATGAATGAGGATCTAACAAAAGGGACAAAGAGAACTCAGACATAGTGAAGAACTAAGAGACATCAGTGTTACAAAAACTTAGAAAGAGCATCAAGGAGAAGAGGGTGATTGACAGTGTCATGAAGGATGAAGATTTAGAAAGGGTCATTAGATTTGGCAATTAAATCAATGGAAATGGGAAGGAGGAGTTTCAGTGAATTGATAACATCAGAAGCTGGACTGCAAAGAGTTAAGAATAGTGAGCGGAAAGGAAAGGCGGTACTTATTATAGATGACCTTTCCAAGGAGAAGGGAGGAGAGATATGAGAGAACAGCTTATGGCAATGTATGAATCAAGTGAGTAGTTATTTTTGTGGATAGTGTAGACATGGTCATGTGTAGGCAGTAGATAAGAAGTTAATAAATGAGAACAATTGAAGATCAATGGCAGAGTGAGTCATGATGATAGAGAAAGGAATCTTCTGGAGAAAATGGAATTGAATAGGATCGCTTGTGCATGTGGATGAGTTTGCCTTGACAAGGAGAAGTCCTACTTTATGAGAAGAAGTGGCAGAAGACTCCTCGGTGATGTAAGTTTAGGAGTACAGGAGAAAGGAGGGCTTACCTGCGGATGTCCTTATCCACTTCCTCCTCTCTCCAATCATCCTTCACAGCACCATCAAAATTAGCCTCCTAAAACAATCGCTTCTCCTTCCTCATGTGCTGGATGAAATTGGGAAAAATTGAATTTTGAGGTTGTGTTGACTGGATCCACTACAAATTTGTTATATATTTCAATGGCATCCTCATTGCTACAAGGCAATCCTTTCAAATAACCCTTATTAATTCTATATCCCACTAATTAACTCTATATCCCTACAGTGGCTTTGCAAACCTTTTCATCATTTCTAAAGCACCCCACAGCTAACTAATCTCTCCAAAGTTAATGTTAATCTTTAAATTTCCAAATCTGATAACTTTTTCTCAATTCTTATCTTTCTTGACATTTCTGAAACCCAATCATTCTCTACTTCTCAATACTCTTCTCTCTAGGTTTTGTGACATTACTTTTTTTTTTTTACCAGTTATCCTTTCTGTCTGCTCCTTCTCTTCTTTTTCTGGATCCACATCCTGTCTGCTAACTTTGAATGTCCCCAAGGTCTATTCTTGTCCTTCTCTCTCTGCTATCTCACTAGCAGTTTTCATGGATTCGGTTATCTCTATGTAGATGCTTCTCAGATCTATTTGCCCAGCCCTGACCTCTCTGTTGACCTCCAGTCTTACATTTCCTACTGCCTATTGGACATCTTGAACTGGATATTATGTAGACATCTTAAACTCAATATATCCAAAACTGAACTCATTATCTTTCCCCCAGCCCCTATTTCCCTACCTTCTCTATTACTATTAAAAGGTACCACCATCCTCCAATTCATCTAGTCTCATAACATATATGTCACCCTTACTTCTTACTTTTACCCTCCATATCCAATCTGTTGCCTACTTGTTCATTTCTACCATCTCAAAATCTCTGGTAAATACTCCTATTTTTCCCTCTGTCATTGTCACCAGCCTGTGGTATAGGCTCCCATACCTCATGCGTAGACAGTTACAAAAGCCTTCTGGTTCATCTCCCTGCCTCAAGTCTCTCCCCATTCTAGTTCATCCCTCACTCAGCTGTCAAATGAATCTTACCAAAGTGAATTACTGACCATGTCACTCCCCTATACAGTAAATTCCAGTGGCACCCTGTCACCTCCAGGATCAAATATAAATTCCTCTGCTCAGCTTTTAAAGACCTTCCTGACTGGCTCATTCTTGACTTTCCAATCTGTATACATCCTACTCCCCTCTATTTTGTATCCTAGTGATATTCACCTTCTTGTTTCTTGCCCAAACCTGACATTTTCACCAGTTCTCCCCCATGCTTAGGATTCTTTCCCTCCTCATCTCCATGTCCTGATTTCTTTGGCTTTCTCCAAATCCTACCTTCGACAGGAACCCTTCCCTCAACTACCTTTTCTTCTAGTGCCTTCTCTCTGTTGCTTATCTCCAATTTAATCTTGTAAAGATCTCTGTGTGTGTCCCTCTGTATCATTTTGTCTCTGTTTCTGTCTCTGTGTCTGACTCTCTATCTCTCACTATCTCTCTGTCTGTCTGTTTCTCTATCCCTCTCTCTGTCTCTCACTGTCTCTCTGTTTGTTTCTGTCGCTGTCTCTCTCTGTGCCTCTCTCTCATACATAGTTGTTTGCATGTTGTCTCCTTCTGTGAGCTTCTCAAGGACAGTGACTCTGTTTTGCCTTTCTTTAAATCTCCAGCTCTAAGTTCAATAGCTAGCACATGATAAATGTTCATAAATAAACATGAACTTGACTCATTTTTTTTCATAGGCTCTATTGGCCACAGCATCAAGCATAACTCTTAAGAACTTATCATCGGAGACACTACACAAGAAGATATCAAACTATTTTTCCCGGTTTATTCTACATGATTCCAATTCATCCTCTCTATCTTCTACCTGAATTTTCCTGGTCCCTAAGTTCATGCTGCCATCTCCCTCTTCTTCAGGGTGCACACAATCTTGTGTCTTTGGAATATCATCCCTCATCTCTACCTGTTAAATTCCTCTCTTTTCTTTTGAGGGTCAGGCTACTTTTCTCATGAAGTCTTCTTTGATCCTTCAAGTTGTAAGAGATCCCTCCCTCTTTCCTCCACATGCATTTAATTAAACTAATTTTAAGTAACATTTATTTAACATCTACTATGTGCTAAGCTTCATTTTGCTTAGCCTTGAATATGATAAATGTGATAAACTTGAAATAAAGACTTAAAAATGAAGTACACACTTGAAAATGAAATATTTTTCTGCCCTCAAAGAGTTTACATTCTACTGGGAAATTTCAAAACCTCCACAGAAAAGAAAATATGCAGTAAATTTAGAACAGAAGGAACCAAGGTTGGGGCAGGTTTGAGATAAGGGAATGGAGTAGATTGTCAAATATATAAAGGTAATGAGATAGTAATTAGTTTAAAAACAATGTATAGCTAATGAAGTCAAATTAAGGGAGGGAAAGGCTAGGGCACCTGTTTGTAGAGGAACATAAATCAGAATGATATCTTTATATTTTATCCTAGATACAATAGGGAGCCATTGAAGTTTATTGAAATGAGCTGAACTAAATTGAAATGAATTGAAATTAATTTTTTTTTTAGCTGAGAAACCATGAGGTCATTTCTGTGCCTAAATAATGGAGTTTTCACACTTTGTAAAGAGGAGAGATTGATAGCTGTAATGGGAATGCAAATTTTAAAAGATCTTCCCTGCCCCTAGGCTAAAGTGCACCTGGAGCCTGTGGTGGGAAGCTTGTTTCTCAAGAGATATTTTTTGATTGGGCAGTGGGTCAAGAAGGTTGTTAACATTCTCTGAGCCAGAAGAAGGCTATATAAATCCTGATTTGAGGCTTTGTTTGGGGGCTTACTTTGAGAAGTGTTGTATGATTTGATCAGATGAGACTCTGGGAAGCCAATATCGAGAGCCCCCCAGCTTTGAAAAATACAGATGTTGATATTTCCCTCTCTGGTAACTGTGATTTGCTATGGATGTAATGGTTGGACAGTTTGGAAATCTGTGTGCTTGATCTGTTTCTCCGTCTTGTAACTTCTGTCTGTATACTTTGAAGTTCAGGGTGCTGACCTTTTCACCCTGAGCTAGGTAAACGATATATGTTTGATTGATTAAAGTAAGCTTGTTAACCCATTTTGAGTTGCTTTCCTTTAGAAAAGCAGATCCAAGAACCTGTGTTGGCAGCCACGCTGGGGACACTGGGGTGCTTGCCACTACAATAGCATGGAGATCAATTAGGCTATACATACATATATATATATATATATATATATATATACACACACACACATATATAAACAAGTAAGAAGAGAAGAGGGACAATGAGAGAGTCCAGGAGTGGGGGTGGGGGGAGTGAGGGAGCAAGAGGGTGTACATCTATTGTTAACTGCCAAGACTTGGATGAAGATACTGCAAAAAATACTGGAAAAGGAGCACTCAGATAAATAGGAGGAGAACCAGGAGAAATCAGGGTCACAAAAACCAAGAGAGTAGAGAATATCAGAGAGAAGACAGAGATCAACACTGTCAAATACCATATATATATCAGGTGAGTTGATGAAGACCTCAATAAGTCACTGACCATGTAGTAGGAGAAATAGAGAAATATAGTCAGTAAGACTTAGAAATGGATTAGATATGGAAGGTGCAGAAGATCGAGAAGTCAAGGTTACACATGGCTGCCAAAGTAATCTTTTTAAAGCACAATCTGATTATGATAGTCAATTGTTCAATGAACTTTAGAGGCTTTCTATTTTCTCTGGGATCAAATAGACACTCCTATTTGGGGCATTAAAAACCCTTCAAAGTCTGGGTCCAACCTCTTTTCTATTCATATATATTGCTCCCCTCCACTCACACCACAGTTCAACAGAATTAGCAATATAGATTTAGAGCTGGAAAGGACCTTCAAGACCATCTAGTCCAAATACTTCATTTTATAGATGAAGAAACCAATTCAAACCCATGTCCTTTGGCTCCACATCTAGTCCTTCCTACTCACAATTTAGTATTGCCAATCACCAGGTCTTTACAAAAGCATCCTTCATATTTGGAATTCGTTACCTGCCTCTTGGTGTTGTTAGCATCCTTCAAAGTTCAATTCAAATGCTACCTCCCATATGGGACCTTTTCTATTCCTCTCAGCTGCTAATATCACCATTAAAAAAACTTTGTACTTCTTTTTATACCTACATATCTCTGTACCAGAGGCAACCAGACAGCATGGTGGGTAGAACACTGGCCCTGGAGTAAGGAGTACCTGAATTCAAATTCAGCCTCAGATACTTATTAATTGTGTTACCCTGAGCACATCCATCTAATCCTCTTTGCTTCAGTTTTCTCATCTGTAAAATGAGCTGGAGAAGGAAACAGTATACATCACCTTTGCCAAGAAAATCCCCAAAAGTGGTCATAAAGATTAGGGCACAACTGAAATGGTTGAATAACAACATCGCTGTGTCTTTCTGTTTCTCTACCCTTAAGAGTTTTTTTGTTTGTTTTTTGTTTTAGAAATCTCTTTGCAACCTTTGACAGTGTTGATCTCTGGTCTTCTCTCTGATATTCTCTACTCCCTTGGTTTTTGTGACCCTGATTCTCCCTGGTTCTGTTCCTATGTGTCTTCCTGGTCCTTTTCTTGTATTTTTTGCAGGATCTTCATCCAAGTCTTGGTAGTTAACAAAAGATGTACATCCTCTTAGCCGCCCCACCACGACCACACACACTCTCCCTCCCTGCCCCACTCCAGGACTCTCTCGTTCTCCTTCTTCTCTTCTTACTTATTTATCTCAGCAACTCCCAGGAATCCAATTATCATCTTTAAGGAGATTATTTTCAGATCTCTTCATCCAGTCAGCCTCTAAAACCCCACCATCTACAAGAAGCCTTTCCAAATTCCTCTTAATACTAATGCCTTCCCTCTGTTGATTATTTCCAATTCACCATGCATACATTTATTCATACATAATTGTTAGCTTGTTGTCTCCTCCATTAGATTGTGAGTTCCTTGAAGGCAGGGATTTTTTTTTTTTGGCTTTTCTTTGTATTCCTGGCGCTTATGGGACCATTTGGCAAATCATAAGAATTTGAAAAATGTTTATTGGCTTGACTTATCTCACAAGATCTTCTAATGTAGGGATTGTTCTATTCTTTACTTTATTTTTTCAGGGATTAGCATAGTTCTTGGTACATGGAGGTTGAGGGGATTGACAAATGCTTGTGGACTGACTGATTGGGTGATACATAACTTTTAGATAGAAACCTAGGTGACTTGGAGAGACAGTGTTACTGATAAAAATAGAGACAATTGGATAAGAGGTAGATGAGGAGGGGAGAGGGGAAATAAATATGCATTTATTAAGAGCCTACTATGTGCCATATACTATAATAAGCACTTTGCATGTATTGTCTCATTTGATAATAATTCCTCCTTCGTGTGTGTGTGTGTATATACATATATATGTATGTATGTATGTGTGTGTGTCTATATATACATATATATGTATGTATGTGTGTGTACATATATATATATATACATATATATTCTGCTTGAGATGTCAGGAGGAAATCTAGGTGAAGATGTGAGAGAAATGATTACTAAATAACTACTTGTTAATTTGGGGGAGACAGGATTTTTCCCATCCTAGATCCTCATTCTCTCCTAGGACTAAGCCAGCATCTGAAGAAAATTGCTGACGGAAGAGATCACTTGGATCCCTGGGGTACATGCCTTTCGATCCTGGGTGGGAGTTGTTGTTCCATCCAACTAGAGAGCTTTACAAAGAATTTAATCTAAGGATGATTCTAGTTCATAGTACTCCACTCTAGAAGATTTGGGCCTAGGTAGGGGGTGAGATGTGATTAGAGCTTTTTGTCTAGGTTACCTTAGGGTGGTATGGGTATAGATAAGTCTCTTTGACCAACACTGAGTAATCAGAGTCATATCACTCAGCCTTTCATTAAGATAGGATGACCTCTCATTATAATATTAATTCTCATTAATTGTTAACCAATCAGAATAATTTGTCGCACTCAGAACACCCACTCTTCCAAGTGCATATAAATGCTGAGTGGGTTCTTTTGAGACGGGTCTTTTGCAGTCCAGAATGTCACTGACCCCTTTTTTTAATTAGTGCTAACATGATAAATAGAATGATTACTTACCCTGAAACTATGTCTTTCTAACTTTTTATATGTTACAGATATCTACTAAGTAATTGATAATTCAGGACTGGTTCAGCAGGGTGATGAAAGCTGTATGTGTAAATTTGAGAGACACACACATAGAGGTGATCATTGAACCCATAGGAGGCAAAGACACCATCAAGAAGGCAAAAGAAAGTACATATGTAAAGCAGAGAAGTGTTCCCAGAACAGTCTTGAGGATGAACTACCTGGCAGAAAGATGATCGTACAGGAAAGAAGAATATGAAACTTCAACCAGACAGACAGGAGAACAAGAAGTCTTATGGAAGCCAGTAGAGGAGAGAGTAACCAAAAGCAGAGGACCATCAAAAGTGTCAAAAGCTCCAGAGAGGATGAGGAGCATAAGGTCTGAGAAAAGAGCATTGGAATTAATAGTTTAGAAATTATTGGTGACTTTAGGGAAGGGTTTCAGTAGACTAGTGCAGGCTAAAGTCCAATTGTAGGGCTTGAGAAGGGAACAGGTGGTGAGGAAGTGGAGACAATGATGTTTTCTAGGAGCCTAGCAAAGAAATGAAATAAGGGGATAGAATGATAATTTGAGTGGGTGGAAGGGTTGTAAGTTTACTATCTAAAAGACATGGGCAAGTTTGTAGGCATTAGGTAAGGGGGCAGTAGAAAGAAAGAGATTGAGCCATCCACATCCAGAGAAAGAATTATGGAGTCTGAATGCAGATCGAAGCATATTATTTCCTTTTATTTTTGTTTTGTTTTGTTTCTTATGGTGCCTTCCATTCATTCCAATTCTTCTATACAACATGACTAATGTGAAAATATATTTAATAGGCATGTATATGTAGAGCTTATATTAGATTGCATGCCATCTTCTGGAGTGGGCAGGGGAGGAAGGGGGAGAAAACTTAAAACTTATGGAAGTGAATGTTGAAAATGAAAACTAAATTAAAATAAGGAAAAATTTCAAAACAAGAGAGAGTTTGAAAATGAGAGCGAGGATAAGAATGATTACTAGGGCAAGTTCCTAGAACAGAAAGGAGAGGGTAAGATTAAGGGCACAGAGGATAAAGAACAAGAAAGAGACTAACTGAAAGAGCTGAGTAAAGAAGGATCATATGGGGGAAATGTGAAGAGTCTTTTACCTGTGGAGGAGAGGAGATATAGGAACCCATTTACTGAGAAGGAAATGTTTGCAGAAGGTGTAGGTAGCTAGTGGAGAAGATTTAAAACAGCTCCTCTGGGGAACATAAAAGAAAGTCCATTTGAGAATACAAGGATTTCCAAGCAGCATTGAGGGCACAAGCAAAAGGAAATAATATAAAGTTGTAACATGAGTAATTGTCACAATTACATTATTTCCCCATAAAGAATTTAGTAATATAGAAGTAGAGACCATGGGTGGTGAAGGAGACCTATGATTAAGGATTGGTTGGCACAGTATGAGTTCTGCTAGGGAAAAAGGGGGAATGGTATTTGAAGGTAGAGGACAGTGTCTGGAATCTAAACTTTAGATGAACTGGTCATAGTCAAAACTGTGGCAAGAGGGAAATGAGGTCTATGCATTAGACTTGGTCTGGGAAAACAAATAAAACTGGAAAGATTGGATGTGGTGAGTTTAAATAATAAGTTAGGAGTAAGGCAAAGGGAAAGAATTGTGGACATAGGCTTATGAGAAAAAAATGTCAGAGTTTAAGATCATGGCTAGACAGTTATGAATGAGAGTGAGATTTATAAGTATGACCACCCCTTGAGATGGTCGAAGTGGAATGAAGAAATAGTTAGTGGGAACCTGATCATGCATGAATTGGGAGGTCAAAATTTTTGAAGGGAAGTCAACATGCATATTTAAGTTCCCAAATGTGAGATAAGGGTTGGGGTGGAAAGAAAGTTTGGAACCCAGGGACTGAATTTATTTAGGATGGAGGGAGTCCAGAAGATAACCAAAGAGGATCTATACAAAATAATATTGATGGGAGGAATGAAATTCAAAGGAGAGGTTAGAGGTTGACTTCAGTAGGAATTCTTGACAGGGAGAATCAAGGAGTAGGCTGACAACCTGGGCCCAAAGTGTTTAACAGCATGAGAGAAGGAAAAATTTGGACCTCATTGTTCCTAAACATGAGCTTTGTGTCCACTCCATGAGCTCCATTCTTTCCACGTCCTAATTCTCTCCCAGCCATTACACCTGCTCTGGCTTCAGTTTCCTCTCTTCCTAATCCTGACCTCACAATTTAACCCATCAGCTTTAACCCATCAGTATTATGCCCAATAATTTTGAAAACTTTTGTTCCCAAGTCTTATTGCCCTATGCGACTTAAGTCACTCATCTTTGACTATTGGGTGCATCACAAACTTGTTATCAAATCACAACTGGGTCAAAACTACCGGAAGATTGTCTTTTTAGTCTTCCTTGGTTGATTCTCTATGATAATCCTTACAGGGATGATTCCAAGCCTTCTGTCTCCTAAGGAGCAACAGCAATTCTATATCAAAGAGTGATGAATTTGACCTTAAATCTGAGTTCAAATCCCAACTCTGCCATTTACTAGCTTTATGGACTTAGGTGAGTTGCTTAAGCATTTTGGGCCTCAGTTTCCTTACGTAAAAAAATGGAAATTAAGCTAAATGCCCTATAAAAGCCTTCCTATAATGGCAAGGCTAAACCTCTCACATTTGTATTTCCCTGCTTCTTGTCAATAGAGGACTATGCCTCATACTTTATTGAGAAAATTGAAGTTATTTTCCATGAACAACCTACTTTCCTCCTCTCACCATTCTCAAACCTCTAGATGTCATCCATTATTTTCTTTTCCTTTCATCTTGTATCTGATTAAAAGCTTACGCTTTTCCTCATTAAGGTCCTTGATATCATTCTTTCTCATCTCCTCCAGCAGCTTCCTACAGACACACCCCAATCAGTGCCATCCTTACAACAACCACCTTTTAAGTGTACCATCCCCTCAAGCTATTATCCCATATCTCTACTCCTTATCCCAGACCACTTTGGAAAAACAGCTGTTATACCCATTGTCTACAATTCCTCCCGTTTTACTCACTCTTCTTGAAATGTGGCTTCTGACCTCATCACTCAGATGGAACTTTTTAAAAAGAGTTTCTTTATTGTTATTTTCAATGACACTTTCTCAGTGTTACCTTCTTGACTTCTCTGAAGAATTTGACACTGTTGATCACTGTCTCAGAGTAAGAAAGACCAGGAAATCAAGTCCTAGATCTAACATATTCTAGATGTGTAACTGGACAATTCACTTAACATCTAAGTTCCATTAGGAAATTTTCTAACAGTATAGATTTTAAAGATGTTAATCTGTGTCTTCATGTTTCTTTACCAGGAATTTACTGAATCAAGGAATCAAAGGTCAGGTACAAAGAAAATAAGAAAGATGTACTTGATGTCCTCTGAAACAATCATCTAATTCCATGATGCTACAACCAATCACTACAAATGCAATGGAATAGCAGAGATACTAATAATAAGAGTTGAAGGGTATTCACAGTTTACAAAGAGCTTTACCTTCTTTTTACTTGTGGGCCCTTTCAGAAATCACAGGAGTTATATTGTATGATTTCTTCCTGAGAGGAAAACTTTCTGAAGTGGAAACTTAATATTCCATTTCCCTAGCTAATCCTTACCCTATAGTAAGTACCCTGTGGTGGGGCATAGGTGAACATTTAAGTTATGCAGTGAATAGAATTCTGGGTCTGGCATCAGGAAGACTCATCCTTCTGGATTCAAATCTGGCCTTAGACACATACTAGATGTGTGACCCTGGGTTAGTCACTTAAACCTGTTTGCTTCAGTTCCCTTATCTCTATAATGAGCTGGAAAAGGAAATGGCAAACCACTCCTGTATTTTTGCCAAGATGACCCCAAATGGGGTCATGATTAGACAGGACTTGAAAAATGACTAAACTGATGGTACCTTGTCATATCCATCTATACTAAAAGGACAAACCCTCATCATATTCCAAAGTAAAAATATATCTAGCATCTTTACTTTTTACCTCCTTTTTCTTTTTTATGTCTGCTCAAGTAATTGGTGTACTGTTGACCTGCTTTCCCCCCTCCTTCCCACTTCAATCATGATAGCATTATTGGAAAAGCTCAGGCAAGAGTTTGAGACAAGAGAGAAAGAAAATGTTCATTTGAGCTCAGCCTTGTGTGACCAAGCCACAGAATGCATCATACCCACAATATAAGATCTTCCAGAACTGCATTTCAAGGTTGGTTGCTAAGATAACTCACAGATGAAAAGAAATAACCTTTTTAAAGCAAACTTATGTAAGTAGATGAAGAGTGGATGGTAATTTCTGAAGTAAAGATCCCTCCGCCATAGCAAATGATATTATTTAGTGAACAGATATAATTTTGCCGCAAAGACTATCCAAAGTAAATCAACATCAGAATAGGGCTAAAGACCGACTTCAATGAAATTTACATTTCTGATTCCTCCAGTCCTAGTCTTATTGACTTTGCTTTTCACCTAAATGAAAACTTACTAACATGAATTAAGAGAGATTTTTGAGACAATGATAATAATTATCATTTATATATCACTTTAAGATTTACAAATATAATCTGATTTTATCTTTACAACAATCTTGGGAGGTAGGTGCTGTTATTATCTCCATTTTACAGTTGAGAAAACTGAGGCAGCTAGCAAGTTTCTGAAGTTAAATTTGAACTTGGGTATTACTGACTTCAGGCCCAGTGGTCTAAATACTGTACTACCTAGTACTACCTATACTATCACTCCCTAAAAAAAGTCTTACACTTTTTTGTGTACTGACATAATGCTACTATAATGCTTCATTCTGACAGCACTGTGATCCTGGGTCTCAGAAAGGCAGGTCAGTAGTATGAGCTTGTTTTAAGTCCTACTAAGCTGGTCAGACTGCCTGCTATCCAAGGGTCAACCTAATCAAGGACCATGAGTTAAAAAGAGAGCATTGGCTACAACGTCATGAAATTTTGAGCCATGATCATAGAATGATTGCTTGGATGAAGAAAGGAATACTTAGAGTCCATAGAATCCAACCCATTCATATCATAACTGAGGAAATGGAAACTCAGAGAAGTTATGTGAATGACCAAGGATCACCACAGACAGTAGGTGGTAGAAACCAGATCCAAATCTAAGTCCTCCCCCTGCCAATTCAGCACACTTTCCATTCAATCAAGATCCCTCCATCAACATAGCTGCAATGATAATGGGAATTTGAAGATCTTCCCTGCCCCTTACTAGGCCAAATGTAATCACATGGAGCCTGTGGTGGAAGAGTTTGCTGAATGGATGGAGCAGGAAAGGTGGAGCAGGACCCAGAAGAAGTTGAGAGTAAGATCAGTTAGAACAGTAGGAGGAAAGGATTCAGGCAAGGAGATAGCTAGGCTTGTGAGTGTTTGTGGGAAGACCAAAGCAGGGGAAGGCTTTGGGATGGTGTTACTTCCTACAGTGATAAGGTATATTAGCTTCTTAGTTGCTATGATGAATTTGGTTTTCTGGTGTTGGGATTTGGCTTTCTGGTATCCGAATAAATGTTTTGCTTCTGTCTTATATATGGAGGGTCTTATATTTTGCATTTCAGACCTATGCTGGTATATTCATAATCACCATAGGTTCTGTAAATATTGCTTTGGGGATACAATAGTCAAATTATAAAATGGCCCTCTGTTTACAGTGATGGTGTGTCACACACATTTAGAACAGAGTTCAGGGGAATGGCACACAACAATACTAGGATATGTCAGAACAGTTAATTGATACTTACAACCAAGCACAGTATGGACAGATGGATTCAGTCAGAGGTAGAAAATTCTCCCTCTCCCCCACCCTCCCATTGGGCAGCAGGAATGGTGGTAGCATGGATGTGCAGTAGGCTGTGCATCCTGATGAAAAACCCGGAGCCTCTGAGAGCTCGAGTTTAAAGAGGGTTTTTAAACAAAGGTCTTGCCATTACAGGTGCTGCATCATTGGTGGGTCATCGTTTCAATGAACATGGACCAGTTACAAAGAAAGTTCTCTAGATATTATCCAGGAAGACCTATTCTAACTGTGTGACAAGGCATGGAGTGTGGAAGCCCTGGGAGGAGGCAGATTGAACAACAACTGTGTCACATCAGCAAGTCTGAAGAATTTCAGCAGCCAGTTCTAACTGGAACTGGGTAAGGTAAAGTATACAAGCATTGTATAACAGGAGCTTCAAGAACCCTGAACAAATAATTATATATATTTTCTCTTGAACTACCTAATTGTTTAAAGATTAAGTAATATTAGAGTAATCATTTTTTTAAAGTTAAATACCAAGATAGCAATTTGTTCTAGGACCATTTCTCTCTGAGTCCATCACAAAAAATGGGAGCAAGGTGGTGATGAGGACAACATGTCATCTAAAGTAATGTACAGCAGGCTTCCTATGAGATCAAAATGCTAACTGTGAAGATCTGGCCTCAGCCCTGAATCCTGCACAGTTGGGCTCTGATAAAGGGAAGGGAATAAGCATTTATATAGAATCCATATTAATGCCAGGCTCTATATAAATTAAATAATTCTAATAAGCAGTCATCCTAAAACCTAAGAGCCAAGAAAGAACCATTAAATACACTGCTTGTTCTCCATTGAAAGAGGAATTCACTATTTGTTTGGAGATCTGAAGAATTGTCAAAGGCATGGGAGGAATATTGAGGCCAGTCATTTTTCAGTCACATTCCAAACCATTTTCATTGCTTCCCATTATCTTAGTACCCAGTCGCATTAATAAAACCCTTGTATACATTAGTTTTTTGAGTGAGCTGTTTTTATTTCTTAGGTGTGGCCAATGACACCATAAAATCATAAAAAAAAATTACAAACAATTTGCAGTTAAATGATAGGGAAAATGGTGAGGAGAGCTTGAAAATCTCACCTGCTTCCAATAAGCCTTTTTGTGATCAGTCATTTACTTGTGTCTCTCTTTGTGACCCCTTGAACCATAGCATTCCAGGTCCTTCTATCCTCCACTCTTTCTAAAAGATTGACTAAGTTCATGTTTATTGTTTCCATAATATTATCTATCTGTCTCATCTTCTGCTGCCCCCCCCCTTTCCTTTTTTCCTTCAATCTTTCCTAATATCAGCGTCTTTTCCAGTGAGGGCATCTTCTCATCGTAGGATGAAAGTATTTAAGCTTCAGCTGCAGTATTTGACCTTCCAGGGAATTGCCTGAATTAATTTCTTTACGTATTGGCTGATTTGATCTCCTTGCTGTTCAAAAGTCTTCTCTAGCATCACAATTCTATTAGCTTCCAAACTAAGACAAATGGTAACAGAAATAGAAATATCTAGTAATTACACTCCACAGAGTCAACACTTGTGTCTGAAATTTAATTTCACTGAAACAACTCTGCACAGTAATAAATTATATTGAAGTAAGTGTTACTTTCCGTAGAATAAATATACATTATTATTTTTCTTTTTAAAAATTAATCCGTCACTAACATTTTCCACCTTCCATTGCTCAAATTTTTAAAAAAGAATAATAAAGCCCTAAATATATAGCCGCATAGGCTAGCAAAACAAATCCCCACATTGGCAAGTCTAAAAATGTATATTTCTTTCTCCGTTTTGAGTTTATTATCTTTGTTAGAGACTATATGGCATGCCTTAACTTCATTCTTTTGGACTACTGATTTATCATTGTGTGATTAGAATTCTAAAAATTATTCAAAGTTGTTTTTCTCTATATTGTTTAAATTTCTCTATCCTTCTCATTTTGCTTTGCATCAGTTCACCAAAGGCCTACTGTGATAGTAATGGCAATTAAAGATTCCCCTGTATTGGCTTGGTTTTCAAATTGATTGTGTTAAAACCCAGAGTTTGTTAATCCCACCTGTGGGATGGGCTTGTTGATGTGAAAAGAAAGTCCTGAACTGGGAGGAGCTGGTGAGGTAGATTTGGAGAGACAAGAGAGAGGTGGAAGATGTTTTTGGAAGCAGCACCTCGTGGAGAGAGAAAGACTAAGAGAATTGCTGGTGGCCGCTTTGAATTGCCCTGGACTTTTGAGACCTGCCCCCTGAGCTGCCAAGGACTGAGGAGACATGGCTGTTTTGCTGGTACTTTGTCTGTCTGTTTTGATGTTATTTTGCCAGATTTGTCCACTGGTGAAAGACTGTCCTGTTGAAGAAGTCCTGGAACCTGGCATTTGGTTAAGAAGCCCTGAGACTGTCCTGCAGACAGAGAGTGAATACTGTCCACTGATGAGGGACAGTGCTGTTGTTGCAGGGGTCTGGAGACTGTCCTGCAGACAGAGTGAATACTGTCCACTGGTGAAGGACAGTGCTGTTGTTGCAGGGGTCTGGGAGCCTTTCTGTTGGTTCAGAAGCCCTGAAGAAGGATTTTCTTGTTGTATGTTTACAGAAATCCTGGGAGAGGGCCTTGCTAATGTGTTCAGGGGTTCTAGGACTGTTCTACAGACAGAGGATAAATTCATAAAGGGACTGGCAATGTATCTTATGGCCTTGCTAAGCCTTGTCTCCCCAGGAACTAAGATTGCTGAGAACTTGCCTCGTGTCAAGAAGAAGAAAAGACCTCCATTTGGGTATTAAGTGCTGTGTTTAAACTTGATGTAACTCTGGGGTAGATTCAATTGTGATCCAGGGGTGGGGAACTTTTGACCTTATTGTGCTCTGTGATTGACAAATGAAGGTACTTTACCTATGTTTGGAAACTAATCTCCATTTGAGAAGAGGGGTTTTGTGGTGGACCAAATGAAGGTATAGCCTAGGGGTGGAGTAGTATTTAGAACAGGGACTTTGTAATTGATTGAATGATTGGAAAGTCCTGGGGTGGGGTAGTACTTGGAGATTATTTAATCACTATTAGTAAATGCTGTATTTTGAATGATGTCATGTTTTGATCTTCTCTGTTCTTGGTTTGTCACTGAATAAAATAGAGAGCACCTATGCTGGTATTTTGAACCTGGGAAGTTGCCTTTGCTTGGTATTACATTACACCTACCGGGTTCTTTTTTTGTTGGTGTTTTGGAGGGGGAAAGCAGGGCAATTGGGGTTAAGTGACTTGCCCAAGGTCACACACCTAGTTTTGTGTTAAGTGTCTGAGGCCAGATTTGAACTCTGGTCCTCCTGACTCCAGGGCAGGTGTTCTATTCACTGCTCCACTTAGCTGCCCCTCTCCCAGGTTCTTTTGGAACTATTTCATCATTTTCACAGTACCATAATATTACAATACATATACCTTAGATACCATACCCTCATCAGAGATTTTTCATCTAAAGATTTTTTCCCAATTGATTACTTCCATTCTTAGCCTTACTAAACTGGTTTCCTTTATGCACCCTTTTCAATTTCCTGTATTCAGAGCAATTTTATCTTTTATGATTACTTGTTTCTTTTGTATAGTTAAGAATTGGACCCCTCATCACGTTTGTGAAAGTTACTGGCTCATTCAAAAGACCCAGCCACTTAGCTCACTATGATCATAAAGTTAATGAAACAACAAAAATGAAAGATGTTAAGTGCTCCTGTTTGGAACCATTTACTTCAAGCAATCTCCCAATCTGCCTTTCACTTCCCTTATACCCCAAACCTTCAGATATGGAGAATTACCAGGCCACAAGCACCCACAGTTTGTGGAAAATAAATAGCTCGAGAGATATGGGACTGGGCCTCCAGCTTTAGATCTTGTACTACATGAGGGAAAGTAGAGTGAGTGGTATTAGGAGTCTATCCTTCTGTGTTTATGGATTTTTGGATTCTTGATAACTGCCAGTCTTGGGGTTTGGGGGGGTGGGAGGGAAGGGAATAAACATTGACATAGTGCCTACTATGTGCCAGGCCATGTGCTAAGTGCTTTACAAATTTAGTCCTTTTCTCCATTCTCTCCCCTCTCTGTGCTCCAGAATCTTGGATGTCTCAGCAGGCTAAGCTCCACCACTCTCATCTACCATCTGTTTGGGTCTCTGGCTGTCACAGCAGTGATAGCACAGTTACCTGGCAGTTTGGATTCAAAGTTATCAAGATGTGAAAGCCTGGATCCACCCCGAACTCTCTCCCATATCAGACACCCCCATGGCAATCAGGAAGTCTGGATCTCAAAAGTAGAGGGAGGAAGAAGAAATATCCAGCCCTGTGCACCAGCATATGACTCTCCTTCCCTCTCAACTCAATCACACTTCCTGCCTATCATGTGCTGATGTTTCCTAAGAGTCCCAGGGAGGGGGTAAGGTCAATCAGTTTCTCCTGTGCACCCTATCTATTACAAACCACTTTTTCAAGTTTCTGTTTCTCCACAAATCACCATGACCTCTGGACCAAGAGGAAAAATAATCATTCAGAGAGACAAGAGAATGAGGTGAGCACAGGTTATATTAGTCTACACATCTTCAATCCTCCCTTAACCCACTCCTGTGGCATTTTGGCCCTTAGCTGTATGACCTGTTGTTTCCATCCATGACAATTTCACTTAACAGCGACCCTTATGACTCTTTGCTGACCTGGATATGTGATCTGGCTTACATTCCTGGCCCTACTCATTCCAATTTGTTTTCCAGGACCTGGGAAATTACTGTTTCATTTTCCTCACTGGCCCTACCCCAGACCTAAGCTAGATGAATGACATGACTATTCCATTTTTCCCCCTCCCTTGCCTTATTCCAGGTTAAATTAGATTTGTTTTTCTTTTGGACAGGTTACAGCTTCTGGAACATCAGCATGGCTGTTCCCATCAGCTGTTTGGTCCCTAGGGAGATCTTCAATGACCCTGAATTCAAAGGAACTAACGTTCTAGCAATAGCTCGTGTTTTAGGTCCTTTATAGTTTGTTCTTGTTCAGTCATTTCCATTGTGTCTGACTCTTCATGATCCAATTTGGGTTTGTTTGTTTTTGTGGCAAAGATATTGGGTGGTTTGCCACTTCCTTCCATCTTACAGATGAGTAAACTGAGGCAAATAGGCTTAAGTGACTTACCCAAGGCCACAGAGCTAGTGTCTGAGGCAAGATTTGAATTCAGGTTCCTGGTTCTTACAGGTCTTGCAGCTCTGATAGGGTACTTGGATATCTGTGCTTGAACCCCAGTTCCAAAATCACATCCAGTTCCAAAATCTCATCTCTCCCTAGCCTCAAAGCACTGAGCCTAGAAGTTTCTCTCTAGAAAAACAGGACATCATGCCCTAGCAAAACACTTCTCTATCTTCCTGATACAGTGGCCAGCTCACCTATAGAATTTATCAGGTTGAACCACTGGTTGAACTGGCTGTATACTGTGTCATAAAGATATTTAGTACTCACTGCTTGTCTAACAAGACATCAATGGGGGCAGCCAGGGTATTTCTCAGACAGCCCTGACTTCTTAGTTGGCTTAGTGACCTTTGAGGTCTAAAACCACACCTCCCTGAAATCTGAGCTATCCCCTACCTCCCCCTTCCCAGCCCCTGGGCTATTGCTATTTCCCAGTGAACTCTGGGTAAAATACCTGCACAGTAGATTCTAAAAGTGCATGTTCCTTTAAGAATTGATCACTCCTTAACCACTCCCTAATCCCTCCCTGAATCACCTTGTTAACATATTTGGCACATGTTTTATTATACAATATCCTATATAAACTCCGTGTCCCTCTAAGGTTGTATGCTCTCTAAGATCTCTTGCCCCCTGAAAAGCACACAAACAAATTTTTGCCATCTTGACTTAAAGAATACTTGAGTCAGGAGCAGCTAGGTGGCACAGTGAATAGAGCACTGGCCCTAGACTCAGGAGGACCTGAGTTCAAATCCAGCCTTAGATGTTTAACACTTACTAGGCGAGTGACATTGGGCAAGTCACTTAACCCCAATTGCCCTGCCTTCCCCCCTCCAAAAAGCAAAAAAAAAATAAAAATTTAAAATTTAAAAAATTAAAAAAAAAAATAAACAGACTTCTTAAGTCTATGAATTCATTCCAGACTGTTTGCCAGGGAACTTCAGTCCTGGGGTTTCTGGACTTCATCAACCCCATCAGGACCAGTCCTCTTACTCATTTTTCATCACTGTCATCCTCATTCTTATCACCACCACCACCATAGTACTTATCACCTAAGGTCTCTTCCATTTCTTAATCCTATAATTTTACATTTGCTAATAAGTGATAGGGCCTGGTATAAAATTCCATTCTTCTGTCATCATGTCTACTGTCCTTCCCCTTATGTCAATATTTTTTTTCCCCAGGATCTTTCCTCTCAATTACTTTGTTAGATTCCCCCAGACATAGACTCTGGTATGAGGAAGAGAGACAACATGGTATTATGGGTAGACATCCAGACTTGGACTCAAGAAAACTTGGATTCAAATCTTGCTTTTGGCAACTATGGGATGTATGACTCTGGGCAAGACTGTTCTCAAGGCGGCTCCCTAAGACTACAACTTACAGAGAAGGTGCTGACCTGCATTGATAGAGAGAGTTTGCATACATGGAAATTCACCAAACTAATGGATAGGTCCAGTCTCCATCCCTATTACCCTTAGCAAAGTCTGCAACTTAGTGGGAGATTTGCCCATTTTTACAAAAAGAAGTAGATCTGACCCAAACACAGAGATGGTTGACCTGTTGAATAATTTTCTCCCCCAGTTTCTGAGTTTTCTGACAAAAAGTGAAACAAAAAAAAGTCATTTCTGCAGATTTCAGTTCCCCCTCTGTTTTGATCTAAAAAACCTCAAAGATTAGAAAAAACTTTTCCTATTCAAAATTGTCTCTTTAACTCTATACAACTAGTCTAGATTTCCTACTCCAGAAGTTTTACTGTGGTATGAATTCTCCAACTTGTTAGGAATCTTAATTGTAATTGTCTAATGAATCTGCAGGCCAATACATCTCTTAGCCTTACAAGTCATATAATACCAAGCCTGTTTGAGAGAAGAAGGACTTTGCAGACTGCTGCAAATTCAATTAACTAGTCAAAAGCAAGGATTTAGTCATCAGTCACTTATTATATGCTCACCATTGAATGAAGTGCTACAAGAAATAAACATACAGGTATAACTTCTTTTGATGTCTTATGATTCCTGTGATCATTTGTAAAATTATTCCTCATTGTCTCAAAGGTTTCATTGTTTCCAGGCTTGATTACCATCAGGGGTACTTGATCCAGTCCATTAACTTTTCTTGACCTTGTTTTCTGAAGTGCCATCATGGGGAATATATTTATGTTTGAGGTGTGAGGGGACATAGTCATTTGCTTCATAGAGTGGCTTAGAATTAGTGAAAGTGCTGCCCATTTCCCCAAATGCAACCTGTCATCTTAGGTTCCTCGGATTCATTTCTGTGCCCTTCTCATTGTCCACTTTAGGTGGTTTTCTGAGATTATGAACTGAGTCTCAGACACAAGACCCCTTCACTTCTAGTGTTCTATATATGCTTATAAATGTTTTGCAACCCTTGGTAAGGGGTTGGCAGGGCACCAAGGTCCCTAGGATTTGTAATTCTTCCCCATTTGTTTAGAATGAAACCTGAAGGGAGATCAGTTTCAGAGGGGATGGGTTGGGCAGAGGTTTTCATAAAAATTTTTTTATAGGAGTTTGGAAACTTTCTAGAAGAATGAGGAGGAAAGAAAGGAAAAGTGGCTATCATTCCATGCAGCAGCATGGTTGGGGCAGCAGTAACTGGTGTCTGCCACATCTGCAATTCCCTTATTTCGTGTCATGAGAGATAAATTCTATCTAGACAGAAAATCTGTGAAGTTTGTATGATTCTATGTTTTATCCCAATTAGGCTGGCCTTACCCCATTCCAGTCTCACTTGTGTTTACATTTGTCTTAAATGTATTCTTTAACAGATTTAATATTATTTCTCCTAACCACCTATGGGCTCTGCGCTTATATTATTGGTATGTGGTATGAGGGAGTAAGGTGGGCCACTCGATAGAGAGAAAGAAACCTTTCTTAGGACAGAGTGGGGAGGCCAACCTCCATCCCATTGCTAGAGAGCTGAATTCTCTAATTGGGGGAATAATCATGACTCTTTTCATAATTATCTCTTTAAGTACAGAACTATTATAACTACTGGTACTATTTTATAAACCTGTGTTATAGATGAGAGTCAAGATTATATATGCATTTATTTTACCAATAGAATGAAAAACCTTGTGAGACTTAGCTTTTTCATTCACTGTATTTATATTCTCAACATCTATCACAGTGCCTGACAGATGTTTAATAAGTATTTGTTGAATGATTGTTTGATGTGCTCTTTCCCTTTTCAAATTATCTTGTATTTATGTATTAGGTAAGGATGTTGTAAATGCCAGTAGAATGTAAGCTTCCTGAGGCCAAGGACTTTAATTTTTTATCTTTGTGTCTCTAGTGCCTAGCATATTGTTGTTGTTCAGTTGTTTTTCAATTATGCCCTATTCTTTGTGACCCCATTTGGGGTTTTCTTGGCAAATATACTGTAGTGGTTTGCCATTTCCTTCTCCAGCTCATTTTACAAATGAAGGAACTGAAGCAAATAGGGTAAACTGACTTGCCCAGGGTCACACAGCTAGTAAGTATGTGAGGCCAGATTTGAACTCAGGCAGATGAGTCTTCCTGACTCTATCCACTGTGCCACCTAGATGCCCCAGACCAGCATATAGAAGGTGTTTAATGAATACTTGTTGAATTAAATTGAATTAAATAGTTCTACTGCATCCTTTACCATAACACTTTTCCAAGGCTGAAAAGAAGAAATCTTCCAGGGTGTTAGAACAGCTTACATTTCAACATTAGAGAATATCACTAAGAGAGTAATGGGCACAGTCAAGTTTCCCTGGGACTCCAAATCAGGTTTACAGTATTGAGGAAAGGGTGCTGATTTGGGGATTAGAGACTTAGGCTGCAATCCAAGCTCTAAAATAAATACTTTACATAATATTATGCAAATCATATCAGCAACTGTCCCTTAGTTTCTTTATCTACATAAAATGTGATTATTAATACATGTTTTATAGCATAGTATAGTGTAGTGGTTCTCAAAATGTTTTTGAGAAATCCAAAGGAACCGCACCGGAGGTATGCCTATCCAATCAAATATTAAATTATCAGTGTGAGCATTTATACCTTGGAAATCAACAAATGCTACAAATTAGTATTTGCTTTTTTTCTATTGCTTATCTAGATTTTTTAAAAAGCCTAGAAAGATATTTATAATGCAGATTAAATTTAGAGGTGTATCTTACATACTTTGTAATTTTTGCCTCTTTGGCGTTTAAACATTTACCAGTATACCCCTACCAGAAACTCTCTTTCAGAGGGCCCTTCTAGTCAAAACAAGTTTTATAATAATACTAAGACATTATTTGCCTATACAAGTACTCCTTTCTTTTATAGCTACTTACCTGTGTGAAGTCAGATTATTTTCACATATTTCAACCAAAACAATATGTCAAAATAGATTGAATACAGTAGCAGAGATGAGAATCAAACTGTCTTCTAATAAGGCAGACTTTACAAAGATTTATAAAAATGTGTAGAGCAATGTCACTCTTCTCAATTGTCTTGAAAACAGTTATTTTTCATAAAAATAGTATTTATATTAACATATAATTGGTTTATTATTATATTTGAATTAATTAATAAATATATTTTGAATTTATTTTTATTTCTAATATAATTCAATCAGAATAGATATAATTGGATAGAGATAGTACCCCAAAACAAAAATCCTTAATAATTTTAAGAATAGGGGTGGCTGGGTGGTGCAGTGAATAGAGCGCCTGGAATCAGGAGGACCTGAGTTCAAATTTAGCCTCAGACACTTAATACTTACTAGCCGTTTGACTTTGGGCAAGTCACTTAACCCCAACTGCCCTGCCTTCCCCTTCCAAAAAGAAAAAAAAGTATTAAGAGTATAAAAGGGTCCTGAGATGAAAACATTTGGGAATTTCCAGTGCAATGTAGAGGTTGCCAGCCAGGGAGTTAGGAAGACCCAAGTTCGTCCTTTTGACTGATGAGAACTATCTGTGTGAACATATAACAAGTCATTTCACTTCTCCAATCATCTGGCAACTCTCTAATGATATAAATTACAAAGAAGTTGCTGATATGCTTTAGTAGAAAATTTTCATACTGGCAGTTCTTTATGCTGATAAATTCAGAGATTTATTTGACCCTCTCCTTCTCTCTGCCCCACTACCTAAAAAAGAAAAAAAAAGTCACTGTGATTAGACTCTTTGAGAACAGGGCTGCTTCTTGCCTTTCTTTGTAACCCCATGACTTTAGCACAATCCCTGGCATATGGTTTGTTTAGCTGTTTTCCAGTCATGTCTGACTCTTTGTGATCCCCTTTGGGGGTGGGGCGGGGGGTTCTTGGCAAAGATACTGTAGTGATATGCCATTTCCTTCTCCAGCTTATTTTACAAATGAAGAAACTGAGGCAAACAGGGTGGAAGTGTCTTGCCCAGATATATCTGAAGTCATATTTTAAATCAGGTCTTCTTGACCCCATGCCTGGCATCCTCTCCACTATGCCACATTGCTGCCCTAGCTCTGGCATATAATGGGTGCTTAATAGATGTTTACCTATTAACTCACTGACTTCACAGAATTGTGATGATAGTGTTTTGAAAACTTTAATGTGCTCTAGAATTGTGAAATGTTGGGTTGGGGAAAAAAAATGCACCTCTTAGAAATAACAACTCAGGTTCATATGCTGCTTTATGTATACTATTCTATTAAATCCTCACATTGGGTAAATGTCTGAGGTAGGATCAGAACTCTGTCTTCCTGACTCAGGTTCATCCTTCTATTTACTGTACCATCTGGCAGACTGAGAAAATAGCTGTAGAGTTTATTGGTTGCAGAGGTTCCTAGACTGCTAAAAATTTCTTCGCAAGGTTTAAAATATAGGCTTTGCTATTCCTTTTACTATTTTTATACAAAGGTGAAGACAGTCCTTGCCCTCAAGGAGTTTACATTTCTAATGGGGAGACAATATATAAAAGGAAATAGTGACCAGGAAAGGGAGCTATGGTTTGGGAATTCTTAGAGATAGTGAACAAAGCCATAGAGCACTCCAGAAACACACTCTTTCCTGGTGTTTTAATGATAGCACTGATTTGATTATAATTATCAAAGAAAAAGATAGAACATGAAGAGGTTAAGGGATCTCATTAAGACCCAGGAGAAGCAGCAAATATTATCTCATTTAATTCCCAGAAAAATAGATGAATTTATTATGCTCATTTTGGGCAAAGTAATGAATAGACTCATCTTCTTGAGTTCACATCTGGCATCAGACACTTACTAGTTGTGTGACCCTGGGCAAATCAGTTAACCCTGTTTGCCTCAGTTTCCTCATCTCTAAAATGAGCTGGAAAAGGAAATGGCAAATCATTCCATTATCTTTGCCAAGAAAATCCCAAATGGGGTCTTGAAGAGTCAGACACAACTGAAATGATTGAATAAGAACAGCATTATGCTTACTTTACAATTGAGGAAACTGAGGCAAAAAGAGATTATGTGACTTGTCCAAGGTCACACACCTAGGCAAGTACCTAAGACCATATTTTAAGTCAAGCCTTTCTGTCTATTCAGAACTCTATCCCCTGGACCATCTGCCTGGCCTGGTCTGAAGTGATCAGATTGGGAGGGTACAGAAATTTTAGCAATAGGAAGAGTAGGTTGGAGAATGGCAGCTGTAAAGATGTTTTCCTAGAATCTCAGGTAGCCCTACCCAACTTACTTGAGCAGAGATCTTCTCTACAGCATTCCATATAAATGATCATTCATCTTTTGTTGGAGGAACTTCTGAGATGGCAGTATCATTACTTAATGAAGCAGTCAGTTGTTTGGGTTGGGGAGAGTGAAAGGAGGCGTTAGTGGAATGAGAAAGAATTAGATTCCGAAATAGAGATTTAGAATTAAAAGACCTGCGCTCAGATACTGACTTTGTGACTCTCTGTGGCCCAGATAAAACATCTCACCCTTGTGGGACTCAGTTTCCTCATCTATAAAATGAGGAGGATGGGTAAAATTGTCTTTCATCTGTGAAATGAGAATAGTAGCATTGACAGGGCCTCCAGGATGTTAGGTATTGTGACCAGTTGGGAGTAGGCACGACATAACTGACTGATAATCACCACGTGGAAGAGGCTGGAGATCCCTGCTTCCAGAAAGGCAGTCACTTTCAATCTGAGTTTATATTCCCCAGGTACTAAGGTGACAGAGAGTATGTCCCTGGTGTTGGGGGTAGGAGGAATATTTGTAATTCTGTTTTGCTATATCTACACACACATACATAAACACACATACACACAGAGTATATATATAAATATACAATATATACATAAAATATATAATAGAAGCATACCTGATACACATGCATAAGAATAATATCTACATATGAATATGTATTCCTTTCTAAAAGTTTATTTATCTTAATTAGAACTGTAGGTTATCAGTGTGGGTGGGGAGAACACATTGGAATAGAGGCTTGAGCCGATAGCATTAAAGAAAGCCACTCCTCAGGGGATACCCCTATGTCCTGAATGTAGGGTATTGCCACTTTCTGGGCACCACTAGTATTAGTGGGAGTTGGAATAAGTGCCTTAGTATCTTGCTACACAAATATGAATTAATATTCAGAAAATTTTTAAAAAGACAATATAGGAAGTTTGTGCTATATCCACACAAAAGAAGGAAAGTAGAAATGTATAATAATTGTCTGCATAGTTTAGGTCAAGACATATGTGAGGTGTGCCATAAAACTTCCACACTCTCCATCATCCACCCCAGTTGCAGTTTACTGATTGTTTTTCCCTGCCCCCCCAGATTGGTCAAGGTAAAAGCACCATCCACAGAGATACAAAGCCCTTCTTCCACTGGATATCCTAGGGAGTAAGGAAAGGAGAGGGTGAAGAATTGGGGGATGAGGAAGAAAGGAATAGGAAGCATAATGTCCCAGTAATGAGAATTACTCTCTACAACCTGTAATTGATAATATGTTTCTTCATTAAGACTCTGGAACCATGAATGGTCATGGTACAGACCATATTTTTTATAGCTTTCAAAATTGTTTGTTTGTGCAGTTCTGTTAATAGTATATAAATTGTTCTCTTGATTCTGTTTATTACATTCTTCAGCAGTTTATGAACTTATTTTCCCATCAGAAACTCAGCTTGACTTTTACTTCACTGAATGTCATGCTCTGCCCAGGATAAACTGATCACTGGATATCTCATCACCACACTGAATGACTCAAATTTGGATATTCAACACCTTCTTAACTTACTCTCAATTGCCTCTTCCCTCTGATTGAGGCAGGGAGCCTTAAACTTTTCCCAAAGTCTTCCTTTAGAAAGGGTATATAACCTTTCTCCATTTTCCATTACTAGCTCTGCATGGCTTTGACTCACTGGAACATAGTACACCTGATCCAGTACCCCCTCTTTCCAACTTCCTTTTGTATATTGTCTTCCTCCATTAGAATGTAAACTCTTGAGGGTAAGGACTATCTAATTTATATCCCTAGTGCTTAGCATAGCACCTTGTACATAGTATTACTTTGTTGTTATTGTTGTGTATTTGTTGCTCAATATCATGCATATAAATTTTTCAATAGTTTCAGCCTTATCTGGTTTTTCATGATCCCCTTTGGGGTTTTCTTGGCAAAAATACTGAAATGGTTCACCATTTCCTTCCTCAGCTCATTTTACAGATGAGGAACTGAGGCACATAGGAGCTCAAGGTCATATCCCTGGGAAGTATCTGAAGCAGGTTAGAACTCAGGAATATGGATCTTCCTTCCTCCAGGTCTGGGACTCTATCTGCTGCAACACTTAGCTTCCTAAGCTGAATTATAAACATGTTCAAAATTTTTCATTTTTATGATTTTGATGTTTTGAAGCACATTGTTCTGTTTCTGCTTGCTTCACTCTATATCAGTTCATATAAGTCTTTCTATATCTTTCTGAAATTATCTTCTCATTTCTTATGGTACAATAGTGTTCAATCCCATTCATATAATATAATTTACTGAACCATTCCTTACTTGATGGCCATCACTTTATTTTTCAAATGTTTGCTAACCACAAAAAGCTACAATAATTTTTTTTTTCACTTAAAGGTCTTTCCCACCTTCTTTGATCTCTTTTGGGTATAGGCCTAAAAGTGATAGATCTGGGTTAAAGGGCACACATTTTAATAACGTTTTGCATTTAATTCCAAGTTGTTTTCCAGAATGTACCCATTCAGAGGTTCAGTAAGAGTAAATACATCTATGTGCCTGTTTCCTACAACTGTAACCACATTTATCATTGTCCTTTTCTGTTCTTCTTACTACTCTGATGAGTGTGAAATGGAATCTAAAAATTGTTTTAATTTGTATTCCTCTATTTAATAATGATTTGGAGCATTTCTTCATATGACTATAGCCTGAATGTCTCCCCTTGAGAACAGATATTAGACAATTTATCAAGTGGTGAGTGGATCTTTTTCTTATAAATTTGAATCAGTTCCTTTTCTATCTTGGAGATAAGAGCTTTATCAGAGAAATCTAATAAAAAGATTTTTTGTCATTTAATATTTTGCCTTTTAATCATGGCTTTACTAGGTTTGGGGTACAAAATTTCAAATTTTATGTAATCAAAATTATCAATTTTACCATCTGTGATATTGTTTCTAATTTCGTCATGAACTTTTTTCATCTACCTATAATTCTGATGTGTAATTCTTTGTTTCTCTAATGTGTTTATGATGCGACTTTTCAAACCTAGGTCACATGCCCATTTGGAATTTTTCTTGGTATGAGGCATGAGATGTTGGATTGTGGATTGAAATTTAGAATCTAATTTCTTTCATACTGTTATCCAATTTCTCTAGCAGTTTTTGTCAAATACTGAGTCTTTAAAAGCATTAAAAATCAACTGGAGAATAAAGAACTTAATCCTAAAGAACTGTTGAGTAAAACAGCAAGTCATAGCAATAACAGATAATTTCGTTAAAGATAATGACAACCATAGCGCAACATTCCAAAATTTTTGGAATTCAGTCAAAACAGGCCTTAGGGGACAATTTACATTTCTAGACACTTTTATTAACAATAAAGAGAAAGAACAGATCAATGAATTGAGAATGCAACTAAAAATATTAGAAAACTGATTAAAAAGAAAAACAATTAAACAGCAAAGAGGATATCGTAACAATAACAGAAAAAGCTAACATAATGAACAACTACAAAATCCCACTGAATTAAGAAAACTAGGAGCTTTTTATAGAGTAAATAAGTCTTTAGCTAATTTATTAAAAAAAGAGAAAAACCAAATTAATAGCATTAAAAATGGAAAAAAATAATTCACAATAAAAGAAAAGATAGTATTTGCTCCACTATAATCCAATATAAATGACAACTTAAGTTTAATAAATGAATACTTGTAAAAATAGAAAACATCCCCAATTAAAATAACAGTAAATATAGAATTTAAACAAGTTAATTTCCAAAGAAGGAATTGAAGAAGTTATAAATGAACTTTCAAAGAAAAATAATCCAGGACCAGATAGACTCCTAAGTGAATTCTATCAAACACTCAAAGAAAAATTAATTCTAATGTTATATAAATTATTTGCAAAAATGGCAAAAGAAAGGATCCTACATTCTATGATCCAGGTATAATTTTGATACAGAAACTAGGGAGAATAAAAATTTAAAAAGAAAATTATAAACCAATATCCTTAATAAACATAAATGCAAATATATTAAATAAAGTATAAGTAAAGAGGCTAAACTACTAGAAAAAATGACATACTATGACCAGCTACAACATGTACCAGGAATATGGGACTGGCTTAATTTTGGAAAACTATAAACTTATTTGAACATAGTAATGATAAAATAGGCAAAAATCATATGATTATATCAATAGATGTAGAAAAAAGTTTTTGACAAAATTGAACACCCGTTTCTGTTAAAAATACCAGTACACATAGGAATAAATGTGCTTTTCTTTTAAATGACAAATTCCATATATCTAAAATGAAGAGCAACCATTATGAGTAGCAGAGATAAACTAGAATCCATTCTACTAAATTCAGGGGAGAAAAAAATGAAGTTCATTGTCACCACTTCTATTTGACTTAGGACTAGAAATCCTAGCTATAGTAATGACAGGCAAAAAGAAATTGAGGGAATATCTATAGATAAATAAACAAAATTAACACTTTTTTTTGCAGATGATATGATGGTGTACTTAACCCTGAAGAGTCAAGTAAAAAATTGCAGGAGAGGATAAATGATTTGCTAAAAGTCACATGACTATTAGTTTAAATTTTGTTGTTCAATCATTCAGTCATGGCTGACTCTTCATGGCCCCATGAACCATGACATGCCAGATCCTTTGATGCTCCATCTCCTGAAGACTGCCCAAGCTCATATTTGTTCCTTCCATGATTATCTATCTCATCCTCTACCATACTTTTTTTTTTCTTTGACCTTCGATCTTTCCCAACTTCAGGGACTTTTCTCATGAGTCCTGTCTTCTCGTTATGTGGTCAAAGTATTTAAGCTTCAGTTTCAGTATTTGTAAATAACAGGCATCTAATAAATACTTATTGAATAAATCAATGAATGGGACTTTGCCTGTTGCAATGGATTAATTATTGCCTTTCTAGGTTGCTTGAATTTTTATCAGGCTCTATCTATGCATAGTGATTATATTTCAAGGGGGTTCAATTGACTTATGATTTTGGAAAGCCATGGTTTTGGAGCTAGGAGGCCTTGGTTTGGGCATAGTTCTCCTACTTAGAGTGTGTGTGACTTTTATAAACAATAAATGTAAGCACCCAATGTGGGGCTGAGGGAATCTGTGCAAGAAAAGTTGTTCTCATTTTTTTTCCTCTATCCCCTTTTGCTCCAGAAAATAAACAAAAAAACACACACAAAAGATGACAGAGTAGAAGCACGACCTTCCTGCAGCTCCAGCTTCCATCTTCCCCAATCTATGTAAAAAGGGGACTCTAAACAAACTTTGGAGCTGCAGAACCCACAAAATGACACAGAGAAGCTAACCTCCTGCTGAGGACAGCCCTGCAGGCCAGCGCAGGGCTCTGGGAGCCAAGCCCAGCCCCACACCCAGGTTTAGCCCGAGGGCAGGCCTGACCAGCCTTGGCCAGAGGGACTCCAGATCAGCAGCAGCTGTGGCAGTTTCCAGATTTATCAACACATAGATGAGAAGGACAAGGTGAGAGGCCAGTGCAGTCTGGACTTTGGGACCAGTAAGTGGGAGTGCATGGCTTTTACCCCCGGGGCGAAAAGCCTCTGAGAAGCCAGCATACCCAGCCAGTGCCATGTGGCAGCTTCAGCTCCTGGCCTGCAGAGTATAGGGGGACCAAGCACCAAGCTTAGGGGTAATCGCTCCTGCTTTAATCTGCTTGGATCTGGATTGCAGTCTAGGGTGGAGTTCCTGGGGTGTGTGTCTAGCTTGCCAGAGTGTGTGGAGACCTCAGAGAGGGCACCTATCTAATACCTCTGGCAGCTGAGAAAACCCCAGCGTTTGGGACGAAAGCTCTCCTGCCTGGTGGCAGAGTCCTACTGTGGCAAAAAGCCCAAAAGTCAAGTAATTGAGTGGCAAAATGAGCAGGCAAAGGAAACAAAGCAGAAAGAAGATTCCAACATTTCACTACTATTTTGGGGACAAGAAGGAGCAAGGCATGGAACAGGAGGAAAACAGTGAAGTCAGAACTCCTGCACCAAAAGCTTCAAAGGAAAATACAAGCTGGTTACAGGCCATAGAGGACCTTAAGAAGCAGATAAGAGAAGTGGAGGAAAAATTGGGAAGAGAAATGAGAACAATGCAAGAAAATTATGAAATGAGAGTTAACTGCCTGACTAAGGAAAATAATACCTTAAAAAACAGAATGACTCAAATGGCAAAGGAGACTCAAAAAGGCAATGAGGAGAAGAATGCCTTAAAAAGCCGAATTTGCCAGATGGAAAAAGAATCTTAAAAGCTCAATGAGGAGAATCATTGCTTCAGAGTTAGATTGGAGCAAATGGAAGCTAATGACTTTATGAGAAATCAAGATGATGTTAAACAGATCCAAACAAATGAAAGAATAGAAGGCAATGTGAAATATCTCATGGGATAAACCACTGACCTGGAAAATTCATCCAGGAGAGATAATTTTAAAATTATTGGACTACCTGAAAGCCATGACCAAAGTAAGAACCTAGAAATCATCCTCCAGGAAGTTCTGAAAGAAAACTGCCCTGATGTTTTAGTATCAGAGGGCAAAATAGAGGTTGAAAGAATCCACCGATCACCTCCTGAAAAAGATCCCAAAAAGAAAACTCCTAGGAATATTATAGCCAGGTTCCAGAATTCCCAGATTAAGGAGAGAATATTACAAGCAGCCAGGAAGAAACAATTTGAATATTGTTGGAAACACAATCAGGATAACCCAGGATCTGGCAGCTTCTACACTGAGGGATCGAAGGGCTTGGAATGTGATATTCTGGAGGGCAAAGGATCTGGGATTGAAACCAAGAGTCACCTACCCAGCAAAACTGAGTATCATGTTTCAGGGGAAAATATGGTCATTCAGTGGAATAGAGGGCTTTCAAGCATTCTTGCTGAAAAAACCAGAGTTGAATAGAAAATTTGACATTCAGATACAAAAAGCAAGAGAAGCATGAGAAGGTAAACAGGGAAAAGAAATCATATGGAACTTATCAAAGTTGAACTATTAACATTCCTACATGGAAAAACAATAATTGTAACTCATGAAATTTTTCTCAGTAGTTGAAGGGATTAGAAATATATATATATATATATATATATATATATATATATATATATACATATATATGTCTATATATGAGGGTATATGGGCATATGAATACATATGTGAATGTGTATATATGTTTACAGTTATACATAGAGGGCACAGGACCAATTTAACAGGAAGGGATGATATTTAAAAGGTGAAATTAAGAGGTGAGAGGAATATAATGAGAGGAGATGGGGAGAGACAGATTAGGGTAAACTATCTCATACAGAAGAGGCAAGGGAAAGTGGTTACAATGGAGGGGAAGAGCAGGAAGGCAAAAGGGAATGGGTTAACCTTATTCCCATTGAATCTGGCTTGAAGGAGTGAAATACACACTAAATAGGGTATCTCACCCTCCAGGAGAATAGGGGGAAGGGGATGAGAGGGAGGATGATGGAAGGGAGGGCAGGCTGAGGGGGAGGGAAGTTGGAAGGACCCACTTTTGAAAAGGGACGGGATCAAAGTAGAGAATAGAATAAGTGGGAGGTGGAATAGGAGGGAGTGAAATATAGTCAGTCTTTTACAATATATCTACTATGTTATTGTTTTGCATTAGCCACACATGTACAACCTATACTGAACTGCTTATCTTCCCAGTAAGGGTGGGTGAGAAGGAAGGAAGGGAATGAATCTGGAATTGAAAGTTTTAAAATCAAATATTCAAATATATATGTGTATATATATATATATATATATATGTGTGTGTGTGTGTGTGTGTTTGTGTGTATATATGTATGTAAACTATTATTAATACCATCTTATGTGTAATTGGGAAATAAGATATACAGGAACTGAGGCATAGAGATCCACTGGAAAAGTTGAAAGGAGTATGGGAGAAAATATGGGAGAGAGCAGATTGGAGGAGGGGATATCCTGTGGGACTGCTATTTTGGAGCGGTAGGTAGGGGAAAAATGGGGAGAAAATTTGTTCAAAATATGCCAGAAACAAATGAGGTATATCAGAAGTTGATAAAGCATTAAAAAAAAATACAAGCAAGCAAGACAGGCTCAGTTCTCAAGGAGTTTACAAAAGACAGCTCATATAGAGTAGTGATGCACAAGGAGGAAAGTTTTGGATTTGGAAGTCGGAGACCATAGTCATTTGAGCCATAGGGGAAAAAATTGGCATGCTGTTTCTAGGAATCATAATATTTATTTTAATTAATAGCAATATTATTATAATTTCATAGTGATAATACATTGGTAATGTTATTATTAAAGGAAATATAAAATATTACCAAAAAAACCCACACACACCCACACACATTCAGATAGGCATAACAAAAATGATCCCCCATAACTGACATTTTAGTTCCATTTCATGAATCCAGAGGGCCAAATCTTCCAAATTTTCATTTCTCATCCTGAGGCACTTGCTCTGGCTTTTTGAAGGCTGGGATGCCAATTAAACCCAGGCATAAATATAACCTTGTAAGGTAGATGATGTGAATATTATTATCTCTTATATTGATGAGAAAACGCTCTCAGAGAGCTTAAGTTATTTGTTCATTGTCATATGATTAGTGCATGTTGAAAATTGGAATTGAAAACACATCCGTGGCTCCAGCTTCCCTACTTTGTGTACCATATGGGGTTGAAATACTTATCTACCTCACAAGTGGATCATTGGATTCATTAGATAAAGTTATTGTAAATGGAAAAGCAGTACTTTAAGTGATGATCATTATTCTAATATTACTGTTATTATAGTCTCATGATTGAGCTCCCAGAAAATGAGTCTTTGCACCTTCATTAATTTAATGGGCATGGAACAGCAAGTGTCATCCATAGATAGTCTCCTAAGAAATCCTCCTTGGAAGTAAAGACATTTTAAAGCATAACAAAGTAATGGAAAGATTGCCTTGTGTGATTACATTCTAAAGCTCCCTGGCTTTTCCTCTCCCTGCTCCCCACTATACTCCTCATGCATAATATTAATGGAATATAAGATCTCCCCTGCCCTGTAATAGCCTAACGTAGAACCCATTAAGGGAAGCTTGCTTAGGTGAGGCTTGCTTATAAGAAGGCTTTCATACCTTTTGATAATTTCTAACTAGGCACTGAGTCAGGAGGGCTGTGATGCCTTCTGGCTCTAAAAAAGGTATATATACTATGAGGTTAGTATTTTTCTTTGGGGTTCACTCATTTTTTTATATTTATTTATTTGTTTTTCGTTTTCAACATTCATTTCTACAAGATTTTGAGATCTAAATTTTCTCCCCATCTCTCCCTACCCCCCACCCCAAGATGGCAAGCATACTGATTATCCCTTCACCCAATCTGCTCTTTTCTATCCCCTCTATTCCCCTCTTCCCCCCTTACCACTTACTTTCCTGTAGGGCAAGATGGATTTCTATACCCCATTGCCTGTATATCTTATTTCCTGGGTGCATGTGAAAACAAATTTTTAACAGTTGTTTCTAAAACTTTGAGTTCCAGATTCTCTCCCATCTTCCCTCTTCACACACCCCCATTGAGAAGACAAGCAATTCAATATAGGTTACACATGTGTAGTTATGTAAAACATTTCCATAGTAATCATATTGTGAAATACTAACTATATTTCCCACCATTCTGTCCCACCCCTCATTTATTCTATTTTCTCCTTTGACCCTGGCCCTTTCCAAAAGTGTTTGCTTCTGACTAACCTCTCCTCCAATCTCCACTCCCTTCTATCACCCCCCCTTATTTCCTTCCCCCCACTTTCCTCTAGGATAAGATACCCAACTGAGTGTGTATGTTATTCCCTCCTTAAGCCAAATCCAATGAGAGTAAGGTTGATTCATTCCCTTTCACCTCCTTGCTCTTCCCCTCCATTGTAACAGCTTTCTCTTGCCTCTTTTATGTGAGATAATTTACCCTATTCTATGTCTCCCTTTCTTCTTCTCCCAATATATTCCTCTCTTACCTCTTAATTTTATTTTTTAGATATCCCTTCATATTTAACTTGCTCTCTACGTATACATATACACACGTATGCATACATATATACACAAATATACATACACATCCATAAATATATACACATATATACATATACATATATATATATATATTCCCTTCAACTATCCTAATACTGAGAAAAGGCTCATGAGTTACAAATGTCATCTTTCCATGTAGGAATGTAAACAGTTCAACTTTGATAAGTTCCTTATGATTTCTCTTTCCTGCTTAACTTTTAATGCTTCTCTTGATTCTTGTACTTGAAAGTCAAATTTTCTGTTCATCTCTGGTCTTTTCATCAAGAATGCTTGAAAGACCTCTATTTCATTGAATATCCATATTTACCCCTGAAATATTATACTCAGTTTTGCTGGGTAGGTTATTCTTGATTTTAATCCTAGCTCCTTAGATCTCTAGAATATCATATTCCAAGCCCTTTGATTCCTTAATGTAGAAGCTGCTAGATCATATGTTATCCTGTCATGATATTCTTTGAATTCTGACTTAGTAACTCAAGATATTGGCTATTCCCCCTAATACTATGTCATCTGAAAATGTGATAAACACATCTCTTACTTAATCCAAGTAATTAAAATAAATTTTAATAGCACAGGCAAAGGTCAAATCTGCACCACTCTATTACATGTCTTTTTCTAAGATGACATGGAACCAATAAAGACTATCTTCATGTGTGACCATTCAAAAAGCACTAATTCTACCTGTCTTATCATGCCTGCTTAGAAATGTTGAGAGACTTTATGAAACATTTTACTAAAATCTAGGGAAACTATATTTACAGTATTCATCTGACTTACCATTCTCAGAATCCTCCCTGAAAAATAATGTTAGTCTGAAATGACAATTTTTTGATGAAACAGTATGGTACTGTGGACAAACTATTGGATTTGGACATCATGGTCTTTAATTTGTACCCTGTCTCCATTTTACACCTTTGTATTATTTGCATTTGGAGTCAGAGTCCTGACTATAGGGTCTGACCCAAAGTAAGTACTTTATAAATAATTGTTGACTTGTTGACTATTTGTACCAGTACAACACTTGAACTAAACAATTATTATCCCTCCCTCTTGCTATATTTTTGTTCTTCCTCCTTTACTGATCTCACATTTTCTCATGACACCCTTTACTCCAGTTACTATACATATGCCATTTGGGGAACCCTTGTTGCAGCCTACTTGCTCCAATTCTGTAAGTCTATGGTGCTTAACAGTCAAGGTCTTCTATAATGTGGTAACACTTTACCTTTCTAAGCTTATCTCTCATTAATTCCACCCATATCGTCTATGCGCCAAGCTATACAAATTCATTGGTCTCTGCATCATGGAGTATCATAACCATGTTTTTGCTCAGGTTATACTGTCTGTTTAGAACACGTGCCTCTGCTCTTTGTCTGGTGAATTGCTTTCTGACCCGATAAATTTTCAAGGGCCTTTTTTACACACAAACTTTGTTTGGTTTATTCCCTAATGCAGGAAAGTTGTAGGGATGTCAATATCTGGCTGGGTATTCCACAAAAATTTTAAGCTAATCTAGCCCATAACTCCTGTAAAATCTAAGAGTTTTAGAGATGCAAGTTTGTATCTCCTCCAAAATAAGTCTGATTCTTGTCTCTCCCTAACAAAACCTTGGTAATATCAGGATTGGCTAATTTCACTTTCTTCAAAGGGACCTTCAATAAGGTTTATAATAAGAAACTAAATATAAGGTGAGTTTATTTAATCTGTGCACAAAACGGGATTAACACACATGTAAGATCACTACTATTTGAAAACTGTATTTCCCTTTCTGCCATTAAACAACATTCCTCTCTAGTGGATGTCATCTTTCTAAGACCTACATAGTCCACATGATTCATAGTATCAGTGAAAGGAAAGGTCAGAGTTGTTCTTTGGTATACATGGTCCCCTGACGAACCAATCTCTGTAGTACAAGTGAGGACAAGGTTCACAGTTTTGCTTCTCCTCATCACTTTATGCCTCAACCCTCACTGATACACATTATTTCTTTACAAAAGTGATTTCTTTAGTCATAGGAAGGACAAGGTCTACAGATTTACTTCACTAAATTATACTTCTGGAATTTGTTTCTCCATTTGGTATTAGCTCCTTGGTAAACAACGTTACCTAAGAGAAAGGGGGAACAGGAAAGCAGGTAAGCAAAAGGTTGTTTTTGGGAGACAGAGGTTAGGCCAGTTTTCTGAAGCATAACGTACAACCAAAGGAATGGCCATTCAGTCAGTAAATAATTATTAAGCACCTACTATGTGCCAACTACTGTGCTTATACTAGAAAGGCAAAGGCAATCCCTTCTCTTAAAAAGCTTACAATCTAATGGAATAGTGTCACACAAGGCTACAAAAGTAGTATAGTGACAATTTGAGAAGGGAATCTTGAGTGCTAGAATTTTTCTCAGCAGGTATTAAAGATCTAGGGAGGATTTTTTTTTAATAAAGGACCTATATGACCAGGGATATACATATATTACAACAACTCTATAAAGGAGGATTAAAAGAAGAAAAGAAATGAGTCAGGAAAATCTCTTATAAGTCTATTGAATTGCATGGAGAACTTATTATAAGGATGTGTATCATCAGGACATGGGCAGTGGGTCTAGAGAAAAGGTGTCAGATGGAAGAAATATTATGGAGACAGAATCAAAATGGGACTTTACACCTAATATAATATTGCTGTTATTCAGTCATTTTAGTCATGTCTGAATCTTGTTGACCCCATTTCCTTGTCAAAGATACTGGAGTGGTTTGCCATTTCCTTCTCCAGCTCATTTCACAGATCAGAAAATTGAGACAAACAGGGTTGGGTGAGTTGAGATCTAGTAAGGGTCAGAAGCCAGAATTGAACTCCAGGACATGAATCTTCCAGACACCAGGTTCAGCTTTCTATCCAGTGTACCCCTTAGCTGTATATACATGCATGTAAACACACACATGTTTGTGTGTATACACATATGCATGTATGTGGGGACCTAAGACATTTGTGTTTGGTAAACAACAAAGAACCACTGGAAGTTACTTGCCCCCTTCTCCCCCAACAGGAAGGATGACAAAGTTACATTTTGTCAGAGCTATGTTTTAGGAAAATTAGTTGGCCAAAATGGACTAGAAATTGGAGATGTTGGAGACTGAGGTCCTTATGATATTGTAGAGGAGAAGTAATGAAGATTAGAACTAGAGGAGCGGCAGTAAGAAATATCTGGTCGAATACATCAATTTGAATTGGTCTAAATAGTATAAAGAAAACATGGATAACGCATTTCTTAGGCATCCTGTTCCAATCTCCACTCTGCACTAAGTAAGTGAGGGAACCAAGATGAGCTTATAAATGAAGAGTGGGATTTGCTTAAGCTCCTCTACTCAAGGAAGAAGCTTGCCCACTCAGGTGGAGAATTCTGCTTGCCAAACTCATTAGAATTAAACAGAAGTTGCTGAAAAGCAATACTTAGGGCTTTGTTGGAACAAGATCACCACAGTGAAAGCACTGGAAGTAATCACCATCTCTCTAAGAAGAAGTATGATTTTCTTTAAGTATTGAAATTTTCCTTGAGATATTGACATTTCCTCTGCTTCTATTGAAAAATCAATGAGACTTACAGTAATTAAAAAGGCAATATTTTACAGTTTGACAAGACAATGAAAACTTTACACATTCATCCAAGTTTCACCCAAAGTGAAAGAAAAGAGGGGGAAGAAAAAGAAAATTATATGGGAGGTTATTAGTTGTGATCCATTTTTAAATCATTATTCATTGTTTAATTAATGATTAATGAAACTAGCCTCAAGGTGGCACAGTGGATAAGAGTTCTAAGCTTGGAGTCAGAAAAATTTTAGTTCAAATATTGTTTCTGATACTAGCTGGGTGACCCCGGGCAAGTCATTTAACCCCTCTGTGCCCAACTGCCCTTAACTGTAAAAAGGAGAGAATTGGACTTTATGGTCTCCAAGGGTCCTTCCGATTCAAAATACATTATGCCATGAAATTCTTCCTTTAATGCCTGATAGCGACAAGGAGCTGACCTTGGTATCCCAAAGCCTATATCAGCAGAATATAAGCTCTAGCAAGTTGTACTTAGATAGACCTTCAGGATTTTTAAAAATCACTTTAACTGGACTTCTCCTCTTCCTTTATTAAATTGTATCCATTTTATTTCTGTATATTTCTTTATTTAATAATAGATTTTAATCTACATGAAAGACACTATATTATTTTTATAATATAATTAGAAAGGTGTGAGAATTGGAATCAAAGGACTTGGGCTTGTGTCTCATCTCCATCACTTATAACCTAGATGACCTTGGGGAAGTCCCTTCTCCTCTCTGGGTATTAATATTATCCTCTATAAAATGGTGAAGGTGGATTAAATGACTTCTAATGTCTCATTGTCTCTACTTGTACATAATATGCTATTATTGCTGTTGTTCAGTTGTTTCTGTCATGTCCAACTCTTCATGACCCCATTCTTCTCTAGTTCATTTTACAAATAAGGAAACTGAGGCCAATAGTTTTAAGTGACTTACCCAGAGTCTGAGGCTGGATTTGAACTCAGATCTTCCTGACTCCAGGCCTACCACTCTATCCAATGTGTCACCTAGCTATATAGGATTAACAAACTTTGTTTTATATAGTTAGGATACTGGTCTAGCATATATTCATGTATATAATATAGCTAGATGAACAGTGTCATAAGCAATGGACACTAGTTGGAAGATCATGTTCCTGTGTTCAGTTTCCTTCATTCTTCTTAATTCTAGTGCCAAAGTATTTACTTAGTTTAGAGTGAAAATATGATCTGCTGCCACAATTCAGCAATTCATGCTTTTAAAATTTACCTCATCTTACAGAGATCCTTATTATTAGCACCAATCTATTTCTAGGCAATTTTCCTTCTTCCCTTGTAAGCTCATTACCTGGTTAAGAAACTTCTATTCTATTCCACCCTCTGACCCCTTTGGACATGCTAGCCTTCCTAGTTCCTTGAACTCATCTGCTCCTATCTCCAATTTAACTTACACACATGTAAATATGTTTATATTTACATCCACATAAATTCTCCCACACAAATTTCCCCCAGGTGTCTGAATTTCCAGTTATGGCTCTGAATGAACCATGCATTTCAAATCTCTAGTCATTGAGAAGTAGTGTTGAATGGTGGAATGGTCACAGATCCAAGAAGACTTGAATTTATTTTTCCCTTTGATAAAACTGTCTCTGTGACCCTGTGCAGTTTGCTTACCCTCTTAGTGATTGAGACAAATCTCAAAGACTATAGATTGCAGAAAAGGTGCCAACATTTTTTTAAGCAATCGGGGTTAAGTAACTTGCTCAAGGTTACATGGCCAGTTATTTCTGGGGGTGATGCTAAATATCAGAGCCCAGATTTGATCCCCAGGTCATCCCAACACTGGGGCCGGTGCTCTTACTCACTGAGCCACCTGGCCTCCCCTAAGGTGCCAACTTATGTGAGCAGAGGGAGTTTCCTCACCAAAGAACTCTCTTTATCAATAAAATGAATTCCAGTCCCTATATCAGTGTTCAAAGCTGCTCAGAAGAAGGGCAGGTAGGATCATATTTCTAGGGAAAGTGAACCCAGAACAGATGGGACATACTCAAGAATAAGCCTCTGATGTCATTAGAAGAAAGAATTGCATTGAGTATGAGGAGGGGGAGCTGTATAAATAAATGGATAGGGTTGCATATAGAATTCATCAAGCAGTTTATGCTTTTAAAAGACTTGCCTGAATGACAGAAGCAAACACAAATCATGGTGGGAAGGCATAAAAGTATGACATTTTAAGAAACACATTTAATGAGTGTTAAAGCCTTGAATGAGCTGAGGCTGATGAGGAAAGACAAGGCAAATAAGAAGAATTCTTGAAACAGTAGTTAGGGGAAAAAAGGAGAAGGATCAAAGAAGAAGTAAGGATACTGTTTGGGATAGGCAGGGAAGCTCGAAGTGAGAACAGAATGAAGGGAGGACTTCTCAACTCCTAATTTGCTTCTGTTTTCTGTCCCAAATCAAATGATTTTTCATCTGGCAAGGATGGAACAAAAAACATTAATAGAGAGTTGATGCCCAAGATAAGGAGGAATATAGTAAGAGAGAACCTGGCCACACTTGATTAGCTTTCATTATCTGTTCCAAATAAGCTTGAGTACTAAAAGAATTGGCAGACATGATTGTTTAGCATTCATTGTTTGTGGTCTTTGAACAATTATATACAAAGGGCCATGTGCCACAGAAATGGGGAGGACAAATTGTATTCCAACTTTCAAAGAAAGGGAAAAAATGAAGTCTGTTAATCATGTGTCCCAAATCCTATTAGCAACACCTAGAATGTATTGTTAAAGGAACATTTAGTTAATGTCTAAACAAAGGAAGCGGTGACCACAGAGACTTTACATGACTTCATCTAGAATAAGCCATGCCAGCCTAGCCTCATTTCCTTTGTTTTGACGGGGTCACTAGATCAGGGAAATCAGATAGTCTCAGATGACAGCAAAATCTTTGACAAAAATCTCTCATACTATCCCTGTGGAAAACATAGACTTAGATGATAATACAATTAGATGGATTTGGAACTGGATGAATGACCAGATTCTGGAGTCATTAATGACTCAATGTCAACTCAAAAGGCAAGGTTTAGTGATATGCCCCTGGGATTTCTGATTTGCCTTGTGCTATTTAACACTATTTCCAATAACTGTGATGAAGAAATAGATGGAAGAATTACTGAATCAACAAATGACTCAAAGCTAGGAGGGATACTTAAGAAATGATAATAGAGGTAGGATTCAAAACAACTTTAATTGGCTATAGCATTAGGATGAATGAAATAAAATAAAATTCAATAGGTATCAGTATAAAGTATCAACACAGGAAAGATCTTATTGAACCCTAAAGTGCTAAATAAATATAAGCTATTCTGGCCTTTTCAAATTCTGTATTTACCAAAACATAGATTCATGACTTTCAAACAGATGAGATGCTCATCAAGTTATATAGTCAGTCAACAAACACTTATTAAATAATACGTACAAAGCTTCAAGCTCTAGTGGATACAAAGTTTATATGAGACATAGACAGCCCTCACAAACCTTATCATTAATCTCAAGAATAAGACAAAAACACTTTATTGTAATTAAAAATATTTTAAAATATCTATGTAGCATGGTCCCATTACATGATCTCTCCTTGTCATTGAATCCATAAGACACTAAAGAATTATGAATCATTATTTGTTTAAGTGCATGCTGCTGCTACATTTATATTATGTCTAACAATGTATTTTCTGAACTTTTGTTGCTTTTTATTGTTTATAGCACTACCATCCTTCTAGATACCCAGGTACACAATCTTAGCGTCAGCCTTGACTTCTCTTCATCCCAAATTTTGTTGTTTCAAATTCACAACACCTCTTGCAGCTGGATCTTTCTCTTTTCTTATATGACCACCACCTTTGTTAAAACTCCTCCTCATTTCTCTCTTGTACTATTGAAATAAGCTTCTAATTGATATCTTTGCCCAGAGTCTTTCCTCTCCCAGTCACCAGTGATTTTTCAAAGCAGAGGACTGAGTATGTCACTCCAGTATTCCAGTAGCTCCCTGTTCTTTTTTTAATTATTTATTTTTTATTTGTTTTCCAACTTCTCTTCCTCTCTCCAGTCCCTTTACTACTCATTGAGAAGGTAAATAATATGATATCCATTATTTATGTGAAGTCATGAAAAACATTCCATATTAGCCATGTTGCAAAAAAGTAATAAAAATAAAACAGAAAAAAATATGCTTCAATCTGCACTCAGAGTTCATTAATTCTCTCTCTGGAGTGGAAAATATTTTCCATCATAAGTCCTTCGGAATTTCTGTGAATTATTGTATTGCTCAGAGAAGCTAAGTTTCCCAGTTGATAATTATTGCAATATTATTGTTATTGCACACAATTTCTCCTGGTTCTGCTCACTTCACTTTGTGTAAGTTCAAATAAATCTTCCCACATTTTTCTGAATCCATTTCCCTTTGGTGATTCTTTTTTCCACACTGTATTCCATCACTCCCTTTTACTTATGCTCCCCCAACATTTTTAAGCATTTAAAGCTCTTCCCATCATGGTCTCTCTTTTGCATTCTAAACTATTTACACATAACTCCTCTTCATGCTTTCTATAGTCCAGCCATGCTGGTATATTTACTTTGGTATATTTTGCTTTGTCTCACACTACATCTCCTATCTATTTATTGTCTGTAGTACCACCATACTTTCTATTACCTAAGCTCATGGCCTTGATGCCAACCTTGATTCTTCCTCACCCCACAATGGTTGTCATTTCAAACTTCACACCATCCCTTTTCAATGATCATCCTCTATTCCCAGAATGCTATTCTATCCTTGGTTCCTTTCGATATTCAAGGGACACATTCTATTTGAGGCCTTTTTTGGAAATACCACTTATACCCCTGTCACAATTACTAATGCCTTCTCCTCTGAGATTATGCGGATTTTATTTTAATGTGTCCTGTAAATGTTTATATGTGTCCATTTTACCACCAACCTGGTTTGGCTTGTCTGCTGAGATGGTTTTACAGGAGTGTGACTACTGTGCATGCTACAGTTTCTTAGAGCCACAAGTGAGGGTTGAATGCCAGGTATACACAAAAGTTGAATAAGCAGCTCAGAAAGGGCTTACACAGATTCAAAGCAAGGAAGCAAGCATTTATTAAGTGCTTACTGTGTGTCAATCACTGTGCTAAGTGTTGAGGATAAAAATGCAATCCAAAGAAAGACAGTCCTGTGCCCTTAGGTAGTTTACAATCTAATTGAGAAAGACAACAAATAAAAAGGAATTGGAAGGTGGAGTGGTGAAGGTACCCAGCAAAGGGTATGGTGTTGAAGTCCAGAAAGTCAGAAGCACATCCAGACAGAGAACAAAATGTTTTACAGAGAATATGAGAATGAGAAGAAATCTCAGTTACCGTATATTCCAATCCATTCTTGAAAAATTATCTGCATAACCAACAATTGGTCTCCAGCTTTTATTTTTAGACATTTAATGAAGAAAAACCAAATATATCCTTAGGCAGCCCATTACACTTTTGGGCAGCATTAATGATTAGGAAGTATTATTTTTCTTTCTCTATATATCAAACCTAAATTATCCTCTTTCTAACTTCCTACCATGACTTTGTTCTCCCCTTTGTAATTAAATAAAACAAATCTTATCTCTCCTTCACATACTGTAGTAGCCCTTCTAGTATATGAAGACCATCATTATATCTCTTTTGAGTTTTCACTTATCCAGGGTAAAGACCCCCAGTTCTTCCAAATGATGCTCATAGAATGTAAAGGCCCTTCACCAACCTGGTTGCCCTCCTGTAATGGTAATTTGAAGACCCCTTTTTTGTATTGGCAAGTAAGCAGGTACATAGCACTTAGTAACTAATAAAAGCTCTGTGAAAGAAACAGAAGGTATGAACCCTTGTTCCTGATATAACACGAAGGGGTTGGCTGAAACATGAAGTAGCTAATGCTGTATATATAAGAAGAGCCCCAGAGAAGCACAGTCAGAATTTCTTTAGATAAGAATCTGGTGGCAGAGCAGCTATAGAAGAGAGAATAGAGAACTGAGACAGAATTTCCTGAGAACTTGTGGTGGTAGAGCTTCTTCTGAACAGGAGCCCAGGAACCCAGGAGGCTAGGAGCCAGGAGCTCAGGATTCCCCTCCCCCAGGCTGAATAAAGTAATTCTGATTTTTGAACGAGCTGCAGAAGACTGAGGAAGCATGACCTAGATGCAGGGACTTTGTCTGTTTGTGACTTGGTTGAGCCTTGAATTCCCAGGAGCAGAAATTGTGAAGGATTTGAGATGTATTAGACCTTGAGAACTTCAGTGTGGAGCAGGACCTACCCAGAGAGCTGGACAAGGAACTGGGAGCTGACTGCCATTGAACCCAGGTCACAGTCTGGTGAATGCAGGTAGAATCTGGGACCATGGAAGGGGATCAAGGGAATCTGAGAACCAGCCCCAAGTCAAGATGAAAAGACCTCTCTGTGGCTACTGAGTAATGATGAAATTGTAGTTTACTAGTGACCTAGTGGTGGAGGGTTTATATATTCTCTAAGGATTGTACTTAGTGATTAATGATACTTAGTAATTGATTGCTGAATAAGTGACTAATCGAGTTAACTTAGTGTACCCCATGAGTGGAAGACTTTGACTATTTGAGATGATTGTTCTTTGTTGAAAACTTTGTGGCCACTATGGTGGAGCTATGTGGCCTTTTTAATAATAAGCTGTTGTGAATACTATATTGTGGTTTTCTGTGATAAGTTATAATATTGTGAATGCTATACCTTGATTTTCTGGGAATGTTTTGCTTTGATTTGTTATAGAATAAATAGGGTGTTCACTATACTATGTAATCAGAACTTTAAAAGTCGTTCACAGTAGCATTCTTCTGGAAAGCTGCTCGGCATGGCATTACACCTCCTTTGGACACTTTCCAACTTTTCTAAAATGTAGGTCTAGGATTAAAGCAATGTTCCAGAAGTGGTCTGAGAAGGACAGATTACAGTAGGACTGTCATTTCCTTAAAACTTGAACTAAGCCTGTTTTAATCAGCTTTTGGTTGTATTGTCTCTTTTTGACTTCCATATCCCTCTGAGGGCTTGTATTGAATTTTGAGTACAACATTGGGCTACATCGCAGAACATGATTTTGAGATTTCCATCCATTTGTTCAACAAACACTTATTGCCTACAAAAACTAGGCATTATATTTATTTGCTTGTCTTTCTCCTTTCCTCCCTCCCTCACTTCTTTTTCCTTCCTTCCTTTCTCGCACCCTCCCTCTTTTCCTTACTGCCTCCCTGCCTTCCTAATTTTTTTTTCTTTTTTCCTCATCCCTCATGATGCTTAAAATCTAGCTCAGTTGAGATTTTTGCAAGTACAGTCTTCAGAGTTGTTGTTATTGTTGTTGTTATTATTATTATTATTATTCTAGTCTCTGGCTACTGTAAAGCATTCAGGAGCATTGCAATAAGATAAAGAATCATATAAATAAAACCATGATTATCATACTGATTCCCTTAAGTTTACTAATTCAGGAGAAGGTCAGAGATAACTAGTCATATTGTTACCTCCTGCTCAATTTAACTCCAATCTTTTGCAATGGGTGATCGACTTAATATCTAACTTCATCATAGTGAATAGCAATAATGCCAACAGAGGCAGTTAGTGTCCTGGAATAGTGTCTCTGTATTCAAGCCAGAAATATCTGGATTCAAATCCCATCTCTGATACTTATTACCTGGATAGTTAGGATCTATTCATTAGAGCATTTTCCTTATCTCCCAATTTTGGTAAGATAATAATACCTTTAGTATTAATCTCACATTTACTATTAAACTCAAATGAGATAGCATCTATCTAGTGACTTACAAAACCACTAAGTAAGTACTGGGTAAACATCAAGTAATAATATTATTATGCAAATATGCCAGGTCTGAAGTCAGGAAGACTCATCCTCCAGAGTTCAAATCCAGTATCAGACACTTACTAGCTATGTGACCCTGAGCAAGTCACTTCACCCTGTTTGCCTCAGATTCCTCATTGGTAAAATGAACTGGGGAAGGAAATGGCAAATCACTCCAATATTTTTGCCAAGAAAACCCCAAATGGAGTCATGAAAAGTTGGATGTAACTGAAAATGACTCAATGACAACAAGGTATATACTAGGACAAATGAAGATGGCCATATAATATTCATTCAATTAATCTCTGTGTTGACTTTTCTTTTTTACTTAGAGAACCCACAGTCAATATTTTTCAAAGTCAGAACTAGAATCCAATCTTTCTTGGTTTTGATACCACTGCTATTCACCACACCATGAAGCAATTCCTATATTTAATGTATTTACAATTATTAAGTCAATCTCATTTTAAAAAATTGTGCTAGACCCTAAAAGAAATTAAAAAAAAGAAGATAGTATCAGTTCAAGCCATCGAGTAGGTTAAGGTCTCGTCTTCTTATAAATTATGCATGTTGGCACACTCCATGATTCAGCCATATTGATATATTGGTTGTTCCTCATCAATAACAAAAACAACAACTAGAATTTATATAGGACTTTAAGGATTACAAAGAGCTTTACAAATATTATCTCATGTTATCCTTACAACAAACTTGAGAGCCAGGATGCCATTATTGTCACTGTTTTACAGATGGGAAAACTGAGGTTGATATTAAATGACTTGCCCAGGGACACACAGCTAGGAAGCATCTGAGGTCACATTGTAAATTAGGTCTTCCTGATTCCAGCTTCAATGCTTTATTCTCTGAGCCACCTAGCTGCCAACAACATACAGTATTTAATACTTGAAAACACAATACTGCATTCTCTGTTTCTGTGCCTTTGTATCAGGTATCCCTATGCCTGGAATACTCTCCCTCCTTACTTCTGTCTCTTGCAATTCCTAGTTTCCTTCAAGACTTGCACATTCAGGAGAGAAACCAAAATGAGAGAATAACAGGAAGAATTACATCTAGTGAGCTCCCCTGCCTCTCACTTAAAAAAAAATCTCTGAAAAAGATCTAGAAAGAGCACCAAACCAAATTCTGTTTGTGAAATCCACCATGAATCATTTTTATAGCCCCAGTTAGCATGGGGAACCAGACAGAGAGTTCTGGGAAGTTAGGAATGGTGTCTGGCCAGGAGCAGCCATACAGAGCATTCTAGGCCATGGAGAGGTTACATCAGGACAAGAATAAGTCTCAGATCCAGCATGAGGGGCCTAAATCTTTATAGACCACTGGAACAGGTACCACTTGACAGCTCTATTATTCCTATGTAGCTCCGGGTTATGGATGGAAAAGGTGACCTACACTTGGAGGTAGTGTTGCAGGGTCAAAATTCATCAAAGCACCCTAGGCTGTATACTAAGCAAGGATTAAACCGCCACAGAGATGCATGGCTTGGATGCCAGGAGTGAAACAAGGTCTTAGTTTTAGGCCCTTGTCTAATGTGATGTCTATAGGAGGAATAACTGGGTAAGAATTCTAGACTAAAAGGAAGAGTACTGTCTAAAAGTTCTGTCACTGAACCATCAGAGCCTTCTTCCTGTCTTACAATGGCTGACTCCAGCAGCAGTCTTCTAGAGCTCCACTGGGAGAGGCCAACTTCTCGTAACCAGCCTTCACACATGGTAGGCACTTAATAAAGGCTTGGTGATTGATTGATTGATTGATTAATACTTCCGTGGGTCTGTGGTGTTGGTATAATCATTATTTCTGCTGCTGAAATATAAAATCCATGTACTTCCCCTCATTCTGTATGATACTTCTCTGTATCCTCCAAAGATCAACATAATGGAATCCTCTCTCTAATTGTTTTATATTTTGTGTATAACAGAGAAGTATCTGGATTGTCTTTACCCTCTCTATATTACTGACCCATCTCTTTTTCCCAGTCATTCATGACTGTGATTATATCCTTCATGCCACTCATTAACGGTTGTCTCTCATAATTGTTAAAATGCTATAGCTTGCTTACATCTACTTCCCCCCTGCTTCATTTTCCTTTTAGTCATCTATAACTGTCACTCTTTTGAGATAATGGTGTTTCATGATTCATAGTCACATAGCCCCACTAGGAAAAAATGAATGCTAAAAGGGTAGGCTTTGGTGGCAGTAAGCAGGTTTGAATCACTGAAAGCACTAAACAATTTCTCATATGTGATCTAGCCTGACTTTTTCTTTCTTGTCTTTAATCCTGGGCCTAGATTCATTGTCTACTGTTAGTGCATGACTAGGGTATGTGTATTATTAAATTAACTAAATGAATTAATTACCAATCCAGTTGCATTTTCATAAACCAAAAAATTATCCATCCACTTTGTTTTTCCTATGTGGATGATGAGGTTAATCATATTCAAGTGATAATTGATCTCATGGAAGAGATAATATAGTGTTCTTAGGCTCAGTGTGACTTAGACATTGCCATGTGTAAATGGCAGTATTTGCAGAACCTTTCCAATAGGTTTAACCTTCTAAAGAGTGACCTTACAGTCTACTGGAATAACCTTTGAAAAAATATAGTTATTGTCACGTCATAAGACTTCAAAGTCTACTATATAAGTAGAGTTTTAATTTAAATAAGACTTTTGTCCATGTCACATCATTTTATTCTCTCCTCTCCCACCTTCTCCTATCCTCACCTGTGCTTCTTATCCTTTTCTCTCCTCTTCTGTTCTGTCTTCTCCTCTCCTATGCTTCAGAGAGTGCAACTTTGATGGGCTGGCCACGTTGTTTGAATGCAAAATGTAAGCTTGCCAAAAAGACTATTTTATGGATGCCTCACACAGGGCAAGCATTGGACACTCTCAAGGTTTCTCTCAAAAACTTTGGAATTGATTGACATGGGAGACACTGGCACAGGACTGCTCAGCATGGCAGGCCTACATCAGAGAAGGTGCTGTGCTCTATGAGCAAAGCAGAATTGAAACAGATCAAAGGAAACTCAGGATGTGCAAATTTAGAGTATCCATCCCAAATGTTCACCGACTATTTGTGCCCAACTTGTGGTAGAGCATTCCAAGCTCATATTGGCCTTATCAGTCAAAGTCAGACACATTGAAACTTGACTCTAGTAGAGTGATGTCATTCTGGTCCTCTTCTAGAACAAAGGACAACAACCGCCTACCAACCAACCATGCAGAATTATCCCCCACAGGACATCTACCACTAATCTCTATACCTCCTGCACATACAATTCCCTTCAATGATGTTTCTGAAAAGTGATCAATCCAGCTTCAATATGAAACCCTCTATTGAAGAAGAACTCATTACTTCAAGAGTTAAAGGGTCAGAAAGTTCAGCTGATCAATACACCAGTAGTAGATTGAAATTTCCAAAGACCCTTGGGGCAGGGAAAAAGGGAATGGAAAAGAACTAAATAGAACTTAGAAGTTTTTCAAGTAGGAATCATATCCCAATTTTCCCCAAGTTTAGAACTTCATAGTAGTAAAAAAAAAAACACATTTCCTGAAATTGTACAACACCCTCATGAGGTGACTACAATAATGGTTTCTGAGTTATTTTTAAGAAAAGCAAATTTCCTGTATCACATGCTTGAAATTTCACTCATATTTATCAGGGCTTAATATCTCTGGATCCAGGAACAAATAATATCATCTTACTGAAGCTATGGAGAAGAAAAAAATAAAAGGACCCCCTTTCAGATAAAAAGAATATTACATTTCAGCAAAATGAAGTAAAACACAATTCTAAGCGGCAGGTTATTTTTCATTCTCTACTTGGGGGTAAACTACAGTGATAGCCTATAGACCTCCTGTTCCAAGACTCTGCAACTTAGCAGTACCATCTTAGAGATAAGAGTAGCATTATTCACCTCAATAGACACGATATCAATTCTAAATAACTTTTAGCTCAGCATGGCTAATGTAGACTTGATACACTGAAACATGGGGCTCTTGTTGCCATAAATCATCTGTCATGATGACAGCATGCCTGTTAAACATCGAGGGTGACAGGTACAAGCTAGTGATCATGCTTGCAATCCATTGACTCAGTGGGATGTCCACCAGGTTCAGATTCTAACATAGTAGAGGTTGAAGGAGAGGTGGTACTTTGAACTTTGTGTTTGGATAAAAGAGATGGACATTCTGCACAAAATGGGGCAATCATACTCTGATAGCCGGCATTTATATAGTACTTTAGGGCTTGTAAGCACTTTACATGCAGTCCTCATGACATTCCTGAGGAATTTACAGATAAAGAAACCAGGGATAAAAGATTAAGTGACTTCCTTAGGATTTATAGCCTGTTGATGTTTGAAGCAGGATTTGGACTCTGGTCTTCCTGATGCCAAATTCAGTACTGTACCACCTAGTTACTTCAAAATAGACTTACAGTATCCCTCCAAAGAAATCCAAGATGATGAGAAGCATTATGGGATAATTGGCAGGGTCCTGGACTTGGAGTCAGGAAAACTCAAGGTCAAATCATGTCTTGGACACTCACAAGCTTGTAGCCCTAGTCAAAGTAATTCTAGCTCTAGGCTTTTTCCTCATCTATAAAAGAAGAGGTTTGGATTTCATGGCATATAAGGCCTCTTCTAGTACTAAAATTATAATCCTATGATTCCAACTCATAGTGCAGTGACCATAAGTTTAGAAGAGAATGGGAAAATGTACCAGCAATATCTGATCTCCAGATAAAGGGCATAATAATAGTTCACATTTCTCTAGCTCCATTAAGGTTTACAAAGCACTTTGCCCCCCATCCACCCTGTGAGGTACATGGTAGAAGTTATATCTCTCCTTTCACATTCAGGTTCTCACAGCATACTGCAGGTTCATATCTACTCATATCAATTCTCTGAGCTCCCAGTCCTTCTAAATTTCTTTCCCTGGCCAGTCAGTAATTAATCACATGCTATCATATTATAGAGGTAAAGAAAGAGAATTTACTTAAAAGAGCAATATAGGATAAAAATCAGTTAAATACATTAATGGTAGACACTATAACTTCTCCTCTTCCAAAGCAACCCACTTCCCACACTCCCAGTCCCCAAAGGTCAAAGTTGTTACCTTCATTCCCTTTGCTGCTTTATTGTCATGCTACAAGCAAGGGAATAGACACAAATAACTTGACCATCAGATGAACACAGGGGAGCACTGAATCTTGATGTATGGGTGAACATCACATCCTTCCACAGTAATGCTGACTCATCAGGAATCCATGGCCATTTTCACTGCGATTAGTGATATGAAGGGGCTGATATCTGGTCCTGGTAGGCAAGGGGCAGTCACATGAAGCTGAATGTCTTATACATGAAGAAGTAGTTCAGCATCTGCATCAAGATTGCCAAATCAATGCTCAGAAGTCATGTGCCATGGGAAGGGAAGAGAAAATCTCAATGCCTAATATCCTAGTAGGGTGCATTGTGATGTGGGGGCAATCCCAGAGTCCAACATCCACGCTCCCTCTACCATTCCTAGGTCCTTTCCATAAGTCTTTACAAAATCTTCTAAGTCAGAGATATACCCAAACTGCCTACCAGTACATAGCTTCCATCAACCTCTCTGGTCAATTTGATAGTTTTCCAAAGAGGAGTTTGTGATCCTTTACAATCCATTTTCACATGTGAGGAAAAGTTAGACCCAAAGCAATTTACAGAATTATCAATGGTTATATAGCTAATAAATATCAGAGACTGAACTTGAACCTACAACTTTCTGCCTTGGTGTTTAGTCCATTGTATCATGCTGAAGAATGAACACAAGCCATAGAAAAGCAAGGACATTGACAGCTTGGCTTTCTCTCTATTATGCAGCCTAGGGATGAAATTTAAGTTTCACTATAGGACGGTAATTCTTTTGGAAAAATGGAATTACTTGGCCCTGAGATGACACAGGCAGTCAAGTAACCCTTGATGCAAAGCATGGCCTTTGAAACAGAATAAGGCCTTGTATAGAAAATGTCATCTGATGGAGATCACAGCTTATGATGTTAAATGTGATGATCCTTGGCATACAATGTGCTCATTGATTTAAACTGAAGTCAATTTGATTCAACACTGGCAACATTTCAGAAGATGATTTTGAGATTTTCATGTATTCATTTAATAAATACTGTCTATTATAAACAATGTGCTACTATTTCCTTCCTTCCTTTTCCTCCTTGTTTCCCTTTCTATCATGAAAGTTTAACATCTGGGGAAGCTAGGTGGTGCAGTGAATAGAGTACCAGCCCTGGAGTCAGGAGGACCTGATTTCAAATCCAGCCTCAGACACTTAACACTTTATAGCTGTATGACCTTGAGCAAGTCACTTAACCCCAATTTTCCTGCCTTACCCCTCCAAAAAGCAAAAAAAAGTCAAAAATCTAATTCAGTAAAGTTTTTGAAAGTATAACTATCATCATCATCATCATCATCATCATCATCTCTGATAAAAGCAGGAGACATGCTTACTTAAGGGATTACGCAGTGAGAAGAATGGCCCCTGCAAAATCCAAATATGAGAAGTCCCAAAAGATGGCAATGTTTTCCAATGCTCTTCTTTGTAGATGGTGTTGTAATAATTATATCAAGCCCCAGGCCTCTATAAAACCCAATCCAGGAAAGCTACTGTGAAAGAGTAAAAGTCAGTATAATCATTTAGCCTGAAAACATAAAATTAGTGAGAAATGAATATTGTTCAGTTCCTGACAGATAGCTATAAAGGCAACTCACTGTGTGAGTCCATCATTATAATTATCTAGGACATGTGTGGCAGATGCCAATAAGGAGAACAGAATGAATCACACCTGAGAAATTGCACAGGACTATAAAAGAATCTCAACTGATTGCTCCTCAAAGGTCTATATTTTAAACACCAATATTCTTCCATTGATGTAATCCAGCTGCAAGTTGCAGAAAGCCACAATCTTGGAAAGATTAAGACTAATAAATAACCCAAAGCATTAAAAACAACAAGTTTGTATCCTCAGGCTGGAACATATTTTAAACAGTGACTTTTGTAAAAAGATACACAGAAAGCATTCTCAAAGATATAGAGATTCCAAAAAGGAGATGGGTTGATCTTGAGGCTCCAATGATAAACAGAAATTGGAAACTTTTGAGTACTCATTCATGTTCCTGAAGTATTAAAGAAGCAGGAAGTCTTCAGAATGTTGGGTCAAGCTTTCATGGAAGATTTATGGAAAGACATGGGAAAGCATTGTAAAAGGTGAGAAGGTACAAAGGTAATCATTTACTCTAGTAGAATACCTATGCAGAACTTAAGAAAAACTTCCAGACCACAGAATCAGAGTTAGTATTAGAAGGGGTCTTGCAGATTAACTATTGTAATCCCTTTATAAATATCATGATTGTTTGCTGTACATCTAACTCATGTAAATGATCTTGTTCATAGAGGGGATTCTAGGCGACCTGTGTAACCAGAAGACAGGAGCATGTGTGGACATTCTGCATTGATCTACCCTGTGGTTGGGAACAGCATTTTTCAGATATCTGCAGAGGTGAACTAGTTGCATCTTTAAAACTGGCTTACTGAGCATAATCAGGATTTTTCCTATGTTTCATACTGAAAGTAAAAGATTCCTTTGCTCATAACATGGCCCTGAAAGGAACCTCCCTTTTATTGCTTATGGCCTGTTGCCTTCTATTCTAAGTGCAGAGAGCACAATCTCTAACCCAATAAGTTACCATAATCCACAAGGTCAGGAATCTAGGTTGGTTGTTACAATCAGTCCAGCAGTGAAATACTAGAAAACAAGGGTCCCAAAGGCTGCTCCAACAGGGCTTTGAATTTGAACTTGGTGGGAATATTGCTATATAGGAACTGAGCTAATCTGTGAACCTAATCCCATCCCTCTCCAGACACTGGTAAGGTACCCTTAGGCCCTGGGGGGAAAATGTTTGCAAATTTGTTCTTAGTGATTTTTTTTAACTAAATATCCCCTTTAAAAGATAATCTAAGATTAAGTGGTTAAATGGAACTCCAAATGCTAAATCCAAGTCCCTAACCAGGAGAACCCAATCTATCAGGGCCCAAATAAATGGCAGAAAATAGGACTTCCCTAACCTTTTAAGTGGGTTTATCTTCCTAAGGATGTGGAGGATAAAATGCAGTGAGCTTGTCCCTCAAAGAGTGGTTCACAGAAAAGCCATGTTATCCAAAGATGAGAGAGCTCTGGCCCAGAGAGTTTGAGCAACATTCCCAAAATGATGTAGGTAGAAGTGGCAGAGCCAAGATTAAACCCAAAGACCTCTAACTCCAAATCCAGTTTCCACTATAATACAAAGTCCTTCCACCATCCTCATATACTTGTTTGTAGAACATTTTTATTGATATCTGTGAGTCAAATAGGGAGGGAGCTATTCTAAATGAGTGACATTGACACATAGGGATGGTAGCTATCAGAGAGGAAGAGATGCCAAAGGGGAACAGCACAGCTATAGTACACCTCCCACTGTCCCAAGCTATATAGTTAGGCATGACCATGAAACAACATGAGCATTTTGATCCCAGAACCTCAAGTCACTCAAGTCTCAAATTAATATAATGTTTTAGACAAAGAGCTGATGTGGCATTAATAGGATCCTGCCCTATCACCTATGAGGTAAGGTAATAAGAGAGTTTGGGTCACTGAAATCAGAGTATTCTCTGCATTGACTAATAAAGAATGAAGAATGGGGGCGGTCAGGTGGCTCAGTGAGTAAGAACACCAGCCCCAGTGTCGGGATGACTTGGGGATCAAATCCGGGCTCAGATACTTAGCTCCACACCCAGAAATAACTGGCCATGTAACCTTGAGCAGGGTACTTAACCCCGATTGCTTTTTAAAAAAAGAATGAAGAATGATGGGCAGAGACCAAGGGAATTTAACCCTAATCATTCCTCAGCAAGCTGGTCTGGGGAAAAGGTAATTATTGGTTTGGAGTCATTTGAAACCTTCACATACCTGCATCATGAGCACTGGGGCTGCACCAATGAAATCAGTTTTCAGTGGCTCACAGTTTTCCTTCCTCCTTCTTTTCCTCTCCCTTACCACAGTCATTCTGTGGCAAAGAAGAGAAAAAAAATCAGTCAGTGAAACCTATCAAAGCTTGGAAAAAAATCCAGCATTATATACGATGTTCCACACTTACGAATCCACCCCCACCCAGGTTCTTCCTATGCAAAGAAATGCAAACAAAGGGAGGTATTTTTTTCATATCTCTTCTTTGGAGCCACTTGTTCTTCGTAATTTCCAAATATTTATTTTCAATTACTTTGTAGAAGTTGTTCTTTCCTTTGATGTTGTTGCAGTCATTGTTTATATTGTATTTTCTGGTTTTTCTCCACTTTTTATCATTTCATGTCGGCTTCTTCATGCTTCTCTGTTTTCATCACATTTGTCATTTCTTACAGCATAGTAATATTCCATTACATTCATATGTTGCAATTTGTTTAGCCGTCCCCCAATTGATGGGCATCTACTTTGTCTCTGGCTTTTTGTTATCTCAAAAAAATGTTGCTATAAACATTTTGGAGCATATACAACCTTTCTCTTGGTCAATAACCCCCTCTGGTATAAGTTGAGTAGTGGAATCTCTGGGTCTGAAGTATGTATAAATATTTTAGCCATTTTATTTGCATAATCCCAAATTGCTTTCCAGATTGATTATACCAATTCAAATTCCAAAAGCGGTGCATTAGTGTTCATGTCTTTCTACAAGCCTTCCAATATTGACTATTCCCACCTTTTTTTCATCTTTACTAATATGCTGAGCCCAAATTTTCATTTTACAGGAGATGAAGTGAGTCTCAGAGAAGTTATTTATGTTTCCTAAGGTCATATAGATATTATTAGAGTTAGTATTTTAATCAAGTCCTTCGATTCCAAATCCAGTGTTCTTTCTCTGATACTACTCTGCCTTTCTATATTTTTGAGATGATAGATGCCTCTGAGGAAGGAAGGTCAAGCCTTCACATTATTGACCACCTTGCTGAATTACTACCTTTCTGCTCAATTTAGATGCAGTTATACCTTGGATAAATTATGATATAAGCTTAATGCCTTCAGTACTCCCTCTATCACCCCAATAATCTTTACAATTTTCAGAATTTCTGGACTTTCCCAATTCCAGCCCCATTTTCCTCTGGGCCCTAGACTGTTGTGTGCCATCTTAGTCAATCCTTCCCCAAAATACTCCATTCCCTTGAATGTTACAACACTTCCCCCACATACATACACACCCCTGTCTGTATCCTCCATTATCTTTTCTGAACCCTTCTGTAATGATTTGGGGGCTTTTTACCTTTTCAATTTAGAAACTCTCAGAACCCATTAGCAAGTAACTGATGGATGCTTGAGCTGCCTGGGTTTCAATAAATAAAACTAACAACTTTTCAGCAAACTTTTATAGAGGGGAATATTTAATAAGAAATTTCAAACACATTGTCTTTTGGAAAAAAAATCTATACAAATATGCAAAACAGGTAAATCTACCAAAATTATACCTATAGATATCTCTATCTCTATATATAGTAATTTTAACAATAAATTTAAACATACAAATCTTCCTAAAATAAGAATGAAATTAAATAACAACTACCTTTCCTAGGGCTGCATTATACACAGTTGACATGAAATTATACAGGTGACCAAGAGAGAAGAGTAAAGAAAGAGGACAGAAAGAGAGAGATGGTTTTCTGATAGAAAGACTAAAAGAGAGACAGAGAGGCAGAGACAGACAGAGACACAGAGATGCAGACAGAGAGAAAAGACAGAGAGACAGACACAAAAAGAGACAAACAGAGAGACACACAGAAAGAGACAGAGACACACACAGAGACAGAGACAAAGAGAAACAGAGACAAAGAGTGACAGAGAGATGAAGAAGAAAAAGGAGGAGAAGGAAAAGGCACGAGAGAGAGAGAGAGAGAGAGAGAGAGAGAGAGAGAGAGAGAG
>NW_027187460.1:15733427-15748505 GCF_028583685.1 Petaurus breviceps papuanus | reverse complement strand
GAGAGAGAGAGAGAGAGAGAGAGAGAGAGAGAGAGAGAGAATGACTATGCGACTTCTGTCCTGAAGAAAGTAAATGAGAGAATATTTATTCTTTTTATGTCTCTTAAAACACATCATGTTGGACACCTAGTATTTCAAATGGTTATGTGCTCACATGAATTTGAAAGTTCCTTCCAGTTATGCAGAATATAAAGCATTCATATTTACCCTTCCTATGTGGCTCTCATTCATGAAATTCCATAAGTATGCCATGTGGGTTTACCCAATGTGCTAGAAAACTGTCTCTCTTTCTCCTAACATCATGAAAACACCAGTGGAACACTCTTTCATCCCTATCCTCAACATTTTATTACTCCACTTTCTCCTCACTGTTGTTCAGTCATTCAATCATGTTCCAAATCTGTGTGACCCCATGGACCATAGAATGCCAATATTGTCCATGGGTTTTTTTTTTTTTGACAAAGATACTGAAGTGGCTTGTTCTTTCCTTGTCCAATGAATTAAAGAAAACAGAGGTTAAGTGACTTGCCCTTGATCACACAGCTAGTAAGTGTCTAAGGTCATATTTGAACTCAGGTCTTCCTGACTCCAGATCCAGTACTCTATTCACTGAGCCACCAACTGCATCTTCTCTTAAGATCATGAAAATGCTTGATAACTTTTTATTTATTCCTGTTCTTCAGAATTCTCATTCCTATTGTTTCAGCTTGCTTATTTCCCATGTGTATTTCTTCATTGCCCTTTGAGTGTTATTCATTCTTAATTCCATAGAGATTTATATCTTTCATATCTAGCTATCATACAGTTCTACTGCTAGGATAATGGTGTTTAAAGATGGGCCTTTGTTTCCATGGCAAGCTTGGGGTTGTTCAAGAAGCACTATATTTTCCATTGGCAGTACATCCCGTCTTTCTTCCTCTATCTGTATATCCCCCAAATCAAATATCAGATCATATTTAAGTTATATATTTGTGTAGTTGTTTAGCTGCTATATCTGACTCTTTGTGACTCCCATGGACCATAGCACACTAGACCCTTCTATCCCCCCTCACTACCCCTTTTGTTTGTTCAAATTCATGTTCATTGTTTCCATGATACTACCTATGTATCTCATCCCCTGCCTTCTCCTTTCCATTTTGCCTTCAATCTTTCCAAACATCAGAGTCTTTTTCAATGAGTCTTGCCCTCTCATTATGTGGCCAAAGTATTTAAGCTTTGGCTTCAATATTTTATCTTCCAGTGAATAGTATAAATTAATTTAAGTATTGATTGATTTGTTCTCCTTGCTGTCCAAGGGACTTTCAAAAGTCTTCTCCATCAACACAATTCTAAAGTGTCAATATTATGGTGTTCAGCTTTCTTTATAGTCCAGCTCTCAAAGCCATATATTGCTGGAAAACCCATAGCTTTGATTACATGGACCTTTGTCAGCAGGGTGATATCTTTGCTTTTCCATATGCTCTCCATATTTGCCATAGCTTTCCTTCCAAAGAAAAAGTGACTTTTAATTTCGTGACTGCAATTGCTGTCTGCAGTGATCTTTGAGGCCAAGAATATAAAATCTGATACTGCTTCCATTTTTTCTCCCCCTATTTGCCAAGAAGTGGTGGGACCAGCTGCCAAGATCTTCATTTTTTGATGTTAACTTTCAAGCCAGCTTTTACACTTTCCTCTTTCGCCCTCATCAAGAGACTTCTTAATTCTTCTTCACTTTCTGCTAACAGAGTGATATCATCTACATATCTGAGATTGTTGATATTTCTCCAGGCAGATTTAATTCTGGTTTTTGATTCACCCATCTTGGCATTTTGGAATGATGTAGTTAAGTAAATAAGGTGACGATATATAGTCTTGTCCTCATCCTTTCCAATCTTAAAACAATAAGTTATTTCATGTTTAGTTCTGACTGTTGCTTCTTGGACTACACACAGCTTTCTATTTGTAGGTACATGGTATTTAATAAATGCTTTGTGATGTAATGATTGATTGAAATAACAATGATGGCCCTATGACCCATCTTTGGGGATGCCTTAGGATAATTGATAGTAACTCAAAAGGGGGAGGTGAGGAATGGGGGAGAAGAAGTAGCACAACCAGATGATGGAATAAAATACACCATATTATATGGGGGAAATTACTAGACTTAGAATTGGAAGATTTCAACCCACATTCTGGCTCTTTACTGGAAGTATTCTCCAAACCTTCTTAATTCTAGTTTCTTTCCTCTGTTAATCATTTCCTGTTCATCCTGTATTTAGCTTACTTACTAGAAATTTGTTTTCATATTTTTCTCTACAATTACATTGTAGTCTCCTTGAAGATGAAGATTGTCTCTTGACTCTTTTTATATCCATAGCACTCAGCACAGTTCCTGGCATATAGGAACTTTATACACTTAATATTAATTAAATATATTAATATACACTTAATAAATGTTTGTTGATTGATATTTTCTGTATGTGACATTTAACCTCTCATGATTTTTCTCACCACATCTATAAAACGAAAAGATTGGACCAGATGATTTCTAACATGTTCAGTTATAAAAAGTGGGTCAAAATTTAAGCAGTATATAGAAGGTGGGGAGTGCCACTTCTTCAAGCATCATGCTAATATTCTGTGACCTTTTCCCTTTAAGTCATCATGTGATCTTGGATTCATAGATTTAAAGCTAGGAGAAATCTTAGAAGACAACTGATTCATTGTCCAGGACTCACACTATCACCACCACCCCCACCTCCACCCCACTCAAAAAACTCTGGAAATTCCCTGTCCTCTCTAGGTTCAAATATAAACTCTATCTCACATTCAAACCTTTTTACAAATTGGACTCAACTTCCCTTTCCATCCTTGTTGGCCTTATGTTGTTCCCCATACTTGATCCTCTATCTCCTGTTTCTAAACTTCTGCACACAGACTGGCTGTCCCTCATGCCCACAATGTATTCCCTCCACACTTGTGCCTTTTAGGATCCCTAGTTTCTTTCAGGACTTATCTCAAGTTCAATTTTATACATGAAATCTTTCCTGATTCCCTTATCTTATTGTGCTTACCCTTGGCACCGAAAATTTGCCTTGTACCACTTTTGAAATCATCTATATACAAATCTGTTTTTAATCTTCTGATAGAATGTAAGCTCATTGTCTTTATTATTATTATTTTACTTTTGTTTTGACAGTAGTAATTCATCCAATTTCCTCCAGAGGTGTGGTAATTATGGATGCAATCCATGTTGTGGAGGTGATATCCATACTGATTAAATTATAAACCTTTTGAAATGTTGAATTATTAGAGAGGAAGTTGCCCTTGGTGGCTACTTTCAAATGCCTTTCTGATATATGGGATTTGAGCAAAATTTGGATTGTCTGACCCTGTAGTATACTGAGAAGAATAATATCCTTTGAGTTAAAAGACTAGAGTTTCAGTGCCAAATGGAAATAATAAAGTCCTTTGAGAGATAATATATGTAAATTGCTTGCAAACTTTAAAGCTACTTTTTTTAACATTTTGTTTTCTTTCTCCCCTTTTTTCTTTCCTCCTTTAGAGTAAAATGAAATAATGCATATAAAAGCATGTTGTTGTCATAAAATTATGAAAAAAAGGTGAAAGACCAGGAGTTTCCTCAGAACAGGGAACTCTTGTTTCAAGGATTCCCTCAAAAAATGTAGATCAATGATCTACATAACAATGGTTAATATTAAAAAAAATTTGATATGGTGAGTGTGTGGGGGGTGAGAGATAGTGTGGCATCAAGGATGGCATCTAGATTACAAACCTGGGAGATTGGGATGTATACACATATGTGTATACACTGTATCTCTGTTACTCAAAGGTAATCTCTGAGAAAAGACATTAACATTAAGAGACACCAGAAAAACTTTGCAAAAAGTCAAATTTTACCTGAGACTTGAAGGAAACCAGGGAATTGAGTTAGACACAAGAAGTGAGAACATTGCAGGCACAGAAGACAGGCAGTGAAAATTCATGGAGTTGGGAGAGGAGTATCTTATATGAGGAGCAACAGGCAGTAACATCAATGAGGCCAGTGTCACTGTGTTATAATATATATGGATGGGAATCCCTGTGGTTAGAGAGCCTGATCTGAATGAGATTCCAGAAAAAAAAACGGAGAAGGAATAGTCAGCAGGTAGGAGAACCAGAAGAGACTGACATCCTGAAAACCTAAAGGGAAGAATCAAGGAGGAAAAGTGGTAAAGTTTCAAACACTACAGAGAAGTCAAGGAGAGTAAGAATTGAGAAAAGAACATTAGATTTGGCAACTAAGAGATCATCAGTAACTTTGGAGAGAGCAATTTCGATGGAATCATAAGTTGGAGGAGAACCAGGAGAGAATGGTGCTCCAAAAACCTAGAGAACAGTAAGTAGCAAAGATAAGAGGGTGAACAACAGTGTAAAAGGCTGCAGGGAGGTCAAGAAAAATGAAGATTGAGAAAAGGCCATTGGATCTCTCAAGTAATGGATCATCTTAAACTTTGGAGAGAGGAGTTTCAGTGGAATGATGAGTTAAAAGACAGATTATAAGGAGTTTTGTAGATAGTCTTTTCAAGAAATTTAGTCTTGGGCAGAAGAAGGCAAAAGAGATATAAGATGATAATGGGAATGGAAGGATCAAGTGATGGTTTGGTTTGTTGTTGTTTTGAAGATGGGTGGCACATGGACATATTTGTAGGCAGTTGGGAAACAGTGAATAGTGTAGGTAGAGAGCAAGTGGAGATAATTTGGGGAATGGGAATGATAGAAAGACAATCTATTGAAGGTGATGGAATGAAATGGGATCATTTGAAGAACTGGAGAGGTTTGTCTTGTTAAGGAGAAAAGCCACCTCTTTATGGGAAATGTGAAATAGAGGAGTGACAGAAGGCATCAGACTGATGTAAGATTTGATAGGTGTACATAATGGTCAATTAATTATACAAGTGAAAAAGAGAAAAATGTATTGTCCATTGGGATATGGATAACAGGTGGATCATGAGCAGAGGAAAAGAGGGGGGTACTAATATATGACACGGCAGGACTGAATTAAAAATGTTGCATTGTAAACATCCAGATCTGTCTTCCTTTTTTGGGACACAAAACTTCAAAGGGGATCATGGGGGGAAAGTCATGTAATGGGGAGAGTTCAACACATGCAAAATGTGTTGGTTTTACTAAATCATTTACTGATGTCACTACATCAGAAAGAGACACAGACAATTTAGGAATTTGTTTCATTAACAATAATAGCTAGAATTTATTACATAATGCTTCAAGTTTTGCACATTACTTCAAATATCTTATCTCAGAATAACTGTCAGACTATTGTTATCATCATTTTATAGATGAGAAAACTGAGGTTGAGAAAGGTTGACTTGCCCAGGGTCACACAAATAGTAAGTGTGTGACATCAGATTTGAACTCAAGTCCTCCATGTCTTTCTACTTTACCACTTAGTTCCCTATTTTATACTTATTTGTTACAAGGATTTTGTTTTTCTTTCTTTCCTTCATTTTGGAGAAGAGATGAACAGGAAACAAGTTCTTGTTAATTGAAAAATAAAACAAATTTCAAATAATTGAATAATTATAAATCCAGAGCAAGAAGGGACTGTTGAGAATATCTACACCAACTCTCTCATCACATATATGACCAGTCACTAATCCATCACAGAGTAGTAGAAGCATTTAAATTCAGTTCCTCTGACTTCAAATCCCCTGTGTCATCATTGTGATGAATGAAGTGGGGGAGGGGTACCGGATTAGGTTTCTCATTGGTCTTTGTGCCCATTAGAGTTCAAAACCCAATGATTGAACAGATTATACACACAGAATTGGGAGGGATTAAGTAATTAAGAAACTGTTTCAATTACAACTACTTTCAGAATTGGACCATCTGATCTTATTCTGAACATAAGAGGGCATGAGAGCATGTCATTCACATTCCATCCCTGGAACTTTGGTCAGGCTCCTTAATGCACAGGAAATTGAAGCAAAACATAGAATTCAGTGCTAAAATATAGAAGACAACTGTTGCCAATTTCTTGCTGAAAATCAGATCTCTCTGGCCTTCCAAGTTATGACTAAGTACATTCAACTGACTAAGAAAGTTTTAGCCTCACTGTATTTTATCTTAGATGGTGATTAAATGTTAATCTCTGATGGCTATTGGCACATGTTGTTGAATATTAAATTACTTTGGCTGTTGTGGCTGTGAGCAAATGGGAAAAAAAAGCTAACCCTTTTAATTCCCAATAAATTCCTGAAGAGCAGTTGTGGCCACATTAACAATGAATCCATAGTTAATGATGCCCAGGTGGCAGCAAGACGATAAAATAGGCTCTGCTGTTCCAAGATCAGAGTGTTTGGAAATGGCTGTACTGATCAATAAAGGGTTTGCAATTCATTGAGTTGAGAGCTCATCTTAAAATTCTTGGTCCAAGATGTAAATGACCACAGTGAATTCTTTCTATCACTATTTTTGCCACTGCAGTTAGGGAGGTAGGGCTGCAGAACTATGGGTGCAGAATGGGATCAGGTACTGCTAGTATCAGGAAAGCAACTAGGTGGCAGAGTGGAAGAAGACCTGAATTTGAATCTAGCTTCAGACACTTACCAGCTATGTGACCTTGGACAAATCACTTAACCTCTGTTTTCCTCAGTTTCTCCATATATAAGATGGGCATAACAACAGCAGCCAGGATTGTTGTCAGGATCAAATAAGATAATAATTATAAAACTTTTAGCACAGTGCCTGGCACATAGTAAGTACTATATAAATGTTAGCTATTATTAATATGACAACATCTGCCTTTGCCCAATCCTGAGTCTATAGACACTATGAAAGCATGGAAAGCTAACAAATTCTTATTCCAGAGCTATAGAGTTGATTGTGTTAACAGAAGGAAGTTCAAGAAAATGATTTGGCCATAGCATAGGAATACAGTTTTGAGAACCCTGGTTACCTAGTGGCATGCCCTTTGTACCAATGTGTATTCACTTGTATTATATAGGTCTCTGAGAAAGTCTTCTGTATTGAGTCATGCTCTGTGGCTGAAACATTAGGTATAGAGAACAGCAAAAAAATCTAAGCGATGATAACTCTGTTACAAGGTCAGTGGCATGTATATCTTTGGCAAAATCTTCTCAGTTTCCGTAGGGATCCTGACAGACTTAACAAAATGTACAGAGGCACAGAGTGGTTAAGTGAATTTTCGAAGGTCACCCAGGTGGTAACTAGCAGAAAATGAGAGCCTCAAAAATGAACGCTTTGACACCAAAGCCATGGCCTGTTCCATTACTCCATACTGTTTTGCCCTAGGCTATATACTTAGTAACTTGCCCATCTGAATAGATTTTTCTGGGCCTTGATACATTGCTTTTATGAACTTGCTAATTTCCTGTCACCAAATTCTACTATCATAAACCTATTTCAAGTCATAATCTCTGACACAGGTTATTAAAACAGATACATTCCTGTTCTCATCACTACTCTTTTCAGTACATATTACAAACCATTTCTAGAGTAATCTTCCAAGACACAGATTTCATCATGCCATAACTCTTCTCAGAAAACATCGTCTCCATATTGTCCACAGGATAAAAGTCAAACTCTTATAGGTTGCCCACGAATTGGAACAACTCCACTTAAAAAAAAATCTTACATAAAACTTCTTCCATTTCTTTATTTCTTTTGCCTTTTGGAGGGAAATTGGGGATAAGTAACTAGCCCAAGGTTACACAGCTAGTTTTGTGTGTGTGTGTGTGTGTGTGTGTGTGTGTGTTAAGTGTCTGAGGCTGGATCCAAACTCAGGTCCTTCTGACTCCTGGGCCAGCACTTTACTCACTGCACCACCTAGCTGCCCTACTTCTTCCATTTATACTATGGTCAAATAAAATTAACAACCTCCCATTGCACAAACTCATCTTAATCTTTGTTCTTTTGCTCATACCACTGTCCATGACTAGAATGTTTCCCCTTAATATACTCAATTTGGTCTAGTAGGGAGATGGGGTGAATAATGGGGGTCCTAGTGGCAGAAATAGTGAAGTCAGAAAATGGATGTTACTAGAATATACATGTGGTGATGTCCTTTAAAGGTTGCAGAGGTAAGAGCTATGCATTTTGACCTGGGAGCCATCTATGTATGTGTGATGGTTGACATCATTAGAGTGATTGAGATTAGCAAAGAAGAAAGTATAGAGATACAGAATTGAAGAATAACAAGGGTATAACCTTTAGGAATGCCCACTGAAGAGATTAGAAAGATGATGAGATGCCAGATAAGATGGAAAAGTAAGAAGATAAATAGGAGAGTGTGGTGTCTTTGAAACCAAAGGAGGAGAGAGTATCCAGTGGGAGTGGCTAATAATGCTTCAGAGAGGGCATGAAGAAGGATAGTTGATAATAATTGATTAATTATATGTGGCAATTGGAATGTTATCAGTGACTTTTCAAAAAACAGCTTAACGGAATCATAGATCTATGACTAGAAGGGAATTCAGAGGCCAGCACATCAACCCCACAAATTTATAGTTTGGGAAACTGAGGTTCGTGGAGGGTAAGCTACTTGAATAAGGTCACAATAGAATGATGGGAACCAAACTTAGCTACAAAGAGTTAAAGACAGAGTGAGTTGTGAGGAGGTAGAGACTTTTGAATTGTGTTTAAGACTGAGATATGATATGTGAAAGGGTAGGCATATTTGAAAACAAGTAGCTTATTTTCTTTTTAAAAGATAGGAAAGGCTCAGATTCAATCTAGCTGAGATTTAATTTAGCTGAGATTCAATCTGGCCCTCTTGTCAATACAAGCATCACAAATTCTTAGGCTCCTAAAGAGTCTACCCAATATGGTGAATCATTAATAAACTTTGTGTTACTTTGACTGAAAAAAAAAGATGGGAAAGACTTCAAAGCAAAAGGAAGGTACTTCTTCCTACATGAGGCTTATTCTTATCCACTCAGTAACACTCTCTCTTCAGAAATTACAGTACTTTGAATTCATTTCTTCATTCATATTATAGCTCTCCAGTAAAATGCTAAATTGTTTTATTTTGTATTGTAATTATTTGTGTATACATCTTATCTCCATTACGATATTATTAGCTTCTTCTTGAGTTTAGGGACTGAGTTTTCTTCAGGTTTTTTTTTTATCCTTTAGCCCCTGACATAAGAACTTGCTCATAATGGGTGCTTTATTTACCTTCCAAGGAAAAATATCTGAAAAGAAGAGAGAACAACAAAAAGTTCAACCCTATCTCAATACAAAGAAAGTAAAAAGATGGTGAAAGAACAACTATATGTCCTTAATGAGACAAAACCCACCAGGTGTAAATAAATTATATTCTAGATCATTTAAGTACTGACCAGATTTGATTGTTGAGCAGTTATCAACAGACAGGGATCTCATTCATCTTGGGTTCAAAAACTAAACTTCAAAGATGTGAGATGAGGGAGTGATAAACAGAAAACAAATTCTTCTGAAATGGATTTTGGAGTTTTAGTGAATTGAAAGTATAACAAATGCTAATAGTATGTTAGATCAAAAATGTATGGACACATTAATCTACAGAAGTAGGAGGTGATGGCTCCACTGATCTTTTACTTAGAAAGCTCATGTCTAGAATATCATGTATCTTTTTGGATATTGCATTTTAAGAAGGACATTTACAAAATGGAGAATTTTCTGAGGAAGGTAATCAAGAGAGTGAAGTATCTCCCCCCAGGAATGTGCCATTGAAGCATCAGTTAAAGAAACTGGGGATGATTAACCAGGGAAAGAGAGGAAGACAATGTCAAAATGATAGCTGTCTTCCAAGATCTGTCACATTACAATAAGGTTTGAATTAGTACTCTTGGGCCCAGAATGAGGATCTAGGAGCAGTGTGCACAACTTGCAAATAGACCAATGTGGTTTTGAAATAGAGAAACATTTCCAAACAATTGTAGATATCCCAAAGTGCCTCAGGAGATAATAAATGTGTTATGACTGGAGGACTTCCAAAAACAAAAACTTGATGACTATGTTTTTTGTTTATGTTGTTGTGAATGAGCTAGAATTCTTGTTCAAGTTATGTTGGTTGTATTAAATAGCCTCTGAAATCTCTTCCAATTCAATGATTCTGAAATTTACTGGCAAATGGAAAAGATATTATGTAACTGAAGAATGGTAGCTATTGAAATGGAGAGTAACTTACATAAACTATAGACCAGTGAGGCTGGTTCTGACACCTGACAAAATTCCAGAACATATTATTAAAGGTATTATTTAAAACCTTTTAAAAGGGGAAGTAGTAATTTCTAAGCATCAGTATGGGTGCACCTAAAAAGGTCCTGGAAGACTAAATGAGCTTCATTTCCTTTTTTTCTTTTTTGCCTTTTTTTTTCTTTTAGAAACGGGGAATGCAGGGCAATTGGGGTTAAGTGACTTGCCCAAGATCACATGGCTAGTAAATGCTAAGTGTGCAAGGCCAAATTTGAACTCAAGTCCTCCTGACTCTAGGGCCAGTACTTTATTTACTGCACCACCTAGCCAACCACCTCTCCTCTCATTTCCTTTTTTGACAGGAATACAAGCCTGGTAGATCTCAAAAATGCTGTAGATGATTAGTATACTTTGATTTCAGCAAATAATGTGACAAAGTTCTTTACAAGGTCTTTGTGAACAAGATAGAGAGGTGTTGATGGACAATAATACATATATATTTATTTGGTTGATTAAATACCTAGTCACTCAATAAATGTTTCCTGAGTGCCAACCACATGTCAGACACTAAGTTTGTGCTAAGTTTGGGGTATATAAATATGAAAAAGAAAGTCCCTGCCTCAAGGAACTTAGAATCTAATAGGGGAAAAGAAAAGGAAAGTGCCAGGCACAAAGCAGGATGAAAAAGTCCAAAGGAATGCAGCCTAGTGGAAAATAAAGACATAGCTTGCCTGGGGGCTCTCCTAAAAAGGAGTTTTAGGGAAGGAGTCTATACACACCAATAAGAAGGTACCAAGTTGAGATCCCAAGGCTAATGTGATCCTGCAGGATGATAAGGATCTGGGTGGCATGATGGAGGAGTCCAAAGGAGTAGAATTGTAATGGGTATTGAAAATAAAAAGACAAAAATGAAACAGTCTCCGTCCTACAGGAACTTAAATCTTGTTTGGAAAATTAATATGTACACATGTAAGGAAATGCAAAATAAATGCTGGGTACATTTTTAGTGGGGAGGGGGGGTGAGCAATGCATTAACATCTAGGGGATTCGGAAAGGCCTCCTATAGGCCTTTCACATAGGAAATATACCTAAGCTGAGCTTTAAAGGAAATAGAGACTCTAGGAAGGAGCAATGATCAAGAAGGGGCCTTGCTGAAATGTAAGAGAGTAGAATTGTCAAGTTTTGAAGGGCTGTCCTTCAATTCAACAGACATAAATTAGGAGTCTACTGTAGCAAGACATCATAGGCAAGAAAAGAAAAATAATGCTCCCCTGATTCTTACCAAGTTTAGCTTGTCCTCACAGTAGGGATCTATAAACCTTAAAAAAAAAAATGGGAGAAAGAAGATACATGTGCCTTGCTGTTTGTGTGTTTGTTTTTTTCGGGGGGTGGGGCAGTATTGTTGGTTTTGGTTGCCTTTTGTTTGGTTTTGTTTTGTTTTGTTTTTTGTTGTTTGTTTTTGCATTAGGAATTAAATGTATCCTGGATGAACCAAGATGAACAATGAGTTAATATTGTAGAGAGACAGGGTTTGACATAAGGAAAAGTTGTAACAATCAATGCCATTATTGTACAGAGTTTTAATGTTTATGAATCTCATTCCTTTCAATAACCCAGTGAATTAGGTAGGGCATGAATCATCATTGACATTTGACTAGCCTTAAGAAGTTCATTATCTGTAACAATACAATTAATAAGTATCTGAGGCAGGATACAAAGGCAAAGCTTCTCCATCCAAATCCAGTGCCTTAACTACAATGCCATACTTCTTAATTAAAATGGTTGAACATTGGCATGGGATCCTACAGGAAGCAATGTGCTTGCTGTCTCTCTTCAGAGGTTCTCAAGAGGAAGCCACATCACTTTCTTAGTGATGTCTGTCAGATATACATTCAACTTGTTATTGTTCAATTGTTTCTTTGGCGTCCAACTCTTCATCACCCTATTTGGGGTTTTCTTGATAAAGATACTGGAGCGATCTTGTCATTTCCTGTTCCAACTCATTTTACAGATGAGGAAACTGAGGCAAACAGGATTAAGTGACTTGCCCAAGGTCACACTATTAGTGAGCATCTAAGGCCAACTATGAACTGACGAAGATGAATCTTACTCCAGGTGGGCCCTCTATCTACTGCACCAACTAGATGCCAATATGTTCAGCAAGATTGCAATAAAGTCCTTTCAAGTTCTGGGATTCTGTGAAATGTTTCCTGAGTTGAATAGTTGTATAACTGGAATATTTCATATTCATGACTAGTCTTTCTACTTTTGGTGGAATTAAGAATGTGTGTCCTAATGCAAATTTTGTCAAAAACAGAAACAGCTTAGCATTCTGTTCTTCCTTTCAGCAACAGATAAACCTCTGAAATTTAAACTGAGTCATACCGTGATCTAGAAATGTTACTTATGTCAATGTGGGACTAATGGGAACATGGTGTAATCCATCGAAATATACTTCTAATTCAGAAGCACCTTATATGGTTACATCTCCTCAAAGATGGTTTTAGGAAAGAATGGGGAAACAATCAAGTCTCAAAGTCTAGAAGGTGCTATGGTGGCTAAGGAGAGCAAGATTGAACAAGTTATCCCTTAACAAGAGCTGTTGGGTCCAGCATATGGACGAGGACCAACTAGAATGGCAAATAGCCTGGAGAGCATGCTGTGTTGGGGATAATTAAAAGGAAATGCAGATATTTAGCCTAAACAAGACTTGAAGGGGGGGAAGAGAAGATTAGAAGAGCTGTCTTCGAACACTTTAAGAATTGTTGTCTAGAATAGGATTTGGGCTTATTTCACTTGGTCTCTTGAGAGAACAACCAGGAACATCGGGTAGAAATCACAAAGGAGCCAATTTAGACTTGAAGGAAAACTAATAATTAGAGCTTTCCAAAAGTAGAAAGGGCTACCTGGAAAAGTAGAAGTTCCCCTCTCTTACCTACTTGCTTGGTGATCATGAAGAATGAGCAGGCTAGGTATACATTTATCCTTTCCACATCATGACTTTCGCCATGGAATTTCAATATGTCATGGGGCTGTTAGACAATATTAAATGGGAATATTCAGGTGGGGGAAGTGTGGAAGCTACAGATGACAGGTGAAGATCAGCAGATGACACAGAGAAAGTTCTTTTTTATACAGTATTTTTACTTAACATTGACTTACACACAGCTTCTGACCAAATATTTAACCCAAATTATATAATTAAATACTGTAAACACCCCACAAAAAAGTGAAAAAATCAGACCTCTGATAGGAAAGGAGGGTCAAAAATTTTACATAGATTTCTCAAACTACAGCATCCTGTGTTCCTAACGCTTGCAATGTGGAAGGAATAACTGTATTTTATCAGGAATTCTTTTTCAGTGCCTTGAACTACAATGGATAAGAATGAGCAGGTTTGATATATTTTATCAGGGATTCTTTTTCAGTGCCTTATTGAAATATTGTAGCTGGCCTCTGAAGCTCCTTTGAACTTAATTAGTGAATATGATTCTGAGATACAAAGTCAGACAACATATAAGGGAAGCTGTGAAAGCAGGTCTTCTATTACCTCCCTTAGCATTTGCTTGGAAGAGAATGTGACATCATTCTAAGATCTGATCATTGATTATTGGAACTAATGTAGACTAGTGGTGTCAAACACAAATAGGGGGGCACTAAACTGTACATAAGAATTCTTGCAGGCTACATCTTGAAATACAAAACTATTTGTTAACATTACCTATGTTCTATTGTATTTTTATTTATTTTGTTATGTATTTCCCAATCACATTTTAATCAGTCAATGTTTGATGTCTCTGATGTAGACAGTCCTAGAAAGGGGAGATCTGTGTTGGAGAATTCAGTTGGAAAGAACCTTGAAAATAATAACCATCATAATAATTAATAATAATAATCAGCAAAATTTGTATAAGCTTACTATGTTTCAGGTTCTATGCTAAGAACTTTACAAATATGATTTCGTTTGATTCTCACAACAACCATGGGAGACAAATGCTATATTGTCTTCATCTTACATTTGAGGAAACTGAGGCAAACAGAGATTAAGTGGCTTGCCCAGGGTCATACAATTAATATGTATCTGAGGTCAAATTTGAACTTAGATCTTCCTTATTCCATTCCTAGTGCTCAATCTACTGCTCTACCTTGCCTGTCTCTACCTTGCCTACATAAGACAAAATGACAAATGCTACAAAGAAATAAAGGATACTTGTGTTCCAGCATAAGGGTCATAGAAGTTGACAGTCATGCTGGGCACAGTTCGTCCTTGGCTCTCAAGCTCTGTTTCTGGGGAAGGATCCAAGAATTAGAGCCTCTGTAAGAAGATTCGGGTGGGTGCCTCTGGCAGAGGAACTATAGGAAAGAGAAAAGAAAGGTTAAAAGTGGGGTAGGGAGGTGCATTAGGAAGGCGACTGAATCCTGGGGGCTCAATAGAAATGTGATTCCAGAGTATAGGGTGGTGTGGTAGAATGCATTGACTGAAGAAGAAGCAAAAACAACCCCCCAAAACCATTTTTAAACTTCAATTTGACTGGTCTTGTTGGCTTCAAGACAGTCTAAAATTGTTTATCTGAGAGCATTTGATACACTCAAACATTCAGTGTCATTAGGACTACCCTGTCAGGGCAACTAGGTAACAGTGAATAGAGCACCAGCCCTAAAGCCAAGAGTATTTGAGTTCAAATCTGGCCTCAGACACTTACTAGCTGTGTATAAGCCAAACTACCTGGGCCAGTCAATTAACCCAGACTAGAAAGGAAGGAAGAAAGGAAGGAAGGAAGGAAGGAAGGAAGGAAGGAAGGAAGGAAGGAAGGAAGGAAGGAAGGAAGGAAGAGAGAGAGGGAGAGAGAGAGAGAGAGAGAGAGAGAGAGAGAGAGA
>NW_027187460.1:15693099-15733327 GCF_028583685.1 Petaurus breviceps papuanus | reverse complement strand
AGGGAGGAAGGAAGGAAGAAAGGAAGAAAGAAAGAAAGAAAGAAAGAAAGAAAGAAAGAAAGAAAGAAAGAAAGAAAGAAAGAAAGAAAGAAAGAAAGAAAGGAAGGAAGGAAGGAAGGAAGGAAGGAAGGAAGGAAGGAAGGAAGGAAGGAAGGAAGGAAGGAAGGAAGGAAGGAAAGAAAAGAAAAGAAAAGAAAGAAAGGAAACACTGAATTGATCATAACAGAGAACGTCTCTAGAGTCATGATATGCTAAGGATAGTCTTATAATTCAATTAGCTTGGAGCCTTTAAGGAATCAGACCCATTCGTTACCTCTCCTCTGAGAATCTTTGAAATATTCCTAACCTTCTTCTCTCCTACCTTCTCCTTCCTCCTTACCCCATCCCCAAATCCTGTGGAACACAGTTTTTGAGCCTTATCTGTCATTACTGACTGCCTAGAATAATTTTTTAACTCAATTCCATAGATGTATCTTGGAGCTTACAATCAGGGCCAGAGACATAGGGAACCATGTAGGAAGCACTCCCCAAAGAGTTTACTAAATGGCATCCCAGAGGCATCAGAGTCAATGCAGCCTTACAAATCAGACTCATTATTTAGCATTTTATAAAAGGAAGCTCAGAAAATGGGGAACAAAGAAAATTGTTGTCATTGATGCTACCCTCTAGAATTGGACTCTGATTAATTCTAATACAGAGCAGTAGGGACAAAAAGAGACAGGGTCGGAATCCTCTCATCTTCAACAGTAAGGGCTGAAGTTGCAATAGAAAGTTTCTAGGGCTGGGATTTAGCAGTCGGCACAGCAAATCAATCACTGGTTCTGTAGTTAGGAAGACTTGAATTCAAAACCAGCCTCAGGTACTTGCTACTGTGTTTCCCCGATAATAAGACACTGTCTTATTATTTTTTTGGACAGAAAAACACCAGAGGGCGTATTTTCAGGGGAGGGCTTATTTTAATGAACATTGACAGCAATTTTAATAAACAGGTAAATGTGAACAAAAAAATGTACCTTTATTCAATAATGATCATGTCATCTTCTTCAACAACATCGTCATAAGTGTCCATACCCTGAATTCCGTCCTGGATGTCTTGCACCTCCATTTCCTTCAGAAGAAGTGGACCCAATCTGTCATGTCCAGCAATATAGCTCTCTTTAAATGAATATGTCTTATCCAGGTAACCTGCTCGTACTGCCTTGGCGACACAGCTGTCAGTAATTTTATCCCATGACTTCTTCACCCAAGTCACGACTTCTTGCAGACAGGGCTTCACAAAGTTTCCACGCTGATTTCTTTCCATTCTATTTTCAATGTAGCCATTGACTTCCATGCGCACATGGTCCTTGAATGGCTTGTTTATTGCAATATCAAGGGTCTGGAGATAGGCAGTCATTCCTGCAGGAATGATTACTTGATCTATTCTTCTCTCTGCAAGGAAGTTCTTCATTTCTTTAGCGAAGTGAGTGCTGGCTGAATCCCAGACTATCAGATCTCTTTGGTTACCTTGCATAACAAGTGGCAGCATTAAATCAACCCACTTTCTTATAACGGCTTGTGTACACCAGGCTTTTTCGGTTTCAAGAACGTAAATGCCAGATACACGTTCAATCTTATCTTTCTTTCCCTTACTGATGATTAGAGGTGTGGCTTTCTTTCCATCCAAAAGAATTGCCAAAACACAGGTGACCCATGCACTTTCATAGCCAGTGGTGGGAATGTAGATTGACGTTGAACCCCTGTGATGAATTGTTGTTTGAGATCCTTGTCCCATAAACACTGCAGTTTCATCCATAGCAATCATATTGCAGGTTTGGTACTTGGAAATGTCGATCCTATCAATAAAGGACTTGAATGCAAGTGCACGTTTAATAACTTCAGCATCTTCCAGCTTAAACAGTGTTGTTGATCTTCTTAGGGACAGTTCATACGGTTGAAGGAAACCGTCCAACCAGTGTTGTGATGCTTTGAATCCTTCTGAGACCATTTCAAACTCTGGTGCCATTGAAAGGGCAAATGCTTGAATATCATCCCTGCACACAACCAAGGCCTTTGCTCTCCTGTCAGCAATCCATTCACCAATGAGGATCTCCAAGTCAGGATATAAGGGCTGCCGACCTGATCCAGACCTGTGCTTTTTCCCTTTTCCCTCATCCACCTGTTGATTGAGGTTATTACGGTATAATCTGCTCTCCATTTTCTGACCATTCGAAGATCCAAAAGTTTTTCTTTACAGAAAACTGCAAGATTCTTGCCATGTGACTCCTCTACAATTGCTTTCTTATACTCAACAGTATACCGTAGCTCTTCCTTTTTGTACTCATGTCTGGGGGTCAAAACAGACAGAATAATAAAATTATGACCATCAGTCCTTCTTTTCACTCCATCATGCCCCCTGAGTTCTTCTTTTTTCCTCCATCATGCCCTTTTTATCCTCCATCATGCCCCCTCACTCCCGCTTACATACCGGGTTTTTATGTTGTCCTGCCTCAGCTCTCCTTTGCTGCACTGCTCTCAATGGCACCAGCAAGCAAATCACTGAGGAAGAACAGGATGACGCGCTCACTGCTGCAGCTCTGATTGGATGCAGCTCGGAGCGTGGCGTGCGTTTCACCCGGGGTGGGGGGGGGAGACGGTGCATACAGAGGGTACCGTAATGTAGCGTGTAGCGCAGGGGATCACCTTCACTACAGTAGCAATCTCAATAGGGCTTATTTTCGGGGGAGGGCTTATTTTAGAGGAATCTTACACAGTAAGGGGAGGGCTTATTTTCGGGAGAGGTCTTATTCTCGGGGAAACACGGTAGCTGCATAACTCTGGGCAGGACTCAAATTCTGTCTGTTTTGGTTGCTAGGTGATGCAGTGGCTAGAGCACAAGACCTGGAGTCAGGAAGGATTGAGCTAAAATTCAGCCTCAGATATCTACTGACCATGTGACATTGAGTAAGTCACTTAACTATTGCTTGCCTCGGTTTCCTCTTCTGTAAAATGATCTGGAGAAGGAAATGGCAAACAACTCCATTATCTTTGCCAAGAAAATCCCAAATGAGGTCATGAAGAGTCAGGCATGACTGAAGCAACTACATAAAAAAAAAATCAGTATGATGGAAACACTTATCTCCCAGGATTTTTGTAAGGATTGAGTGAAATAATATTTGTTAATCACTTACAATGCCTGGCACATAATAGGTGCTTAGTAAAAGTTTGTTTCCTTCTCCTTTGCCCCAATTTACCCACCAACAAACTACATGACCAAATTAAGCATTTCTGTTCTCTGGTCCTCACCTTGCCCAACTGTTAATTGAGGGGATTTTAGGATTATAGATTTAAAAATGGAAAAGAGATTCAAGATTCTCTAGATTAACACCCTCATTTTATAATTGAGGAAACTGATGGCCCAGAGAGGTTAAATAACATGCTCAAGGTCACAAAGGTAATGAGTGTCAAAGGAAGAATGTGAGTCCAGGTTTTCTGATTCAAAATTCAGCACTCTTGCAACTATATCAGACTTTTTCTCTAAGGTCCCTTCAGGGGATTCAGCATTCTCCATTTTATGTTCAAGAATTTAAAGTCCTAAGGTTCTTTCCAGCTTTAATATTCTGTGATTCCATAAATACTGATAATGCTACGATTCTCTGAATATATGTCTGCCAGTAAATACTGGTTGTGGCTAAAACTTGGATAATAAGTGAATTTTGTTCAACCTCTTAGGCACTGGCTAACTTAATTGGGCCCAGTCACGTTTTCATTGTTATGCTACATAACAAGACACAGCCAAATACAAGAAAGGTTAACCCAGGCCCTGAGATTGATTGAAAGACGACATCAATTCCCTTGTAACTCACTCTGTACAATGGGTATTCATTAGAATTTGTTGTCAGCCACAGAGTGGCTGGAAACATTCACATGATGGATTAATCAATTTCCAAGCTAATGCATTCACATGTGGTAATGACTTGTCTAGTAGTCTGGATGTTTCAGGGGATTAAGCTGGCCGATGGATGGACCAAACTTTCAATTAAGAAAGATACTTGCAAAATGTTCTATTCCAGTCCAGGAAATGAATAAATAATTAAGAAAGGGGACAGATTTCATTTCCTCTGATAACAGAAAAAAAGAAAGAGAAAAAAAGGAGAAAAGAAGCCTATAAAAATGAAACATCATTTACATCTTCCCAATTTTAGCACCACTGGCTGCATCGTTAAGTAGAAATTGATTGCCATAAAGACCACATTAATTAGTACAGAAACACTGGAAAGCAAGATTTCAAGTCCACCACTACTCTCATCTGAGCAAAAGAAAAGAGATTCCTCATGACAGGTACATCACTTATTTGTAAAGGATGCAAAAAGGGGGTTGGAAAGAGGATGGAACAAAGTGATCATTTCCATAAACTACAACTGCATCTCAGTCAAAGGCAATTTTTTTTTTCTCCTTGGTTATTATGCTCATAAAATCCCCATAAAAATGACATCATGCCATTGTGTATTTATTGTCTATCAATGTCCCACAGTTCAAATTTTCCACATTTACAAACCAGCCTGTGAGAGCAGTAAATTCCACCTGGACTTTTAAAATTACACTGATGCTGTCTCTTGTTTGCAGTTCCACACATAATAAAAATCTGGTAATTAACACTTGGCAGTAGTGAGCATGCAGATAGCTTGGGACGAAATATAGTCTTATTATAAGATCACCTTAGAGATCATTTAGTCCAACCCTCCTCATTTCACAAATGAGGAGACTAAAGTCCAGAGGGGAAAGTGACCTACCCAAGGACATAAATTAGGAAATAGCAGACCAAGAATTCAAACCAAGATCACCTGACTTCATATCTTTTTTTCTATAAGCAGTTGGTGGAGAGAGCCCTGAACTTACAATCAGGAAGTCTTGAGTTCAAATGTGACCTCAGATACTTAGTAGATGTGTAACTCTGCCTATTTAAATCACTTAACCCCCATTTCCTAAACTGTAAAATGGGGATAGTAATAGCATCTACCTCATGGTTATTATGACAATCCAATGACAGTCCAATATTTGTAAATATCACTTAGCACAGGCACATATGATAGGTATTATATTAATGAATATTCCCTCCCCTTCCTCTTTTGCTACTGACTCAAAATGTGGCTTTGGACATGCCATTCCAACTCTTTCACCTTCGGTTTCCTCATCTGTGCCTAATGCTGTTTATGAATTTTGCTGAGGGGATAGTTTTTCTCCCCAACTAGAAGAGAATCCCTTTAGAACATGGACTATATATATCTCACTTAAATTTTTTCTGCTCCCTTTCACTTTTTGAGCCTGTGGTAGGCATTCAACAAAGATTTACTAAATCAAAGGTCTGTAGTCTTTTACATCCTTAAGGTGAGTGGAAGTGGCCACCATAGGCTAGAATAAAAAGAGATATTGCCACAATAATTTAATGTTTACAAACCACTTTTATGCATTTTTCCATTTGATTCATAGAGCAGTCCAGCGAATCGGCTATTACTGGTACTATTTCACCCATTTTACTCATGAAAGACACTGAGGCTCAGATAGAAAAAGTAACCTGCCCATGGTCACACCACCAGAAAACAGCAGAAATAGTATTGGAACCCAGTGTCTTCTGAATCCAGGTCTACTGCACTTTGCATTATTCCCTATTGCTTTTCATTACAGTACAATGAGGTCTCCCCATATGGGGGGAAATGCCAAGATGGCAACTAATGGCAAATATTCTCATTTGTAGAGAATCCAAGGGGTCTTGTTAAAAGGTGAGGCCCAGGAGATCAAAACTAGAGCTTATTATCAGGGCTATGGTCAGTGGTTCTTGCTTTTAGACAAGTACAAGTAGGAAACCTAAGCACATTTAGCTCCATGAGGCATTAACTTTGAATCTCTAGAGAGAAGACCCTCTGGGGACAGCAAGCCATGGGGCTGAAGAGAGAAGAAGAGACAGAGACACCAGCACAAAAGGTGGGGTGGGAGGGTAGTTCTAGGTATTGAAGGAAGATTGTAGCTGCCAGAAAAAAAACATCAATATTTATTCTTAACTAGTTGCAAATCTCAGGATTTTTTGCTAGCTGAAAGAGTTAAAGTGTTTTCCACACCTTCCAAATTGTGCCACTGTTGGGCAGAGCTCTGATTATCCTGCACTAGTTAAGGTTTCCATATGATGAAGGATAAAGAGGCATTCTTGGACTATACTTATAAAGGCTGCAACTGGCATAGAGGTTTCAGAGCTAAGGGAGGCTCACTTGGAGGTCAAAAGGTGAAGTGATGCAGAAGCTGAGGAGACTAGAACATCCAAAGTCATTTGACCCAATTCCCTTGCCAGATCTTATCTGTGGAATAGAGATTCTGTGGCAAAGAATTAGTTCAGAGGAGCGCCTGATCTTTCTGCTCCAGGCTGAAGACCTTTTGTTTTGTATACTCCAGAACTAGAAGTTCCAATTCTTCCATAAAACTCTATTATCAGGACAGGAAAACCCCCTTTTTTTTCCTCAACTGCAGATTTCTTTTGCCTGAAACATTGGATTTCAGGGAGAGTGGCCTGTAGTGACCAGGATGGTAACAAGACTGGAAATATTTCATAGGTGAATCTGAAATAACTGGCGATGTTGTCCCGTGAACTAGCTCTCTGGGCATGTCACACAATTACCAGATTATTAGTTCCATGAGGGTTGGCAAAGTGTCTTGTCTGAACTTTGTATCTCCCCCAATATCCCACATAAGAACAGTGCTCTATAAGCAATGGACACTTCATAAATGTTTATTAAACTGAATTTTAAAAATTCTTTAATAAAAGAAAATATGCTAGGGAAATATAATATCTATGTTCAAGTATTTCAAGGGCTATTTTATAGAAAAAGTTGAGACTCACTCTTCTTGGCTTCCTGAATATGCTCTGCCATGTTATTGTCCCTCCTAGAATTCCAAAGTCTCAGATTTGGGAAGACCTCAGAAACTATTTAATCTAACATCCTTGAATATGAATACCATCTACATCATCCATGACAAGAATGGGTGGTCATCCAGGCTTATCCCAAAGGCCTCCAGTGATAAGGAAATCCATTTTCTGGTGAGAATTGTATATAATAGTCTAGATCTTATTCCTCTAGATCAGGGGACAGTGGGACTGTGGTTTTCCTGATCCTTATCAGGGTAAAGGGAAAAAAGGTCATAAAATGTAGTCATCAGAGGAATGTAATGTCAGGGGTTTGGGGATATGTCCACAAACATTACCTTATTTCACTGAATCTGAAATATAAGAGAAAAAAATCAGGATAGTCATTTGTGCAATTGAGTAATAATAAAAACCTGACCTTTCCTACTTTCCTAAAACAATAGCTTTTCTGCAATATCATCTGAGAAACCTGATGCCATTTAAATTGGAAAATCTGGCACATGTATCCCAGGGGATTAAAAATCTCACATTCTAAATCACTTACTCTTGAAAAAGAAAGTGTGAAAAAAAAGAGTGAGACAAACAGACCTTGGGTGAAACCAGACTAATTGGAAGAAGGTAAGATCTAAAAAGGTCTTTTATTTTCAGGTTAGGTGGTTGAGCTGTGTTCCTATCTAATTAATCTGAGCAAAGAACATTTTTGACAAAGCTTATTATCCCTCCCACTTGAATAATAGAATAACATTAGAACAAGAATTTAAAGATCACTTAGTCCAACCTCCTCTCTTGACAGATGAGAAAACAGAGGCTCAGTGAGGTTAAATAATTTGTCCAAGGTCACACACAGTTGTTAAGTTCCAGTTCCAGAATTTAAGGTCCTATCTGTGTACTCTCAACTTCAAACTTCTCTTTTTTACTTATTAAATAATTCTCTTCAAGTCTTACCTCCTTTTCCCTTTCAACTCATTTTCCTCCAAATATGCAGTGAAACAAGCAGAATTTTGTTACCTGGCATAGTAATTCTTCATTAACCTAAGCCATTCATTGTTCATGCTTGCATCTGGGGAGATATTTACATGTTCCCTTTTATAAAATCAATTGAATACTATGTACTAGTCATTGTGCTAGGGAAAAGTGAAATAAATCATGCCCTCAAGTAACTCATAGACTCAGAGCACCTCAGAATAGGAAGGGACCTCATAGCTCCTTTAATTCAGCTTATGCATAATTGAGAACTCCCTCAACATCATCCTGGAAAAGTGGTCTTCAAGTCTCCCCTTGAAGAGCTCCAGTCAAGGGGGAATCACTGCCGCCAGAAGCAACCCACCAAACATTTGAACGGTTCAGATTCTGAGGAAGTTGCTCATTCTCCACTGTTGAAGGATCCATGACATCCAAAGGCAGTCCTTTATCCTTTTGTATTATTGGAATTGCTAGAAAGCTTCTCCTTAGATGAACCTGACATCAATCTTTCTTGTAACTTTTACCCACGGTTCCTAGCTCCCCCCTTTGCGACACAACAGGACAAGTCCAAATTCTCTTCCACAAGACAGTCCTTTATAATCTTCTCACTGAGTTCATTATTTTAATTTATAATAATACATTTGCCTTATCTTTAGGGAGCTTGGGACAGAAGTGATGAATTGGGGTTACACAAAACTCTCAGAAAGGTTATAGCAGCTTGGACCCCACTGGGGGAAGCCAAGAGCTGTAAACAGGGAAACTTCCTACTCATGGGAAATATCTCACCTGCACTGCTTGTTCTTCTTAGTGAGCAGGTTAAGTGTTGATTAGTCATATATTAATACAATATTTGAGGAAAAAGTCACCTTAGAGCTCATGTAGTTCAACTTTTCCATGTTAAAAATGAGACAGGGATTTTTGTTTTAATTTTAAGGGTGAGGCTATCAGGGTTAAGTGACTTGGCCAAAGTCACACAGCTAGTAAGGGTCTTAGGCTGGATTTGAACTTAGGTCCCCCGACTTCAGGGTCAATGCTCTATCCACTGCACCATCTAGATAAATGCCTTTCCTGCCCCCATTCAAGGTCACACAACTAGTAAGTAACAAGGTAAGAATTTAAATTTAGTATTCTTTCTAAAAGTCTATTGATAAATGTCAATACTGGTAGAGAGCACATGAGGGAAAGAAAGTATATAATTATGAATTTTTAATATTATTAGAGTACTAAATCTATCAATATATAATACTAACAGAAGCCCTGGGAGTGATAGCTTCTGCCAAAATCAGGTCCTATTTCTGGTCTAGCCTTCATAGCCATCATACAGGAAAAGAACACATGTGGAGAAAGAGTCAGCCATCCCCATCAGTTGCCAACCAACTACCATACACAGGGCAGGCAAGCCAGGCTAGCTGAAGTAAAAAGGCACCCTAAAGGGGAGACAAGAGGCAGCATGAGCCAAGCAAGTCAAATCATTGCCACCACTGTGATAACCATGCCAGCTGATGGAGACGGTCCAGGATTCTGAGCCCAAGGGTCTTAGGAATATCAATGCTTCCAGCCAAGTGCCTCAGCCATCATCCTAGGAAACAAGCCCTATGGAGATGCATTCTGGCAGCTGCTCCTGCAGGTGTTACAGCCATATCTACTAAAAACCTAAAAAAGAAAGTTCTACCCAGGCTTTGGTACTTTAAAATGATCCAATATCAGAAAGTGATCTAATTCTATCAGTGAAAACTACACTTCAAAAAAGAAATCACCATACACTTTGCTGATGTGTGCTAAAGACTGTCGCACCTTTCTATCTAACTTTAGCAATAACCTTCCATGTGTACTCTCTGCCCTATTAGAGGGTGATCTTGCTTTATTTGTTTTTGGGGTTTTTTTTTGCTTTTTGGAGGGCAATTGGGTTAGTGACTTGCCCAAGTCATGGCTAGTTTTTAGGTTAAGAATCTGAGGCTGGATTTGAACTCAGGTCCTCCGGACTCCAGGGCCAGTGCTCTATTCACTGTGCCACCTAGCCTCCCTGAGCTTGCTTTACTTGTAACAGCAGCAGTGTTTTACATATAGTATTTACATAAATGCTTTACCCATTCATTTCAATTGAAGCAGCACAAAATTATTATCTAGAACACTATGGACGTATAGACAGTAGGCACCAAAGATTACCCAACCATGAAACAGATGGACAAAGTAGAAACCTGAGAAATAGGTCAACACAAAGTTTGGAACATGCTATATGATGCCAAGATGGACCTTAATTAGAGACACCTGAGCCAGCCACCTCCTTTTCGCCCAGAAATGACTTTTTGATAGATTCTTGTACAGAATATAGAGTGCTGTCATGGATATAATGCTGTACTTGGAGTCAATAATAACTGGATTCAAATCCTACCTCTAACACTTAATAGCTATGGGACCACAGGAAAATCACTTAAGCTCTCTCAGCCTCAGTTTCCTTATCTGTAAAATGAGGATAATAATATCAGTAATATATAATGACCTCATAGTGGTATGATGATGCAGACTGGAAACAGAACTTGGGTCCTCTGTGACTCCCTTTCTATGGTTACATGATGTGTCCTAAGTATTTAGAGTGGTAGAGAGAGAAAAGGGGGAAGATGGGTTGAAGAATAGATTTGTGGCTGAGAAGTCTGGGTAACACTGGGTAACTTCAAGCATGGGTGACTGAGAGAATGGTGGTACCATTAACAGAAAATGCAAGTCAGGGAGAATCATGATTCCATCGATACATTTCAAAAACACCTTGAAACCCAAACAGACGGCCAGTGGGTTCATTAAGAATGGATATTTACAATCCATGGAGCATGAAGCAGTCCAAGTTTATAAACTACAGATGGGAATCTATCTTACCACTTATGTGACTGAGCCAGAAACACACACACACACACACAATAAAATCAATCTGGTTGAATTCTAACAGTTTTAACCTACAATTTTGAACTTTTTTTATTTTTATTTTTTGCATAGATAACCTATCCATGACACCACAACTTCGGGTATAACTTTAAGATTAGAGAAGCATAGATTTAGAGCTAGAAAGGACCTCTGGGCTCTGTAAAACCCTTAATTTATGAATGAGGAAACAAATAGAGGTTAAGTGACTTGCTTAGGGACACACAGCTGGTAAGAACATAAGGCAGCATTAGAATTCTAATCTTCCTCACTGTAACAGCAAGCACCCTAGCACACCCAGGATGGCCTGCTAGCACAGGTTATTTGATCTGCTTTTCTAAAAGAAAGACAACTTCAAAGGGGTCAATAATCTTACTTTAATTAACAGACAGATAAGTACAGATAAGTAGAAAGAAGTGAGTATCCAAGAAAGAATCCAATTAACAGGGCTCTAGCTGTCTAAACAAAGTGATACAGCCACCTACATACACCACCGGCCTGGGAGAGCACCAACATCTGAGCAGTCAGGGGGCTCTTAGAGTCCTGTCCAGGGAATCAAAAGGTTCTTCTCATGACTGAGCCCACAAAGTAAAATACCAATCTCTTACTATATATAGTTTTCAGCTAATAAGCTCAGAGACAGAAGACATCACAACCCTCATGACTCAGTGCCTAAGTAGCTTAGTACCAAAAGGTATGAAACCTTTCTACAAGCAAATATCCCTGTAAGCAAGTTTCCCCCTTAGCAAGCTCCTCCTTAGGCAAGATCCTCCCCCAATGGGCTCTATGTGTCTCAGGATGTATCACAGCTGTGAAAGCAGCAAGACATCCATGATCGAAATACCTGTGAACCTTTAGACCTGGGAACATGGCTCCTGTTCCAAGGGAAAAGAGGACAACCTAGGCCTATTAATGGGCAGGAGAGATCTTCCTATTCCATTAACATTACCCTCACCCAAAGTTCAACATCAATTCACTCTGACACCAAGCTGCCTAGAAGTCATGTCTTAGAGAGGTTACATATATAAAGGAGAACAACTGAAAGGCATCATCATAATAGCAGCATTAAATTAATAGTAATTCAGGTAATACAGTAAATAGAATGTCAGGGCTGAGTCAGAAAAACTTATTTTCCTGAGTTCAAATCTGGCCTCAGACCCTTCCTAGCTGTTTGACCCTGGGCAAGTCACTTAACTCTTTTTGCCTCAGTTTCCTCATCTGTAAAACAAACTGGGAAAGGAAATGGTAAACCTCTCTAGTGTCTTATCCAAGAAAACCCTAAATAGGGCAACCACAAGTGCTTAACTCCTTTCCTCTACAAAACGTGGAAAGCATCTCTTAATTCACAAGTTCCCCTACCCTTCCTTTCTACCTACATTTTCATTTTATGAGCAGTTCTATGATTTCCTTCAGTTTTATCTTGGTGAAAGCTTTAGAGATGATGGGCCTGAAGGCCAATATTATGTCTGGTCATAGTTATATGAAGTCATGGTCATGATTATCAGTTCAGAGAACCTGCCTGACTTTCCTCCTTCCTTCCCTACCCACTTCTGAGTAATGGCCAACCTGATCAAGGGCTGTTTAGCAATGCAGGGCCCCTCAGAGGCCAGGTCCTGAGACAATCACCCAATTTTTCATGCCACAGGAAAAGTTTTGCTTCTACATATTATGTTCTCCACTTTGGAGAACAACCCATCCCATTTTATATTGAACAATCCCCATAACCAGCCATAGACAGATTTAGTCACATTCTTAATCACGCTGAGAATATCAACTTCTTTTTGTAGGAGACTCTTTGGTCTCCTTTACTGAAAACAGATTCCAAGTTGAGAAATTGTCGAAACTGAGAAGAAAGCCCCCCAATATATCATTTTTCACATTAAATCTACTTGAAAGTTTTGAGTGTTCAATGTACAAAAGAAAAGTACTAGAATATTCCAGAGTAGTCATCTGGAGAAGAGGAACCCTTTCTTTCCTCCCTCCCCAAGTCCTAAGGCTCACATATTTGCATTAAGCAGAACCGTTTCTTTATGGGGGAAGTTAGGTGGCTCTGTGGACAGAGCATCAGACCTGGAATCAGGAAAACCTGAGTTCACATCTGACCTCTGACAACTACAAGCTGTGTGACCCTAGGCAAGTCACTTAGCCCTATTTGCCTCAGTTTCTTCTTCTGTAAAATGAGCTGGAGAAGAAAATAACAAGCCATTCCATTATCTCTGCCAAGAACAACTCCAAATGTGGATACAACTGAACAACAATTTCTTTATGAAGTCAGTCTCTTAAAATCTTTACCCTCTGCATTGTTCTCTGAGTGCTGGAGTCTAGCCTAAATAGCGAAACGTGTCCAAGGTCTTCACAGTTCCACTCCATTAATAGCTTGCAGGTTCACAAAGAGGAAAACACCTTCTTATTCTACAAGAGCTGAGTCCTTGAAGCCAGCTGCAGGTAAATTTAACCCAGCATTTGTCTTTAGGGCTGTTGTCTTCTACCCATCTACTTCTGGGCCCAGGGCCAGGCCCACACCAAGTTAGGAATGCATTTACTATCCTATGAAAATTCCTCTTTGTTCATCTCTGGCTGGCATAATTTTTTGACCATCTCTGTCTCAATCCATTTTTCCCTTTTTTCTTTTCACCAAGTTATTCTAGAAGGTTATCAACTGTATAAAGGAGCAGATTTGTTTGTTTTCTTTTTCATTTATGATATCCCAGTACTTTGTGCTCAATTTTCAATTTAATTTATTTTTTTTAATTCAATTGAACTCAGAGGCCATCCTGCTCCAGAGCTGATGTACTTTCCAATGCATCACACTGTCACATAAATAACAAAAGAAAACCAGGAAAGTCAGTTGGGAAGCATGAATCCCTGGCAGTGAAATCTGGATAACTTAATTTTTGAAACTTGACTTTCTTAAGTAACTGACTTATACAAAGGTTTGGATTAGATTCCGGGGAAAATACAGAGGTTACTTAAGGCTTTGTTGTTGGCCTCATAGATCAGTATAGTGTAGTGGGAGAATGAGATTCTTATGCATATTTTATAGGTTTTTTATTGGTGTACCAGCTATTTCCCTTCAGTAGAAAGCAGGATGGTTTAATCTTTTTTTTCTCTAGTTCACTACCTTGCTTTTCTTTTGTAGTGGTGTCAAAGCAACTATCCCTGTGATATCATCAGAATTCGGTTCCTTCTTGCCACTAGGAACAAATGGAAAGTCCACTCTTTGGCACTGAATGTCCTCATGTTTCATTCACTCTGTGATCTTGCTTAGCAGATTTTCTTACTATTCCTCATACATACACTTCCACCTGAATCAATCAATCAATAAATCAGCAAGCACTTTTTAATTTATCACGTGGCAGGACAATAATACATGCTTGTTGATTAATTGATTGATCAGATCTGGAAACTCCCTCCACCTATGAAAATCTCAACTTATCTTTAATTTAAATCTTAGAGTACTGCTTAGGACAATGACTTGCCCGGCGTTACAAAGTCCAATATGTAAAAGAGGCAGAATTTGAACTCATGATTTCCTGAATCCAAGGTCTGTCTTTTATACACTATATCATGCTTCCATTCTAACTTACAATGAGCAGGCATTTAATGTGTCTGAATTGAATTGAATTGAATTCATTGCTCCCCTGGAACCTAATGAAGCTTAATACTCACTTAATGAAAATATTTAAGTTGGACTTCACTAAGCAAATTATAAGTTCATTCAGAGTTGAGATGGTATTTATAGAGTAGTTTGCCATTTCCTTCTCCATCCCATTTTATAGATGGGGAAACTGAGGCAAACAAGTCAAAAGACCTAGTTTCAAGTCCTAGATCTGATACTTAGAAGTTGCCTCAATTACCACATCAGCAAAAGAGTGGAAATCATATTTATAACTCATGGAACTATATTGTGGAAAGTGTTTTGTCAATCTCAAATTACATTTGTATTCAATAGTACATGCAATAAGCATTTATTCAAAACCTATGTGCAGGCCCCTTTGCCAAAGGCTAAAAAGGATAATTCATACATAAAATACTTCAGAAAAAGAGTCTCTTGATATCATTCTTCTGTTTCCCATTGATGGAGAACATAAAATACTTCAGAAAAAGAGTCTCGATATCATTCTTCTGTTTCCCATTGATGGAGAACAGTGAAGGCATACACTGAAGTAGTGGGAAGTGCCTTACTTAGCCTTGGAGTCAGAAGATTTTGTGTTCAAGTCTCCATCTGTAGCTGGTCACAGATCACAAGCTCTCTGAACTTCAATTTTCTCATTTGTAAAATTGAGAAAATAATCCCCACTCTTTCTATCTATTTGAGTTTGGAGTGAGATAATCAATATAATGTGCTATGTAAAGCTTTGCTATTATTATTTCTACAGTTTGTAGTTTGTCCATCTTTTGTAATGAGTATTTTTTTCTTCCATTTACACACAACTTAAAAAAGTAACAACAAACCCCTATTTCTATGCTCATTTGTAATAAATGGAATTTATAATGTCTTGCCTTTGAGAGCGTTTCCTCACAAGGACATTGTGACGTAAACTGTGAAAGGTGTATTGTCTCCATTTTGCAAACAAGGAAACTGTCACTCAGAAAGGATGAGTGATCTGTCCAGGGTCACACATCTATTAAGCGTCAAAAGCTGTGTGACACTGGGCAAGTCATTTAACCCTATTTGCCTCAGTTTCCATATCTGTAAAATGAACTAGAGGAGGAAATGGCAAAACACTCTAGAATCTTTGCCAAGAAAACCCCAAATGCAGTTACAGCTAGTAAGTATCTGAAGATGGAAATAACTTTGCACAGCCCTGCCTCACTTAAATCCAATTCAAGACATCACCCTGCTGATGTCATTGGAGCTCTTTGAGAATAAAGAACAATAAACTGTGAGCAGTAGTATCTAGCCCCCTGGATGCACAACTAACTTAAAGAGATCAAGATCCCCCACTGCACACAGGGCCATAGGCAAGTCATGCTAATCTATGTCTTGGCACTGGACTCTGATGACTCTGGAGGAGTGAGTGAGGCTGATGACTTCACACAGCCCTGCCTCACTTAAATCCAACTCATTTGCAAGTCCAGGAATCACCTTCCTGATGTCATTATTCCTTTTTGAGAATGAAGTACTACTACCACCACCACCACCAACAAGAAGTGTCTGATACTCGATTTGAACTCATGAAGGTGAGTTTTTCTGATTCCTAGCTGCCCTATTATAATTTAGTCAATGATTATGCAGAGCTTGATGATTGGGTTAGAAATTAGGGGAAGAAGTACATAAAAGAATGAAATATAACCCTTGTTATAAGAGAATTAGAAAAAGACTGAGAAAAAATAGAATGTCAGAGTTGGAAGGGACCTAATAGGCCATCTGGTTGATCCCACATCTGAATAAAAATTCTCTCTATAATATAGCTTACACATGTCCATCCAGTCTTTATCTGAAGAGTTCAGTTTAGGGGGAACCTACTTCATCCTGAGATGTTCCATTCCACTTGGAAGTACTCTAATTAAATATGATCTTTTTTCTTCCCCTGACAGTCAGAAAATCTCTCTTGACAATTTTTATGCATTTCTCCCAGCTCTACTCTTTGTGTATTATCTTACTGGTATCTCATGATGTTTTGGACACTTGAAGACAGATGTCATCTCCTCCTTCTCCTTGCTCCGCACCTACCTCACACATAAGTCTCCTCTGTTCTAGGATAAACATTTCTAGGTCCTTCAAATATCCCTCAAAAAATATGATCTTCACTATCCTGGTTCCAGTTCTCTGGAGGCTCTCTGTGTCTTTCAGTATGCAAAACTGAACACCTACCCAAATAACAATTATACAAAACCAGAAATAACAGCAAAAGGAGAAATAATGCAGTGCTTCATAAATTCTAACAAGGAAGCTTGCATGAATGGGAGAGTATGCAGCTGGATCTTGAAAAAAGGCTTGGACATCAATAGGAAAGGATGGAAGTGCATTCCATTACAGGGAACTCCATGAATTAAGAACCAAACATAGAGGCAAATATGTACAAGGAAGGAAAAACATTCACTTTGAATGAAACTGAAAGACAGAAGGCGACCTCGAATGGTGGTGTGGAGTCAAATTATCTAGCACCTTGATTGGCAGGCCAAGGAGAGAGTAATCGCTCATCTACATACGTTTCTTTATTCTCTTCTTTCTCTCAACTCATTTTGAACTTTTTGTCTTCACTACACAATTGAGCACTATATTTTATGCTGAGATTTTCCATTCGTATCATGCATTTAGATGTCATCTCCCAGCAACACTGCAAGTTTCTTGAGGTCAAGGGCTAAATCTTCTATTTCTCCATTTCCCAAATGTCCTCAAACAGTTCACCACACAAAGTATGGGCTCAATAACTGATTGAAAGTACTAGCACTCTGATATGAGTTGATTTAAAGATGGAGAGGAGCCATGTTTTGGAGGATAGAATAAAAGACTTGAGACAGGTTAGGTTACACAGTGGATAGAGTACTGGACCTGGAGTCAGGAAGACCTGAGTTCAAATCCAGACTCAAATACCTATTAGTTGTCTGACCCTGAGTAAATTTTTCAACCTCTGTTTGCCTTCAGTTTCCTCTCTTATAAAATGAGGGTAAGAAAAGTACCTCTGTTAAGTTATGTGGTGAGGCTCAGATGAAATTGCACATATGACATACTCAGTAACCTTGGATATACATAAAAATAACAGTGATTAGTGCACATCCCATCAACTGAAGGTATATGAATAGAGATTCATTGGCCACTTGTTCAGAATATCAAGTATAGGATTTAGAAGAATAAGTGATAGGAGATAATTTGGTTGAATTATTTCATTTGCACATGAGGAAAAGTGACTTGGAGAGTTCAGGTGCCTGCAGTGACAGGGTAATAAATCCCATCTATCTATTTGCTACTGGAGTGTGTTGCCATTTCCTTATCCAGCTCATTTTACAAATGAGGAGACTAAGTCAAACAAGTTGAAGTGACTTGCCCAGGATCACATGGATAGTAAGTATCTGATGCTAGATTTGAACTCAAGAAGATGAGTCTTTCTGACTCCAAGTCCTTTAATTAAAAACCAGGGTTTTTGATACTATGCTATAGGTGCCACTCAAGTATTGAAATATATGATCTCTGTAGTCCCTTCCAACTCTAAAATTCTCTGATTCTCTCTTATTTCCTGCTGAATTATTTTTCCTTATGCAATGTCTAACCATGTTCAAAACACTGCTCCAAAACTTCAATGATTCTTTATTATATATGGAATAAAATACAGACTTTTTAATCTAGCATCTAAGATTTTCCAAATTGTCTCCAAAATATTCAGTCTATTCTCCAATTACTTCATGTATTTTATATTTAATCCAAACCTACTTAATCTATTCCCTGAATTTCATCAGCTATCTCCCACCTCCATGTCTTTGCACAGGTTGTTTTATATACCTGAAATATACTCCACCCTCATCTCTTCCTATTAAAATTCTTCTTTATCTTTAAGATTGATCTAAAATGTCACCTTCACTTTGAAATATTTTCTGTTCTCACAGCTAAAAATTCTCTTTTCTTCCTTAAATTTTCCTGGCACTCTCCTTTGCCTCTTTCACAATCCACCTCACATTATATTTCTATGTACATATCTTGTATTCTTCCTTTTGAAATTTAACCTCATTAATACTGTTGTGTCTCATATTTCTATTCCAAGGGTCAAGCACAGTGGCATGTTGATGAAGAAAAATATTTTTCACTTAAAATTTCCTGGATCTTTTAGGCTATAGAAAGAAAGGGAAATATAGGACTAGAGTAGCTTTTGGACCTTTGAAGTAAATGAAGTTGCCTTGAGGAAATGCTTTCTTGTTATTCTGGGAAAAGATAGAGATACAAAAGGCTAACAAAAGAAAACAGGAGTTTCTGTGTAATCATGTACTGAACTGGGGGTAGAATGGGAATACTCCTCTATTAAGATAGCATTTGGCTGTTCTGGCAACCAAGAGGGGCCCTAGTTCACTGGCTAGTATGGTGGAGTTCAGTCACTAACCATGAGTGGTGATGAGGGAAACAGGTCAACAAAACAATTATTCCCTTCACTCTTCTCTTTGAATTCTGAGAAATACTTGGCAAAAAGTCTTTTAGTGTGAATGTGTCTCCTTTGACAATGAGAGATATGACACAGAAGAGAAAGCTAATAAAGTGGCTGAAATATCAGATAATGTCCAGGAATGAACCTTCTACTTTTGAATTTTTTTTTTACTTTTTATTTTACCTTAGTAAATGTACTTCAATTTGAAATTGTTCATCTAATTTTTTCTATATGAATGATTAGATAAAAAGGCATTTATTAAATGTTTACTATATACTGGGTGGCTAGATGGGACAGTGAATAAAGTACTGAACCCAGAATCAGGAAGACCTGAATTCAAATGTGGTCTTAGATACTTGCTAGCCATGTGACCCAGGGCAAGTTGCTTAACCTTATTTGTCTCCTCATCTGGAATGAACTGGAGAAGGAAATGACAAACCATTTCGATATCTTTGCCAAGAAAACTCCAAATGGGGTCATGGAGAGTTGTAGGATACAAATCCAAAAGCAAAGATGGTGTCTGCCTTCAAGGAGCTTACATTCTAATTGGGGATAACAGTGTACATAAGGAAATAATATCTAGGGGGGAACTTTTGTCTTAAAAGTTATTGAATGGCGAATGAGGCAATGATTTCCATATCTCATTCTAGGAACACTGCTAAATTTGATTTGAACATGAGTCCAGAACTGGAGGAAGGAAGATGAATTGGAAAAAGAGTGGTTTTCAAGGCTGTTGAGAAGATAACTTGGGAATAGGAATACAGTGAAGCTTTACAGTATCTGCTTGAAATATGAGGCCAACTGAGGGAGTCACTAATCAGGACTTTTGGTCATATGGACAAAGCTAAAGATATGAAAGAGCAGTCCTTTTGAGGCAACATACTGAGGATGTGAAAGATAAAGAATATGTAAACTGAAAGCAAACATAAACCAAATTAGTTATGAATTACAATGAGAATTAATCAGTCCCTTACATATGCACAGCTGGACAGCTAATTGGTGCAAAGGATAGAATTCCAGGTCTTTAGTCAGGGAGACTCATCTTTCTGAGTTCAAATCTAGCCTCAGACACTTACTAGCTATTTGATCCTGGACAAGTCACTTCACCTTGTTTGACTCAGTTTCATCATCTATAAAATGAGATAGAGAATAAAATGGCAAACCACTCCAGTAGCAAACCAGTCTGGTATCTTTGTGAAGAAAACCCCAAATGGTGTCACAAAGAGTTGGACACAACTACAAAATAACTGAAACAGGTAAAAGCCAAAGGAGGTACAAAAAAAAATGTCTGAAAGACATGTGGCCAAAGTAAGTCACAGTCATGTTTGCATACAGGGACTAAAAAGGTCTCAAGACATAAGATGCTAGTCCCTGTCATTCACTTAAAGGGATTTGAGCTATTAGCTCATGACTTGGAGAAGCCTTGGTGACCTGACCAGATATAATATCCTTAGGTACATAGCCATGCCTCTTAAAGCAGCATAAAATATTATTTCTTAGAGGGGCAATTGATTTGGACTTACATATGGAGGTATTTAATAAATGCTCCTTGAATTAAATTGAAATGGAATTAATTCACTGTAACTTTGGGTACATAAACTCCCCTTTCCAGAAATAATGATTCCTTCTCTTCAAAATGAAGAGGTGACCCTTGAGCTTAAATCTGGTCTCAGAAAGTTACTAAATGTGTGACCCTGGTAAAGTCACTTTACCATCATATTCCTAAGTTTTTTCAATGTAAAATAGGGATAATAATAGCATCCATCTCCTAGGGTTGTTGTGAGGATAAAATGTAGTAATGTTTGTGAAGTACCATAACTGACACAAAATCACTTTATGAGGCTATTTCCTTTCCTTCCTTTCAGTTCCATCACTCTATATTCAAAGGTCCTTTCCAATTCTAAAACTATATTTTCTAACATCTGAAGTTTTCTTCTGACTCTAACATTCTAGGTTCTAGAGTTACTTTTTCCTGTTCTATATATTCCATTTTCTGCACTCTAACATTCTATTATGATAATGAAATCATGTTTTCAGTTTAAAGAAAAGAAAAATAAAGACCCTTTGTGCTACAATGATGTGGTATTATTGGCCTGCAAGGCAGATGGCATAAAGTCTTTCTAAGAGGATATTTTGAGCTGGAAAAATCATGCCTCTTCTGGATTTCATAATAACTTATTGGCAGCAGTGGGGACTTCTCACCCATCACTACCATGTACACTTCCTGCCAGATTTACATATTAGCAAAGGGATATCTGAAGTTTACAGTCATGATTTGTCAGATGTCACTGTCATCTTGAACATCTTGATGAAATGTTCTGGCTTTGGGATATCTGAGTAGAAGACACTTCTTGCCTATGAAAAGAATCAGTAACACCACAGAAGGGAGTGGGGAACATGCCATTCACCCTTTCCAAAAATATAAGGAATTTTCCTTAGCAAAAAAAAATGGAGAAGTTTATAACTCTGAAAAGACAGTTCCATCAAAAGATCCTACAGATATGGGCTCTATTTCTACAGATCTGTAAGAACTGCAAATTTTCCACATGATAAAATAAATGATGAAAGAATTATTATTACTTGTTTTGGAGATGAGGAAACTGAGAATCACAGAAAGGAAGTGATTTACCCAGGGTAAAAAAACTTGTAAAGGTTAACATTGAGATTCAAATCCAGATCTTACTCAGAGGTTCAGTGTTTTTTTCACAAGCCATGCTGAGCAATAAAAATATTCATTGTTTCAAATATTCAAAAATAATATCCCTAAGACACTCTTACATTTTAATTGATATCTTTTGTTTTCACAATAATTTCAATTCTCAATGCAACACTACACTCTCAGAAAGCAATACCTTATAACAAAGAATTTTTTTAAAGATAGAGAAAAAAAAAGTACAGCAAAACATAGAAAAAAATCTGCCATTTTATATAATGTTTCCAAGTCCTAATCTTTCACCTCTTTCAAAGAAACAAAATGTGCCTTCTTATTGGTCTCTTTTGAGAACAACTCGGCTATTTTGATTATTGCATTGCTGGGCTTTCTATTCACACTCTTCTGTAGATTTGTTTTTAGTTCTAGTTTTTATTTTATATCAAGTCCTATGTCTTTCTATATTTTTCTGTATTCACCATATGTATCATTTCCTACTCTGTATGTGTGCATACATTCTTGTTTACTTATTTTTCAGTTATGGGCAACTATCTATTTTGTTTCCAGGTCTTTGTTAATATAGTAAGTGTTGCTATAAAGAAAGATATGGGGCGACTAGGTGGCCCAGTGCATAGAGCACTGGCCCTGGAGTCAGTAGGACCTGAGTTCAAATTTGACCTCAGACACTTAACATTTACTAGCCGTGTGACCTTGGACAAGTCACTTAACCCCAATTGCCCTGCCTTCCCCCTCCAAAAAAGAAAAAGAAAGAAAGAAAGAAAGATATGGGAATTTCTTTTTATTTTCATTGACATTCTCTGGGTTTATACAGTGGTGTTAGTGGTCATTAGTAGAATCTCTCAGTTAAAAGCTATAGTCAGTTTCTTCACAGATTCCACATATTCCATTCTTGCTTTCAAGAATGATTATACCGACTATCAGCTTCACTAACAATAATACGAGTGAACCCATATTCCCACAACTACTCTGGCACTGACTATCCCAATATTTTGGCATCATTTACAATTTATTGGGTATAAAACCAAAATTTTGAGTTATTTGGATGAGTACTTCCCTTATCAAAACTATGCAACATTTTTCATATGGTTAATAGTTGGCAATTCTTCTTTTAAGAAGTTTTTTTTCATATCTGTAGACCATTTATGTAGTAGAGAATGTCTTTTTGTTGTATTTCTGTTACTCATCTATTTCTTTTGCATATAAGATCCTTATCAGAGATACTTTATATAAAGAACATAAGCTTCCTCAGGGCAGAGTATTTCATTTTTTCTTTGTATCTCCATCACAGAGAACCTAATAAGTGCTTAACTAATATTTAAGTGGCATTATTAATTAATTTGGCTCTCATTAGAGTAAAAGTATTTCTTTGTTTTATAAGATTCTTCTTTCAGGCACTCTGAAACTAAGGTCTAAAAGTTCTGGTAGCCTTGATTTCCAACAATTTAAAAGTGAAATTGACTAGTTTTTCATTTTTTAAAAATTGTTGTAATCTTTATTATATATGAAATTGTCTTCAACATAAGTTACATCCTGATTAAATTTAAGATAATATTTTTTTATCTACTTAAAGGGCAACATGAGTCTAGAAAATATAATGCCTTTTCACTCAGGATTTCTTTGACCATAGAAACAAAAAACAAACAAAGAAAAACAAACCCTCAACTACAAACATCTAAATCAAATAAGCATAAAAAGATAACAAATATGGAAAAATTTCATCCATTTAAAAATGTAGAATGATTATTAAAGTTGGTGGAAAACAAAAAAAAACAAACAAAATTATTTTAGAGGGCAGACTTTACTGTTCAGGGGATGAAATCAAAGACCCTAGACCATTTATCAATTCCTACAGATAGCACAGCTTAGAATTATACTTAGAAATCATGCCAAAGATCGTCACAACAGCAATCCCTATGGCCATAGCTCTGATGATGTGGAATTTATTCTTGAAGACTTCCTTGATATCTTGTGGGTAAGACTTCAATATAAATGAGATAATGTCCTTGTTGGGGAAGGTGTGAGTGATCAACTGATCCAAACACAAGCCCAATCACAATAATCTAGTGGATGGTGGGTGGCTTTGAGGGTATCCTTATAGGGACCTTCATTGTTCCTCATAAAGTTATATATTTCTCTATAAAATGCCTGGACCTCACGAATCACCTCATCTTTGTAGGAATAACTGGAGATGGTAGCAGCTATTTTGGTGACAGAAATTCCCAAGAGGAAGGCAAAGTACAAGCCCACCCTATGCTGTGGCTCCTGCATGGCCCCATAGCCATGAAACCTACCAAACCCAGAAAATCTACCAACATCATGAGGGAACCTGGCCCAATCAAGATGTAAGTATCAATGCAAAAACTGGAATTTCTGTTGTCTTCTTGCTCATGGATATTCTTTGTCTGACAGTCAAATCGGAGCCATAGGCCAACGGAAAGGACCACAATTCCTGCCAGCCAAATGATGACCCACACGGTGAAGAATAGCCTGAGATGGGTTTGGGTTCTGTGAGGGATAGCTTGCTGTGAAGTTTCCCCATTCTGAAAAATCAAATCTAGAGTGGTTTCAGCATCCACTAGGCTTAAGTTTATAAGTCACCTGACCTTACAGGAATCTGGGATTTAGAGCAACAGAGACCCTCCTCAGGCCACCTCAGCACAAGACATGCTAAATAAGGGCAGAAGTGCTTTCCTGGCTTTGCTTTGGACACCCACATGTTTCCATGTCCTTTGCCTCTGAGATAGATTCCTGCACTTAGATTGTGAGCCTGACTCCCCACCAAAGGGAGTGAAGGCCATTTAGGGGTCGGGGTTTCTGCATAAGGGGGTATATAACCATGGACTTGCTTCCACATGTTCCTCTCTCCCTGCCAGATGCCATTTGAGCGACAGGGGCAGGGTCTTTTCTCATGAGAAAGAATAAAGACCTTTTCTTATCTCAGACTCAGAACTCTTTCCTTTCACACAGTTCTCAGTGAGTGGAGCTAGGTGGGTAGAATCAATTACCAATGCAGAGTCATTCTGAAGTGACCCAATGTTTGGATCTTTTCTGACTTTGACTACCTGAAACCAGCCAACCAGAGAGAGTGGTCTATAGGCACACTAAATAGATCTCCTTAGTATTAATCCTATCTCTAATTAGAGATAATAAGGGAGGGGCTAAAGTGGCACTATCCCATTGAGCCTCATTGAAATGCATACCAATTACTATGGTTTTGCCCTTCTGCCTTGGTTTGCTGCAATAAATTCCCTTTTGTCTTATTTTCCCTGAGTTTGCTTCATTAATCAGTGTAGGCCCAAACAAAGATTTCTTTTCACAGGGACACAGACAGAATCAGACCCAACAAGTAACTTAACTAAAGAAGGAACACTTATGATTCTTTTAATAGACTTGTTAATAAACCCAGCAGAAAGTGTTCTTCACAAAACAGTCACTCAACCACTGTTGAGTTGTTTTTCAGTTGTGTCTAACTCTCCATGGCACCATTTGGGGTTTTCTTGGCAAAGATGCTACAGTGGTTAGCCAGTACCTCTCTAGTTCATTGAGGAAACTGAAGCAAACAGGGACAAGTAACTTGCCCATGGTCACACAGCTAATAAGTGAATGAAGCTAGATTTGAACTCATAAAAATGAGTCTTCCCAGCAACAGGCCTGACACTCTCTCTATCCATTGCACCATCTAGCTAGGTTCTATCTCCTCTACTAGACTGTAAGGATCTGAAAACCTAGACTGTCATTCAAAGAATCACAATAAATTCTCATAGTTGAAAGAAGGGAGCCAGCTGCCTTGAGGCCACATGTGGTCCTCTAGGTCCTCAAGTGTGACCCTTTGCATGAATTTCTCTGAAATGTGGATTCAGTCAATGAGTCACATTTAAGGACCTAGGGTACCACATGTAGCCCCAAGGCTGCAGGTTAACTACCCCTCATTGAAAGGGATTTTAGAGGTCACTTAGTTTAATTTGTACCTAAAAAGGAGAGTCTATACTGGAAGATCTCCAGGGAAAGTAAACTTATTATTCTTTAAAGCTGGCCATTGTACTTGGGGGGGGGGGGGCTAATTATCAGGAAGATTTTCATTCCATTGTACCAATTTTTGCCTCTTTGTAACTTCCATCAATAGCTCTTATACTCTGTCTGGAATAAAGAACAAGTTGAATACTTTTTCTATATAGTAGTCCTTCAAACCCAGGAAGATATTTATCTTGTCTTCCTAAGTCTTCTCTTTTTCTGACTAAGCTATCAGCAGATCCTTCCATGAATCCTCATCAATAAATCAATCACTAAGCATTTTAAAGCACCTATTAAATGCTAGGCACTGGAGATATAAAGACAAAACAAAAATGGTTCTTTCCTTAAGGGAACCCACATTCTAAGTGGGAAAACAGTACACATGCATAAGGGGATCCTTAAGGGATGTAAAAACAAAATAGCAATAAGATAATTTTTTTTTAAAAAGCATGTATCAAATATAAGAGGCAAAAAGTAACCTTTCAGATAAAGGCACTAGCATCTAGGGTTTTATGGTCTCCATTCTACTTATTATTTTGGTCTGCTTCCTCTGAATTCCTTACAGTTTGTCAATATCCTTTCTAAAATGTAGCAGCCTGACCAGAACAAAATCCCCTAGCAGGAATATTTGCATGTCAGACAACCAAAGGGTTGGAGGCAATGATTAACCCAAAAGGTAGAAGAATTGAATGGACAGACATTTATTAAGAGGGTAGTATATAGAAACTACTAGGCACTAGGGATGCAAATGGTAGCAAGCAACACAGCCCCACCAGTTCCTCAAGGATCTTACATTTTAATAGGGAAATGCAACACATAAAGGGGAGTGGTGACCATCAGGAGTATTTTGGATAGTGTTGATTTCAGTAGGAAAGGAAGAGGAGGTTCTATTCAGTAGCATGACATGAAGAAGACCATAGAGCAGCACAGAATCTGGGTCCAGGATACCTATAGTTGCATAAAAGACAACAACAGAAGGGAAAAAATAATGCTTAATGCAAAGGGATGGTATAATGGAATAGGGACAAAGACACTACTTCACCCTAATTCTATTTATATGTTAACTCTAAACATTGACTTAACAAGTACAAGATATATTGAAAGTCACATCTGAAAATAAAGGAAAAATTTGAAGCAATGATATTCATTGGCAAGCATTTTTGCATTAAACAACTCTTATAGACATCTAACATTCGAAATGTATGGGGAACTGATGAAATGTAAGGTCAAAAGCCACTGTCCATTAGCCAAGTGACCCCAAAACACAAATAGTTTTTAAAATAAACCATTGATAATTATTTGAAATGATGTTACAAATCACTAATAATGATCAAAATGCAAATTGCCACAACCCTGAACTATTTTCTTATACTTTTTAATCTAGAAATATACTAAAGGATAGGGAAAACATCACTGGGGGAGCTATGAAAAAAAATTCTAATTTATTGATGGTAGAACTATAAACTTATTCAGCTACTCTGGAAAACAATTTGGAGTTGTATAAGAAAAGTTACTAAGTTCCTGCATTGTGACCCAGTGATCCCCAACTGGGACTGTACTCCAGGATGGTTATTAACAGCAAGAAAAGACCCATATGTCCAAACATATGCCCATGTTCATAGTTACATTATCTGTGATAACAAAAAGCTGGAAATAAAATATGTGACCAATAATTGAGAAGTAGTTAAACAAAATATGATTCATAAAGGTAGTGGAAGATTATCATGGCACAAAGAAGGTTGGATATGAAAAAGTCAGAATTCTTCATAGAAAGGTTTGCATAAAATGATGACAAGTGAAGAAATCAAAGCTAAAAGAATAATAAATGTGATGAATGTAACAGTACAAATAAAAAACTAAATGAAGAGACAAAGTTCTAGTCAAAAGAAATAGTGATAGTATCATCCAGCTAAAGTTTCAAGGATACATCCCTACTCTCTGTTAATAATTACTAATTTCTCTAGCTTTCCTTTTATTTTCTTTTTGGAGGGCAATTGGGGTTTAATGACTTGCCCAAGGTCACACATCTAGTTTTTGTGTTAAGTGTCTGAGGGGGAATTTGAACTCAGGTCCTCCTGACCCCAGGGCCAGTGCTCTATTCACCAGCCACCCTTTTCTAACTTTTCCAGAGGATTGAACAACACCAGGGAGTTTTAGGGGAAAGTATTTGTTAGACCTATCTATTAAATGAATACAGTTATCCCTTCCATATCCTGATTTTCCACATAGTAGTTTCAATATATTGTGGATTAGCATAAGATATTAAATGGGAATTTTGGGGGAGTTTTGCAGAAACTGCAGATTATATACGAATGCCAGCAGATGACACAGAAAACCTTTAGAAATTCAGAAATGAATAAAATCTAACCATAGAATTGTATAATATTAACATAATTTATTATTTAATACCACAATAATTCATACTTCTCTGTTATGAAGACAGGGTCAAAACATTTTTACCTAGATTTTCCAGATCAGAGGGGTGCCGGCCTCTAAACACCATGATGTGAAAGAGAAAATTGTGTGTGTATGTTTTTAATGAGTGTATAATAATATGTAGAAAGAGAAGTAGAAAAAAAGTGCTGAGAGATTTAAGAGAGATTACTTAAAACTTTGAGGCAGGAGGAAGGAGAATTAGGGAAGGCTTTACAGGATAGGTAGTTGTATGATAAACCTAGAAGAAGAAGGGAAAAAAATCAAAAGGAAGAGGGAGGAGAGAAAAGCATTCCAGGCAATAGAATACATGAGCAAAGATGTGGAGGTGGGAAATTGTGTCATGTAATTAGAATACAGCGAGAAATATATTTTGTTTGACTGTAACATTAGATCTAGTCATGTGAAACCAGACTGAAAAGACAATGGTAATGGTCTCATATCCAGCTAATTTGGTGCCATTTCCATATTCTTGCAGAGGTCATGAAATTTAAATTTATTTATTTTTAACAATTAGTTATCCAGAAGTGGAGTGAGCTACCTCAGCAGGTTGTGAATTCCCCATCAATTGGATAGTACCAAATTGAAGCTGAATGGTCAGTGGTACTTCAGAGAATATTTCTGTTGAGATATAGATTGGCCCAGATGACTTCCTTCTGATTCTCAGTAACCTTATTTATTATACTGTCCTAATCAAAAAAGAAGAAGAAGAAAAAGGAGGTCTTTTCCATCACTTGTAGCTTGCAGAATCTCTAATGGAAGTAGTTTTCCTGGTTTTGTACAGGAAAGATGCTTTGCGATTGGAGGCTCAAATGTCAGCCTTATGGTCATGGCACTCTTAGGATGTTGCCATACCATGCATAAATAAAGGTTATAGTTCCTATCATCAGAGCATCTAAGCACACTCAACAATGTATCAAAGTGTTCAATATGGTACACTGGAATTTTGTTGACATTCCTCTGTACTTGTCTCGCCTAATCTACATTTGGTGTGTTGTGCTCCATTCTGCTTGTCATAATTTAGAAAGTACACTAAAATGTTGGATAATATTCAGAGGACAGTAACTAGTATAGTGAAAGGTCTGAATACCATGCCATATATTGAAGAAATCATTGAGAGAAGTAAGGCTTATGATCTGATAGGGACAATTTGAAAGGCTTCAATTTGTAGTAATGCTGCCCTTAGAACTTTAGCTATCAAGCATGTGAATGGTCCATAATAATATTCCCCAGTTAGAGAGAGAAAATGCTGTTTAAAAAGTGGCATAGAGTTGGGACCCAGGGTGGTCTCATTCTGCAAACAAAGGGATACAAGGAAGGGAGCAGACAGGGTGGGAAATGCTTGTTAACAAGAACCAAGTTTAGATGAATCAGATGAAATCTTTAACAGGATAAGAGGACACACTTAAAAATGGGTGGGCAACTAGATGGCACAGTGGATAGACTCCTCTTTTAGAGCTTAATTCTGGCCTCAGACACTTACTAACTGCCTGACCCTGGGCAAGTTACTTAAAACTGTTTGCCTCAGTTCCTCATCTGTAAAATAAGATGGAGAAGGATATGGCAAATCACTTCCAATATCTTTTCCAAGAAAGGCCCATGAGGTCATGAAGAATAGGATAAGCCTGAACAACAGTCAATAAGCATGTCTTAAATGCATACTATGGGCCAGGCATCATGTTAGGAGCTTTACAAATATTATTTCATTTGACCTTCACAACAACCATGGGAAATAGATTCTATTGTTATTTCTGTTTTACAGTTGAGGAAACTGAGGCAGAAAGTGATTAAGTTGCTTGCCCAGAGTTACACAGCTAGTAAGTATCTGAGGCTAGATTAGAACTTGTACCTCCCTGACTTCAGGCTCAGTGTCCTAGCCACTTCAGCACCTTTCTGCCTCTCCATCCTCCCTATTGAATAACTTATAGATAGAATCACAACAGAATCACTGTTCAGCCCCAATTATAGTTGGTAATTCAAGCTAATTCTATTAACATTTATTAAGTATTCTAGGTGCTAGGGGTACCAAGATAAAAAGATCAAATGTTTTGTTCTTCAAAGAGTTTACATTACAATAGAAAGCTATGCAGTACACACAAGCAATTAGAAAGTGTTGTTTTGATTTTGTTTGTTTCTAAGGGATCTTTGATTCATTGACCTATGGAAATCCCAGTGAAGAAATTCCTTGACTAATGTAAACCAGTCTCCACTTCTTCATTACATAATTGGTTCTCAATTCTTAAATTCTGGCTTCCATCCTTTCCACTGTTCTCTCCAGTGTCCCCAGTGATCTATACATATCACCAGATCTATTAACCTCAGCCTCCTTCACCTCTTCCAGTATTTGGCACTGGAACCCATTTCTTTTTTCATGTACTGTCTCTCCCTGCTCCCTCCTGTGTCAGGATCATCTTCTGGTTGTGCTCCTACTCATTTGAAAGTGTCCCTCTGCCCAGGCTCTATGACCAGTATACCTTTTCTTCGCTCTCTAGGCTAGATTCTCTCTTACAGTAAGTTCTTCTATTCCCCTGCCTTCAATTATCTCCTCATTTCATATGATCCCCAAATCTATGCACCCAATCTTAGTTCCTCACCCCCAATTCCCCCACCCCTACTCCTTGAGATCCACTCCTTGGTTTTTAATTGCCTCATGGACAACTTCATTTGGATATCTTTTTTGCACTTCAAATTAAGAAAACTGAAGCTTTCATCACCCCCTCCTAAAACTAATCTGCTCACTTAATCTCTTCAATTCTGTTTTTGGCAGCACCCAGATGCAGTACTTTCCTCCACCCACATATATAGTTATCCCTTCCACATCAAGGAGGTTAGGGGTTGGTATGTCTGCAATCCAGAAAATCTGTCTAAAAATTTTTAGACACCTCTTAATACCAAAAAAAGAAGTTCAAATTATTATAGCATTAAAAGACAAAATATGTTGATATTATACAATACTATACATATATTTCATGCATTTTGGAGTTTTAAAATATTTTCTCTGTTATCTACTGGTCTTTAAATTTTATCTGTGGCTTCCACAAAACTTCCCCAACATTCCCATTTAATATCTTATGGCAACCCACAATGTCAAATCATGTCAAAATCATGATGGAGAAAGTTGGGATATGGAAGGGATAACTGTACAATTATTTTCCAAAGGGGGACAGAGCCAAGATGGCAGAGTAAAAGCAGGAAATTGCTGAGCTGCCACTCCAACCAACTCCAATACCTGTAAAATATGAATCTAAACAAATTTTAGAACTACAGAACCCACAAAGTGACAGAGGGAAACAAATCTCCCACTGGAGGCAACCTGACAGGCAGACAGGAAGGGTCTATCACACCAGGCTGGGAGCCGAGCAGCATGGACCCAGACCCAGGGTGGCCCCAACCAGTAGCCCAGACCAGCCAGTGCAGATTTCAGGAGAGTGAATCACTGGCAGCTGTGGCAGTTTCCAGACTTCTCAAACCATAAAGGCCAAAGAGAAAGTAAAAGGTCAGCAGGGAACTCTGTTGGAACTGGGTGAAAGAGGATCAGGATCCAGTCCCTGACCCCAGGGCAGCAGAGATTGTGGCAGTTTGGCAGCTGCAACTGCTGCTACATGGCTGTGTCTGGAGCTCCTGACCTGCAGATTGTAGGGGGACCAAGCAACCATTCAGAGCGTAATGGCTCTTACTTTGACCTGCTTGGATCTGAGTCATAATCTTAGGTGGTGTTACTGGGGTGAGGAATGTTAGTGTGCCAGAGTTTGTGGTGGCTGTAGAGAGGGCATCCTCCTCATAGTTCTGATAACAGCTCTGCCAACAACTGCAAAGACCCCAGCAATTTGGGACATAGCTCTCTCTCCACTCTGGAGCAGAGTTCTACCATGGCAAAGATCTCAAAAGTCAATTAATTGACTGGCAAGATGAGCAAGCAGAGGAAGCACAACCAGACCTTTTGGGGGGGACAAAAAGGAGCAAAACATGGAACCAGAAGAAGACAAAAAGTCAAAACTCCTGCATCAAAAGCTTCTAAGAAAATATGAACTGATTACAGGCCATGGAGGAGCTCAAGAAGGATTTTGAAAATCAAGTAAGAGAAGTGGAGGAAAAATTGGGAAGAGGAATGAGAATGGTGCAAGAGAATAATTAAAAGGGAATCAACAGCCTGCTAAAGGAGACCCCAAAAATAAAACCTTAAAAAATAGACTAACTCAAATGCCAAAAGAGATCCAAAAAGCCAATGGTGAGAAGAATGCATTAAAAAGTCAAATTGGCCAGATAGAAAGGAATTTCAGAAACTCACTGAAAAGATCCTTCAAAATTAAATTAGAGCAAATGGAAGCTAATGACTTTATGAGAAATCAAGATACCATAAAACAGATCCAAACAAATAAAAAAAAATAGAAGGCAACATGAAATATGTCATTGGAAAAACCACTGACCTGGAAAATCGATCCAGGAGAGATAATTTAAAAATTATTGGACTACCTCAAAGCCATGATCAAAATAAGAGCCTAGAAATCATCTTTCAAGAAATTCTCAAGGAAAATTGCCCTGATATTCTAGAACCAGAAGGCAAAATAGAAATTCAAAGAATTCACTGATTTGCCTCTTGAAAAAGATCCCCAAAAGAAAACTCCCATGAATATTATAACCAAATTCCAGAGTTCCCAGATCAAGGAGAAAATATTGGAAATAAAATAAGAATAACACAAAATCTAGCAGGTTCTACATTAAGGGATCAAAGGGTTTGGAATATGATAATCCAGAGGTCAAAAGAGCTAGGATTAAGACCAAGAATCACCTGTCCAGCAAAACTGAAAATAATGCTTCGGGGGAAAATATAGTCATTCAATGAAATAAAGAACTTTCAAGTATTGGTGATGAAAAAACCAGAGCTGAACAGAAAATTTGAGTTCCAAATACAAGAAACAAGAGAAGCATGAGAAGGTAAACAGGAAAAATAAATCATAAGGAACTTATTAAAGTTGAACTATTTACATTCCTATATGGAAAAATGATAATTGTAACCCATGAGACTTTTCTCAGTATGAGGATAATTAGAGGGAAAATATATATATATGTATACATACATATATGTATATATAGGAGGGTGTATGTGTGTATAAATACACATGTGAGTGTGCATATATGTGTGCATATGCATACATAAACAGATGGCACAGGATCAGTTGAATAGGAAGGGATGATATCTAAAATATAAAATCAAGAGATGAGAAAGGAATACAATGAGAGAAAAACAGGAGAGATAGATTAGGGTAAATTATCTCATATAAAAGAGGCAAGAGGAAACTGTTACAATGGAGGGGAAGAGCAGAAAGATGAAAGGGAATGGGTCAACCTTATTCTCATTGAATTTGGCTTAAGGAGGGAATAACATACATTCAGTTCAGTATCTTACCCTACAGGAAAGTAGGGGGAAGAGAATAAGAGGGGGGATGATAGAAGGGAGGGAAGATTGAAGGAGAGGGTAGTTAGAAGCAAACACTTTTGAAAAGGGATAGGGTCAAAGGAAAAAATAGAGTAAGTGGGGGCAGGATAGAATGGAGGGAAATACAGTTAGTCTTTCACAATATAACTATAATGGAAACATTTTGTGTAACTACACATGTACAACATATATTGAATTGGTTGTCTTCCCAGTGGGGGTAGGTGAGGAGGGAAGAAGGGAAAGAATCTGGAAATCAAAGTTTAAAAAAATGTAAAAAACGTTTTTACATGCAACTGGGAACCAAGATATACAGGCACTAGCATATAGAAATCCATCTTTCCCTCCTAGAAAGTTAGAGGGAGGATGGGGGAGGATATAAGAGAGAGCAGATTGGGAGAAGTGGTATTCAGCAGGCTTTCTATCTTGGGGTAGGCATAGGGGAAAGATGGGGAGAAAATTGGTAACTCAAAATCTTGTGCAAATTAATGTTGAAAACTGAAAATAAATAAATAATTGATCGATTTTTTTTAAAGAGATTCACACTGAAACACCTTATTAGGAAAGATTTGTCTCTTCTACTGTTCTTTACCCAGGCAAGGTCACAAGGCCTCTGCATCTAACATCAGTTGTGGAGTCAAGGAGATGCCAAAAGCAGAGGACAGAGCAACTGAAACTAAGGGATAAGGCTTGTTTCCATGCAAACATTCCCGTGATGATGAATGAGGTAAACATTTTCAGAAATGATACAGACAGGATGGCTTTTCAACAGACTTCTAGCAAGTGGAGTTGTTGGGCATTAACAGTTTTTCAAAGCAATACCCTAGATGTGTAAGTATCAGATGAACATCATGATCAGAGTGTTCCCCAAGAGGATCCTGTAGCAGAAGAGGTCCAGGAAACTGCCAGTCTGTTTGGAGATCCCCTCTGCTGGGGGCATCAGTGAAAGAGTGCACTTTAGCTACAGATCCCTCTTGGCAATGAGGTAGAAGGCATCTTCTGCTTCCTGGAGTCGTTCCTGGAAATATAATCTGGGAATATAACTCAGGAATGAATCTGGAAGAGATTTGAGAGAAATGTGTAATGTATAAGTATGTGTATATAATAATACAATACAAAATAACACAATAAATAATATAATTAAACATTTAAAAAAAACAATTATTTTCAAAATACTTTTGATCCTACTGTAGACTTAACCTCTTGGACTCTTCCACTCATTTCCCATTGCACGGCCACCACACTATTTCAAACCCTAATAATCAAATCTTTCTTGAACTACTGCAATAAGCAGCTTCCTAATCTGTCTCCCTACCTTCAGCCTTTCCCCTCTCTAGATTATCCTTCACACAGCTGCAAAAGTGACCTCCTTATTACTAATGTCTGACCATGTTACTCCCCACTTCAAAAATATTCCATGGCTCCCTGTTCCCATTATGAATTTTTTTTAAATGAGCACATTAGCCTGGTGCTCAAAATATTCCCTAATCTGCCTCAAATTTTCCATTCTCATTTTAGTTCAGGATACACTTCATGTACTCAACATTCTGAGGAAAATTAATTTTAATGCTGCATCATTTGATTATTAATATTAATTTGTACTGTTCCCTTCTCTGTTTAAAATTCCCAGCTCTTAACTTTTGCTCACATAGAAAAACTGTTTCAACAGGGCGGCTAGGTGGCGTAGTGAATAGAGCACCAGTCCTGGAGTCAGGAGGACCTGAGTTCAAATCTGGCCTCAGACACTTGACACACTTACTAACCATGTGACTTTGGGCAAGTCACTTCACCCCAATTGCCTGCCAAAAAAAAAAAGCAAAACTGTTTCCAGAAACAAGCTGAGGAACATGGTCACACTCCAGTCCCTCACAGGGCCTGGTCTGCGACTCTCTACTTATCCCATAAACAAAACTTGTTTGGTTGGTTGGTTGGTTCCTGTCCTCCAAAGAGGACAAAAATGACAAGTCTATGCTAGAGTCAAGTTAGAGTGCATCCAACTCTGGCTGATCAGATCCATACGAGCTCAGAATGCTCCCCCATGGATCAGGCACAAATAGTCCATGTGAACATTTGGGGTGATTCTCTAAATTGCATACCTTACATCTCTTTTGAGCTACTTCAGTTCTGCTTTGCTCATAGAGCATGGCACCTTCTCTGATGTGGGCACATCATGCTAAGTGGTCCCATGCCAGTGTCTCCCATGTCACACTATCAGTTCCAAAGTTCTTAAGAGAGACCTTGAGAGTGTCCTTATATTGCTTCTTCTGACTACCATGCGAACACTTGCCCTATAGGATGGTTATCACTACCAAGAGTCATTTGTGCAACCTTGGTCCCTTCATCAGAATTTGGGGCACCCTGGCTCTTGAAGGAGAAATTAAGCCAGAGAGGTTCTGATCCTGAAAGATTTTGCTTGCCTGGATTGCTGCAGGTTGCTAACACTCTTGACCAGACCTCCTTCCTAATCTGACTACTCCTCACCTTGGCTATGAAGTAATGGGGAAGGGCTGTGGGCTCTTAGCTCACTTCCTCATCAATTATATGCCAATTAGGGCTGTCATTCACTTATTAGGGGAGGACGTGATAATGTGCTATCAGGAAGACAGGTGGGTATTTAAGATGATCCAAAACCCTGCATCTTTGTCTTCACTAACCAAGAAAAGTCACTGACTATTAATTTATTAATTATTGCCTGACCTATTGAATAGATTGTTAATACCTGGAAATTGTTGTAATTTTATTACTGACAGTTCTAGACAAAATAGGCTCACTATTCATTCCTAGTCTTATCCTTCCTCCAAACCTCTTTGCTTCTATAAACATTTTCCCCCATGCCTGGAATACCCTTTATTTATTTATCTTTCTTGTAAGACTTACCTCAGATGCCATATGCTTCATGAAACTTTTGTAACAGAAGAATAGAAGGATCACAAGTCTCGACGAAACCTCAGAGACCATCTAATCCAAACACCTCATTTTGCAAATTAGGACAGTGAGGTCCAGAGATATTAACTCACTTGCCCAGAGTCACACAGGGAATAACCATCATCTGACAGGATTTGAACCTAGATCGTCTGACTTGTGAGTTAGTATTCTTTCCACTGACACGCTGCCTCTAATACTTGTGTTGTTGTACAGTCTTTTAGTTATGTCTGATTCTTTGTGACTATATCTGGGGTTCCCTTGGAAAAATATATTAATGTGACTTGCCATTGTCTTCTCCAGCTCTTTTCACAAATGGGGAAAGTGAAGCAAATGGGATAGAGTGACTTGCCCAAGGTCAAGTGTCTGAGGTCAAATTTGACCTCAGGTCCTCCTGATTCCAGGATTGGCATTTTAACCATTGTACCACCTAGCTGTTCAATCTCTCATATATCTTTAGTTAAAAGAGATCTCTCCCTATTTGGACCTCTCAGGTCTCTCTGACCTCTCATTTTCATTTAAACACTTAAAATTTTGTATTATATTTGTATACATAGCTCCCCTTCTGGACTGCAAGCCCTTTGAGAGCAGGTATTATGTGATCTTTTGTCTTCATATCTCCAGTATTCACACAGTTTATTGTATGCATTATGTGACTAAGGAATGTTGTATTAAATTGAACTCAGTTGAACAGGAAACCAAGACATGTCAAGAGAAGAAACTCTAAGTTCTTAACCACAAATCCCTACATATGCTATAATTAGTAATAATTTTCATGCATCAACTTTTATTATATCCATTTGTTATTATGATCTTTTTCAGATGAGGTGGTCTTAGACTTATTATAGAAAGGAATTTTGTATTTGGACGCAAAAAGGTAAATTTTAAGTCCTGCATCTGGCAGTTGCTGTGCACACCTCCAAGTTCTCTGAGGTGACCCTGTGTTCTGGAATTAAGTCAGGATGGATTTGAAAAGTGATTTTTCCCCCTCAGGACTAGAGAGCCTCATTACTTGTTAGAGACTTTTATTCATTGGTCATTGACAAAAGGCAGGTTGTCTTGCTCATTTTTTTCCTTGGAGAAGAGTGCAAACCTTTCTGAAATTCTCTGCTCATCATTATTATAAGATGGGGAAGTTGAATGAAAGAATCACTAATATCACTTTTAGCTCTAAATCTCTTATTCTCTGGGTCAAAAGTTAATGATCTTTAGGGTTGTGACCTTGAGTTAAAAGGGCCACAAGCAGGTTGGCATGTGAAAAGAAGCTTGGTCCCCAAAATCTTGTCTGAGGCAGAACAACCTGTGATGACCTTCAGCTTTTCATGGGAACTGCATGAAAACCAGCTAAATGTGAGCTAGATCTGGAATCTGAAAGACCTAAGTTCAAATCCTGCTTTGGATATTGGCTAGTTGTGCAGAATTGGCCAAGGCATTTAACCACTCCCTGCCTCAGTTTCCTCATATGTAAAATGGGAATAATAAAAATAATAGCACCAACCTGTTGTGAGTAAAAAATGAGGTCATGTTTGTAAAGGATTTTGAAAACCTTGAAAGGTTTTCAAACTTTGAACTTTGAAAAAGTACCAAGTTAGTCAGGCAATAAACAATCATTAAGTGCCTACTGCATATCAGGCATTGTGTTAAGCTCTAGGTATAAAAAAAGAAACAAAAGCAAACATACATGTGCAAACAAGCTATATCCAAGATAAAATTAGAAATAATTAAGTGCAGTGAGGCACTAGAATTAAGAGGGGTTGGGAAAGGGTATGTACATGTTAGTTCTAGGAGCAGAACCGGAGAACCAAACCACTTTCAAACTGGAAAGAAACTGAATTCTTGGAATTGGAAGAGAACTTTGTAAGTTTAGTCAAATGCCTTCTTTTCATTCGAGCTTTCGCTCTTTTAGTGTTTTAACTAATTTCTTGCAATACTTGTCACTCACCTTTGAGAATCCCCCTCATTCTTCAGTAGTTTTCCCTTCTATGTTGTAACAACCAACAAGGCTGGGGTGCTTGGTTAAGTGTAAAGCCTATCATAAGCAGCTCTCCTGAGGACTGCTGCTGTGAATAACTTTAAGGATCTAATCACATAGTATAGTGAACTCCCTATTTATTCAGCAATAACTAAAGCAAAATATTCAAGAAAGCAAAGCACATCATTCACAACAATATAATGTAACAATTTATTACTAAGGTGGTCACATAGTCTTAAACAAAACTTATCATTCAGGAAGTTACAATCTCTTCAATCAATATAGAGTACCCAAGTAAAGTCTTCTTTCATCTTGACTAGAGGCTGGCTTCCAATCATCCTTAAGGAGTAGCAGAAAGTACAAACACTATCCACCCTTAGGTCACAGTAAGTTACAGTATCATCAGTAAATACTGAGTGTCCAAGTAAAGTCTTCTTTCATCTTAATTTAAGGCTGATTTCCAAACCTCATGGTTCCTCTTCCATGGGCTAATGGTTCCCAGTTCTTGCCTGAATTTACAGGTAGGCAGCTCTCCCAACTCTTTCCTAGATTCACCTGACTCTCACCTTGATTCACAGCTGGGTAGCTCTTTGCTCCAGTTTCATTCCTCAACTTACTGCTCCACTCCAAGCTCTTCAGAGCTTTGGTTTCTAGGAAGATAAAGCTTAACAGAGCTACAACAATATTAATACATATCATCGACACTATCATGATCTCAATCCACTTTCTGGTAGACAAAGTAACAAAACTCAACAGACAAAGATCCTGTCTGAGAAATCAAACACAAATCAACAGTAAAGTCCCAGGACTTCTGCAAACAGCAGAAAAGTCCTCTTTCAAGATTTCTATCTAAAATAACAGACAGAATGCTTTTGTCTGACAGACCAACAGAGTGCTACAGAGTGCTGAAATCACAAGCATTCTCCCTCTCAGTTCTGCTTGGTCCCAGTTCATGCTCAAGTTTTTCACTGGAACATTCCTTAATGTTCCACCCTTCCTGTTCTACTCTTTCGGCAAGCTCCTCCCACTGTGGGTTCCATGTGATTACTTTAGGCCTACTAAGGGTAACTCAATGTATATTATTTCCATCAAAGACTTGATACAATCAAAAGTAAGGCTCAAAGATACTTAAATAGTTGAAAGTACTAGAGCAAAGCACTATTTTACTTGCCATTACACTACTTCAGCCTTCTTGAGATGAGAAGGATATAAGAGTGAGAGATTGTGGTGTTCAGTTTCCTTCTCTGAGTAACTTCTGGGGAATTAGAACTGGTCCAACTGACTGTCTGGTCTGCTTTTGCTCTGTGCCTGTATTCTGTTTCTTCCTATTCTGTGGCACAGATGGAACACTTTCTATCTTGCCCACCTTTTCCATCTTCCATCCTTTTTTTCAAGTGCCTGGTAAAAATCCATATCTGCAACTTTTTGCGGGTTGATGTGTGGAGAGAAAAGTTGAGAAGATTCATTGCCATAGAGGTTCTTATAGCTGAACTCCAAATCACAAGCTTATTCTGCTTTTTGCAGTGGGAAAATAGAACCAGTTGAGGAAAAGGCTTATGCCTGAATGCTCTGAGTATTAAAAATTCTCCAATGTTTATTTATGAGGTTTTGACCTTGGGTAGAGTTTCTGTCTTCTTTTCTTGTGGACTCCATTGAAATTATTCTATATCTGGTACATAATCCTATCCTTTTAAGTTTGGGGGGTAAGAGAAATTTGTAGAAATAAACCAGTTAAAGAGCTTGGCACCACTGTGCATGCACATAAGACCATCTGTGGAGGCAGCTATGACTGTGGATATATTGAACTCAGGAATTTTAAATTGGAATGGATTAAATTGAACTTCCAGCTTGGACAAGTAAGGAGAAAGAAAGAAAGAAAGAAAGAAAGAAAGAAAGAAAGAAAGAAAGAAAGAAAGAAAGAAAGAAAGAAAGAAAGAAA
>NW_027187460.1:15614027-15692999 GCF_028583685.1 Petaurus breviceps papuanus | reverse complement strand
GAAAGAAAGAAAGAAAGAAAGAAAGAAAGAAAGAAAGAAAGAAAGAAAGAAAGAAAGGAAGGAAGGAAGGAAGGAAGGAAGGAAGGAAGGAAGGAAGGAAGGAAGGAAGGAAGGAAGGAAGGAAGGAAGGAAGGAGGGAAAAAAGAAACAAATCAAGAGAGATTGACCATTTATACATCTTGTTGGTAATATAATCTCAACACTTTCATTTTACAAATTAGGAGACTGTGGCCTCAAAAAAGGGGAAGTAACATATCTAAAGTCATGCAAATGGGAATGCTAGGATTCAAACCTAGTTTTCTTGATAATGACTCTTACTGCTACACTTAAGAAATGTCCTGCAGGGACTATGTATGACTCCATAGGACTGGAACAATGAACTAGTACCCTTTGATCCTCCAGATCACAGTCAGATTAGTCCAAATGTGATTGGGAATGTTGCCAGGGACCTATAGGAACAAGTTGATGATCTCAATTCATCAGAACTGTCACTAACTGAACCTTTGCTAATAGTGTCAAGGGAGATGCCACAGGACAAGTAGACATGAGATATAGGCTATATCCCATCAGCCTGAAAGGTGGCCTTCACTCCATCTGAGAGAAAGAGACAGAGACATAAAGACACAGAGTGACAGAGGCAGAGAGATAGGCAAAAAGACAGACAGAGACACAGAGAAATAGAGACAGTGAGACAAAGACAAAGAGAGGTAGAGATAGAAAGGAAAAAAAAGGAAGATAGAGACAGATACAGAGAGATACACACAAAGACAGACAGAGAGCTATAGAGAGACAAAGGAAGAGAGGGGGATGGAAGGAAGAGAGACAGGAAAAGAGAGGGGGGAGGAAGGGAAAGGGAGAAGGAGAAAGAGAGAATGAGAACCATCAAGCGAGCAAGGGAAGATTTAATTTTCCATTTAATCACTTCCATACCCTAACATCGAGGGTCTGATTCAGTGATTTTAGAGGATTAAAACAGTTAACGCTGTGCCTGATTAGCACAAAAAATAGGACCAGATTTCTCCTACCCTAGGTCAACTTTGATTTTAATAACAGCAATCATTGCCTCATTGATTGTACTAACCCATCTTTTATTTCAGATAAAACTCCGTCAGTCTTTACCCAAACTAGCTTAGATTGTACTTTTTCTGATGAAATCTCCTGATGGTCCTTAATGGAAGAAACATTTTGTCAGTTCCTTTTAAAGGGCTATGAATAAATATTTCTTTTGTCTTTTACATTGATCCCAATCTTATCAGACAAACAAAACACTGACAAAACAAAGACTTTGAAGGTTGAATAAAAATGGGTTTTGCTGCACGAGTTCATTGATCTGAGAATTGGATGGGAACATTACCTTAAAATTTCCAAGCCTCCTTTGCTTCCAAACATGTGTGTTTGGGAGCACAGATATCTCATTAAAAAAAAAAAAAAACTTTTCAGGGTGGCTAGATGGAGCAGTAAATAGAACACTGGCCCTGTGTCAGGAGGACCTGGGTTCCGATCTGGCCTTAGACACTTGACACAAAAAGCTAGCCATGTGACCTTGGGCAAGTTGCTTAATCCCAATTGCCTACCCTCACCTCCCCCCAAATCTTTTTATCTATTATGCAATTTTGATCCCATTTTTACCAGATATTCTCTAAAGGATAAATACCTAGTGAATACAATACAACTTTCTCCAGAAAATGGGAAAGTTTTAGTCAGAAAGATTTGCTCTATCTCCATATTTGTTAAAGGGACAGAGGGAAGAATTAGGCAGACTTCAACCCAATTGAAGGAAGCATATATTAAAATCAAGTGTGTGTGTTTGTGTGTGTGTGTGTGTGTGTGTGTGTGTGTAATGGGTGTGTTCTTAGACAAACTGAGGCCTTGGAAAGATGTTAGCTTAAGGCTGGCATCTCCCACTGCCTCCAGGGACATCACCAGTTGTCCTGAACTATATATTGCTACTGGACTCCTAGAGGAGAGAGTGAGGCTGATGGCTTAAATCTGACTGACTTGCATGTCAAGATATCACTCTCCTGATGTCATTGGTCTTCTTTAAGAACAAAGGACAAATGACAACAACAATATGATAACTAGATGGATAGATAGATGATAGAAAGATAGATAGATAGATAGATAGATAGATAGATAGATAGATAGATAGATAGATAAATAAATAGATAGATAGATAGATTACATATCCTTCCTGACATCATGAAAAGATAGGGATATTAAAAAAAACCACAGGTTCTCTTTGGCCTGTAATATTGTCCCTTATCCTCTTTTTTATGAATGGAAAAATATGCTGCTTATTCTCCCTTTCTCTTTCTGCCTGATTATGAAATATGTATATGAAAGCACATGAAATAGGAGATATTAATTCTATATTCAGCATCAAGACCAATGAGGAATATGTCTTCGTCATAACTGAATGTTTACTATAGCATAACACCTCAGAAATATTTTAAATAGTGCTTTTCCTAGAGCTGTGTTTTGACCTATCTCACTCTTTTTTGTAGCATACTTCAATGAAACAAAAATTTGTTAAGTTCCCACTGTTTTCAGCATAAAATTTCAGAAATTTAAAAAGTGCAAAACTTCTAGAGAGTATTATATGATGTAAAATGAATGATTTTTATTATATGAAATTAAAAAGGTTTTTGAAAAACAAAAGCAATACAACCAAGATTAGAAGAAAATCAGGAAACTAGGAAATAATTTTGATAGCAAGTATCTCTGATAAAGGCCTCATTTCTCAAATATATAAAGAACTGAGTCAAATTTATAAAAATAAGATCCATTACCCAATTGACAAATGGTCAAAGGATATAAACAAGCAATGTTTAGAAGAAGAAATCAAAACTATAGTTATATGAAAAATTGCTATGCATCACTATTGGTTAAAGAAATGCAAATGAAAAGAACTCTGAGGGACCACCTCCCACCTATCTGAATGGCTAATATGACAGAAAAGGAAAGGGGAATGTGGTAAAATTGGTACACTAATACACTGCTGGTGGAGTTGTGAACTTATACAACTATTCTGGAGAATAATTTGAATCTATGTCCAAAAGGCAATCAAACTGTGCATATCCTTTGATCCAGCAATACTACTTCTAGGTCTGTGTTCCAAAAAGATATTAAAAGAGGGGAAGGGGAATGATCTATTTGTATGAATATATTCATAGCAGTTCTTGTTGTGATGGTGAAGAATTAGAAATTTAGGAGATGGCTATCAATTGGGGAATGGCTGAACAAGTTCTTGTATATGAATGTAAAGGAATACTATTGTGCTGTAAAAAACCTGGAAAGACTTACATGAACTGATGCAAAGTGAAGTGAGCAGAATCAGGAATATATATTAAAAGTAATATTGTATGATGATAAACTGTGAATGACTTTTGCTTATCTCAGCAATACAATGATCCAAGACAATTCCAAAGGACTCATGATGAAAAATGCTATCTACATCCAGAAAAAGAACTGATGGAGTCTGAATGCAGATTTAAACATACTATGTTTCGCTTAAAATTTTTTTTCATGTTTTTTTTCTTTTGGTCTGTTTCTTCTTTCACAACATGAATAATATGGAAATGTTTACATGACTGTGTATATGTGTATGTATCTATGTAAATATAGATATAGATATATGCACATATCAAATTTCTTACCATCTTAGGGAGAAGGGAGGAGAGGGAGAGAGGGAGAAATATGTTTTTGAATTAATGTTGAAATCGTCTTTACATGTAATTAAGAAAAATAAAATACTGTATTTTAAAAAGTGTGAAACATCAAGGATTGCATAATAAAGCAATTAATTACACCAAAGTACTTTCTAGTATTGTATTCACCACAATGGGCAATGTGATAGTGACTAAGATTCCTTCCAGATTTAGCAACTTATGATTTTATTTTATATGGCATTCAATGACTGTACAAGCTAGAACAAGTTATTTTTTCCTCCCTGAGCTATAATTTTCTCATCTGAAAAATGGGAATGAAAATACCTTGACTATTTCAGTGAAAGATTCTAATGATTTTTAAAAATTCTATGTAAAACTCTTTGAAAAGTGAAAACATTATTTTCAGGTAACATTAACTTCCAACCAATCTCTTAGAGAATATGTCATAGAAAATCCTGGGGTCCAGGTTCTAACAACTCCATTGCTGTTTCTAATCTGCCAAATGTTCTAGAATGAGCACTTTTCTTTTCTGGGCCTGAGCTTCCTCATCTACTAAAAATGATGTTGCTGTACTCAAATGACCTTTAATGTAAGGATGCAACATTATTCATTTTCACCTTGCTGTGAATTTAAAACACAAGGGTATTTGCATGTTAAATCCTATCTCTAAGTGTTCAAAAAATGACCCTGTTTTTTCTTAATAATATGTCAGGGAGCAAGTCAGGGAGAGATTTTGGAAGACATAGAGCTATTATTGGTGAACTTGAAATCAAGTCATATAAACCTATATATAAGGGTAGCCTACTAAAGGGTTAACCTGAATTCTCTCCCTCTTTTAAAAAAAGTAGCTTTTGAAAGAAAATTAGAAAAGATTTTGTGGATTGTGTATCCAATTGCTTATTTCCCAGTGGACACCCACCCTTCTACACATGAACAAATGCATACACACACTATCAATCTGTTTGTCTGTATGTATGGTGCATATAGAAGGAACACTGTATTTGGAATAAGAAAACCTGGATTCAAATCTTTAATGTTCCATGTACTTGCCAAATGACCTTGGGAACATCTCTGAGACACAGTTTCTTTGTCTATAAAAATGAAGTACTTGAACTAAATATAATAAGAAGGCTCTTCCTGCTCTAAATTCTATGATTATATGATTCTATCTGGCAGACATTCCTGTGCTTTTACATATTTTGAGGTGACAACTGCATCTCCCATTTCTTCAGGGAAGTCATTGTACTAGCCAGAAAAGTCTGGAGTACATCTGACTTCAGTGCATGGAACAGAGCATCAAAAACTCAGGTCAGCTTCCTGGGGGAAATAATGATGTTCAAGAGCTGGTCAAGGTCCTGAAATTCAGTGTACCATGGAATGTTAGATGGTTAAAATGGATCATGAACCACAGAATAGAAGATGTTAAAGCTGGAATGAACTCTAGAGCTCAGAGTCTTAGAGCATTGAAGCCATGTTCTTAGATATGGAAAGTACAATATATAATTTAAAAGACTAAAGTAGGAAAGATTATAGTATTATGACAACCCCATGTTAGACTGTAAGCTACATGAGGACAGATGCTACATCAAAAAATAAAATTATACTTTTCAGCATCTAACATGATGTTCTACATGATTTGTTCCTTAATAGTTGTTTATGACTGATGGAATAAATAAGATAAATGTTGAATTAATATATAATATTTGACCTAGAAGAAATCTTATCAAATACTAAAGTTGGAAAGGTCCATAGAGATAATGTAGTCTAACAACCTCACTTTGAGGATGAAGAAAATAAAGATCAGAGAAATTATATTAAGCAAGTTTTCATTGCTAGTTAGTAGGAAAATCAGTACTAGACCATAGGTTTCTAGTTTCCTAGTACAGTGTTCCTGGCCTTAAATGATCCTTTTCCTCATCTCCAGAATTTTTTTTAATAGCAGGGGGATAAAGAGAAAATTCTCTTCCAAAGCAAACTTGAAAGTAAGTGAAAGAAATAAACAACCACAGAGAAATCACAGTAAAACCCAAAGGAGAGTGACGGCATCTCAGTGTAAACAAGTTCAGAGCTGCCTGAGAGGGAACCAGCAATGAAAATAAATGGACAGAAAAATCAAAACAGATGATGAAAACAATGACCAGGCCAGGGGAAAGATAAAAGATATCTATGAGGTTTAGAACAGCATCAACAGAGGTGAAAGGAGCAAACTGGGATTTTTAAACACAGAATTTCAAACTCACAGAATATCAGCTTTAGAAAGGAATTTAGAGAATAAAATGTTAGAACCTAGAATAGTAGAGATAGAAAGGACAATAGAAAATAGAATGATAGAAGATATACTGTTAGACTGAATAATAATAAAAGTGAGAATTGGGAAGCACTTTAGGCCATAGAATGTTGAAAAACAGGACGTAGAATAGAATGTTAGATATGGAAGGGACCTTAGAATATAGAATATTTTATGTTAGCGGAAAAAAATAGCTATGATATATAAAATATAGACATTGTTGGTGCTGAAAAGGGAACTTTAAAGATCATCTATTTTAACATCATTTCCAGAGGATGAAACAGATGCAAAATGCAGGAGGGAAGGGAAGAGGGGGGAGAATGGATTCAAAGAATCTTGGAGAAGACTTTACAGGTTTTTGAGTCCCATTCTGTGTCTCATGTAGGAATTTCTGGCAAGTGGGCATAGTAGCTTTACTTGAATATCTCCAGTCAGAGGGGAATCAATGCTTAATGAAACATTCATTTCAATTACTGGGAAGCCTAGTTGTTACAATGTTGTTCATAAATGTTTTTGTACCCATGAATGTGGGGGAAGGAAATAGGGAGGGTTGAGAAAAAAGAGGGAGAGTTTTTGGTGAGAGTGTTACATTTCCCTGTAGCTTTTTACTTCTTTCACTTACTTTCAAGTTTGTATTGGAAAAAGAATTTTTCTTTTTATCCCTCTACCATTAAAAAAAATCTGGAATTAAGGAAAAGGGCACTTTAAGCTAAGAACACAAGACTGGGAGATTGGACACTTCTAACTCACTATGCCACCTCGCCAAATCACATACAGTTATCTTTTCGAAATCACTACTTTCCCCATTGCAGTTTCGATATAATGAGGGTCAATCTAAGAAATTAAATAGGATTTTTTGAGAGTTTTGTAGAAACTGCAGATGACACACACAGGTCATCAGATGACACAAAAATAGTTTAGAAACTCAGACATGCATAATATATATATATATACATATATATAATATTGTGTAATACCAACATATTTTCTTTTAATACCATAATAATTTAAACTTCTTCTCTGGTATGAAGGGAGGACAAAATTTTACTCAGATTTTCCAGATCATGGGGGCATGACTCCTGCAATGTGGAAGGGATAGCTGTAGTTTCACTGGAGTGTCCAAGCACTTTGACAAATGATTAACTCTAATGTCTTCTTCAGAACCATAGAAGAAGGGGGGCAGGCTATCAACAAGGTCACACACCCAGCTAAGGGGCAAGAGTAAGGTCATTATTAGCAAGTGAAGCCAGCTGAGCAGATGCCAGGAGAAAAGAAACCCTTACCCAAAGGAAAAAAATCTGTTCCTGAGGATTATTACTAGACAGGAAAGATAGACATAGATATAGATATAACTATAGATATAGATATAGACATAGACATAGACATAGACATAGACATAGATATAGATAAGTGTGTTTGTGTGTATGTATATGTATGTATAGATAGATAGATAATCAGATATGTAAATATGTGTGTCTGTATACATACACATACATAATTAACAATTGAGAAAAGGAAAGTGAAAAACTGCCAATCCAATAAAAGGATACAGAAATAATAATCCATGCATTTATTCTAAAAGTATTTATTAGATGCCTACTATGTGCTAGGTGCTAAAGTCCTAAAATTAAAAATAAATCAGTTCTTGCCTTCAAGGAGTTTGCATTTTATTGGTTACATATAGAGGACAGTGGCAATTAAGTGATGTGGCCAGAAGACAGAGTTCAAGGAGTAGAGAAGTAAGGGAGAAGAGAAGTAAAGACAATCAACATTAATGATTTTTACAAGGAATTTTACTTCAAAGGGTAGAGATAGGAGAAATATAGCATATTATTTTGAGAGGATGGTAAGTAAAGATGTTTTTGTTTGCTTTTAAGAGTAGGGGCAATAGATACATTTGTAGCAAAAGGCAAGGAGTCAGGGGAGGAGAATTGAAAATTAGAAGGACAGAGAGGATGAATGCCAGGACAACATGCCAGGGGTGACAGGAGGGAATGGCATCAAGGGCACAAGTAGAGTCAATGGCCAAGGTCAGGAAAAGGACCATGTCTTCACCTGAGATTGTAGCAAATGGAAAGAGAGTAGGTGGCTATATCAAGGAATTTGGGGATGTAGAATAGGAAAGAAGACTGAGGTCAGGATAATGGTCTTTCTTTTCCCAATGCAATGAGGTAATTAAGGTACTCAGCTAAGCTAAAGTATCAGAGGTTTGAGAAAGAATAAAAAATATGAAAGCCTCATCATGGAAAATGTGATAGAATCAGTTAGTTAGGAAGAGTAAAAAAAGATTGGCATCCAATTGAGATTCAGAAACATACATTCGTAGTAAACTCAATCAAAATAATTGTTTGACTTCTTCCAGCCCTTTTTAGCAGCACGTGAGTAGAGAAGGTAGATAGTGAAGATAATCAAGGAATTAGGTTTGAAAGGGTGTTAATGGACAGGAGGTGGGGGAAGGATATGAGAGTAGAGGACAGTATAAGATTAGAAATATTTAAACATAGGGTTAAGATTGAAAAGGTGGGAATGTGAAGGCAGAACAAAGGGTAAAGGCCTGCCTGGGACCAAACACCCTTGGAAAAGGGATAATAATAGGTTTAGGAATAGTGAGAAACAGGCAGAGAGTGAAGAGTAGGTGGTTACAGTCTAACCGTGGCATTTCAAAATTTTTCAAAATGAATATGGAGCACTCGTAGGGGACAGTGAAATTGAGATCTTCTATTGTGCCATTGAAGTAGAGTGAAATAAATTATGGAAACTGAGAAGATGAGAAAACAGAAGGCCAAGATGCTTGAGGAAATATCAGCAAATAGGTTCAAGTTCCATGGCACAAAAGCAAGAAAGGCTGTCCATCAGGTATAGAACTCCTTGAAAAAGAAGGGAGAATTACCTGTACATTAATAAAGAACCGCCATCAGGGTCTAGACAGATTGATAAAGGAAACCTCTAAGGAATGGTTGCTGATGTAATATACTGAGTCCTGGTGGTAAAGGAAGGATCAAAAATGCAAATGGGGAGCAAGCAGCTTGCTTCCCGCTTCTGCTAGTTCAATGTATTGAGGGGACAAGAGAGAAGGTGCATTATGGTATTGGAGAGGCTTGCCAGGAATACATAGTGTTATTTCTCTGTAAGTACTAGAAGTACTGAAGGTAACAGGAAAAGGCCTAAGACAAAGGAAAATCTACTAACCATAGAAAGGGGCTTTCAAATGGAGGAGCAGGCTGAAGTATATAGGCATGAGAACATTGAGACCCTAGGGTGGTTGCTTGGGCAGCAAGTTCTGTGTCATTCCGATTCAGTGAGACAGAGATGAGAGTTTGCTAGCCAGAAGATGGCAATGTATAGTATTGCAATTATTTTTAACTGGGAATCCTACTCTCAAGAGTATTCTGAATAACAGGCAGCTTCTCAGTTCTTTTTCAAGCACAGAAGGAGGAAAATTGGGTTTAGTGTAATAGTTCTATTCATAGATGAAGTCTCATTGTCAAGAGATCTGATATTTAAGTAATCAGTCCTGGGCTGTTACCTTGACCCAGTCCTAAAGGCTAGTGTCAGGATTAGGTTTAGGACCTTAGGACCTGGGGTGGATCCTGGAGGTATCTGGGGTTCTGGTCCTAAGCTGAGCCTGGTCCAACAGCCTTGCCGTCTCTCAGCTCCACAATCATAGAAAGCTAGAAAGTTGTTCCACTGAATAGGGAGAAAACAATAGAGTCCAGAGGAGTTGGGTGGGGTGAGGAGAAGGCAGGATGTGAGAGTCTTGGGAAACTTACTGGATATGTATATAATGCTTTTATCTTTTTGAAACTATGTGACTTCGAACAAATCACTTGCTTCTTTAGGTCACACTCCTTACTTTCTTGTACTTTCTCTATAATGCCCCAGTAGCCTCTTCACCCTGAAAGGCTCACTTCACTTCCCTATTTCATACATCAGCAGTACCCTCCCCTCCTGCAGCCACTGCCTCTAATTGACTGGCTCCTTGATAAAGTTCTATTGTAATGAGGAAGCACAGGACACCATTCCTCTCCAGGTTGCACTCCAAACTCTCCCATTTTTTATAATACCTATTCTTCTAGATACCTGAATCTCTTCCCTCTCCCCCCTCCGTTTTAGCCCCCTTTTTTATGTGCTATCTTCCCCCATTAGAATATAAGCTCACTGAAGAAAGGGATTGTCCTCCTTTCCACTTGTGTTTGTATTCCCAGGGTTTAACCCAATGCTTGCCTAAAGTAAGTGCTTAAGAAATGCTTGTCCACTTGGCTTGACTTTGGACCTCAATTTCTCTACATACAAAATGAAGGGCTGCACAAAGATATTCCTGAGAGATCCCTCCATGAGTTTGGAGAAGGGAGATACTAGTGGGAGTTAGAATAATGAGGAAGAGCTTCATGGAAGAAAAGGGGCTTGATCTGGACTTTGACTCATAGATAATGTGATGATTCATTTCTGTATTTAAGGAAACAAAACACTGGCAATCCTCATAAGGAATTTAGCTAGTTACTGGGCAGCTAGATTTTGAAGTAGAGGGAGTGTGAAACTTGGAATCAGGAAGACATGATTTCTATACCTTCCTTAGACATTCAGTAGTTGTGCAGCCCTGAACAAGTCACTTACCTCTGTCTGCCTCAGTTTTACCATCTGTGAAGTAAGAATAATAATAATTGTACCTGCGTCATAGGATTATTGTGAAGATCATATGAAATACATGTGTAAGGCACATTGCAAAATTTAAAGTGCCATATAAATGTTAGCTACTGTTATTATGATCGGTCTATTGACATTGAGACAGTGGTACAATGGGGACATGGACCATCCTCTGGTATAGACACAAAGTCCCCTTTTCTTCTGTTGCCAGGCTACTTTGGGTTGGTTGGTTGGTTGTTGTCCTTCATTCTTGAAAAGGAAGAAAATGACATGACTATCCTAGAGTCAAGTTTCAGTGTTTCCGACTGTGTCTGATCAGACAAATACAAGCTCAGATGCTCTACCCCAGGTCGGGCAAAATAGTCAATGTGAATATTTGGGGTGGATTCTCTAAATTTGTGCATCTCACATTTCTTTGGAACTACTTCAATTCTTTTTTTGCTCATAGAGCACAGCACCTTCTCTGATGTGGGCACACCATGCCGGGCAGTCCTGTGCCAGTGTCTCCCATGTCACACAATCAATTCCACAGTCTTAAGAGAGACCTTGAGAGTGTCCTTGTATCACTTCTTTTCACTATCAAGAGAGGATAAATATAAGCTGCAGGACACATGGGGTCAAATCAGGAAGAATCAGTCCTTCCGGAACAAGAGACTCCACAACTTGGGAACTTGCATTCTTGTGTAATACACTCCCGGGTATTTGGCAGTAATCATTGTAATAAAAATAGCGGAAATAGTAGTAGTAGTAGTTATCAGCTAACATTTGGGTAGCACTTTAAGGCATGTAAAGTATTTTGCATATATAAACAAAGGGAGCTCTTATCTTTTCCAAATGCACCAATCTGGATGAGCAAACCCCAGACACATCAGAAAATACTACTTTGGAGTGAGCTGTGGAAGGAGATAATCACACAAATTGGTCCAATTCTTTTGCTGCTTAGTAGTTGCCTCTGTGAATTTTTTCAGTCATTCTGGTGGTTTCTAGCTTTGAAGGGAGGAGGGGAGGTGACATATGATTTGGATGACCATACAAAGGAGGTGAGAAGGGAGAGATGTTTATACATCCATAATTTCGAATCTCTTATCTCATTTGATCCTCACAATCACCCCATGAGGCGGGTTAGGACTGATACTATTAACCTTGCTTTAAAGATGAGGAAATTGAAGCACATAAAAGTTAATTGTCTCATCTGAGGTCACATAACTAGTGGTGAAATAAAAAAGTGCTTTGTACTCTTTCCGCTAAAGTGTTCCTGAGAACAATGGGTTTGAAAAGTCAAAGGCTTAGTTTCATAGAGTCGCCTTCTGATTTGGATCACATGTGACAGATCAATGCCAGGTTTTTTTTTTCTTTAGTTTTCCAGTAAACCATCCTTGGAAGTTGATTTTAGTGGACTGTTGAAAAACAATAGCCAATTTTCATACTGAAGGTTTCTTTGTTTGTTTTGAGTCTAAATCAAGTTGACTATATCAGTGATCCTAAGACTTTGATTATATTCCCAGCATTTTGTGCCAATCCCTTGAGGTCCACTGACCTCAGTTTCTCCACTGGTTAAAGAAGGTCAATAATGACTTCTTTGACCATTTCCCAGGATTTCTACTAGAATCAAATGAATAGGAATAGATAAGAAAGTGCAATGAAAGATTGAAAGGTGCTTTCCAAATGCAATCTTTCATTAAATCCAAGGATTATAGGTTCTTGAGTGGGAAAGGACTTACTTGCAATTTATCTTATTTCATACTATCTTCCTTCCACATTTTTCATTCTGGTCAAGCTGACTTGCTCACCATATACAGACTTCTGTCTTCTTCCTCCACGCCTTTACACAATTGGCCCCTTATTGATAGAATGAACTCCTTTCAATCTTCATCTCTCAAAAACAAAGCTTACTTTAAAGCACATCTGAGGAGCCACCTTCTAAATTAAGCCTTTCCTGATAAACCTAGTGCTCTCTTTCCCTTTGTACATGCAACACAGAATTTATGCCTGGCTAGATAAGGACTATTCATCACTACATTCCTGTTAGAAGGGTGGAGTTGGTAAGAGTTTGAGAGAGGAGAGATCTTGTTTATGATTTCTAAAAAGAGCACACAGGGTTCCAGGCTCTCTTCAGGGAGAGATGCCTGGAGAGAGAAAGCAGTTGAAATATAGAGAAGCTACTTTTCCACATGCCCCTGGTCTCTAGCTTGCCTCACTAGAGACTTTAAAGAATTACTGCTTGGATAGGATCAGCATCTCTCTTTTTCTCTTGCCTCTGTCTCTTGTCTCTGTCTCTGCCTGTCTTCTGTTTCTCTTTCACTCCATCTGTCCTTCTGCATGTCTCTCTGACTCCATCTCTCTCTGTCTTTGTCTATCTCTCCCTGTCTCTTTGTCTTTCTGGCTGTCTCTCCCTTCTCTTCCCTCTGACAAGTGAGAAAGCTTATTCACTCCATATATTATCTAGCATATTATAATCTATACAAAATATTCATTTTCTTTGTCTTCTTGGATACATGCCTTTATTCCCTATTTAGGATGATCTTTTGTGTAAATAGTATTTGATGGGAAGGAAATCAAGCTTTTGGACATAGCTTGAAGCACTTTTTTTTTTCCTTTTAAGGCATAAGTGACTGGAAAGCAAAAAAAAAGTTCTCTTGTCTAACAATATTGGTGGAGCAGTGAGTACAAAAATATTTTTTGCTGTAGTTGTTTAGTTGTTCAGTCATGCTCCACTCTTCCAGACCCTGAGGGCCAAACATAGCGTGTCAACACCATCCATGAGGTAGAGAGTTATACAATTAGTCTATTACGCACTCTGAGGAGAGCAGTGCAGCCAGCTTTGTGGCCCCAGTCACCTCCTCCCCTCCAAGTAAGAAGTAATGTCCTCTTTGCAGAAGGTTGGATGAGTTTCCCAAGATACATCTGTTCATTCTTTCCAATGAGCTACAATTTAGACAACACATGTGGACATTCATACATACCCCACATATAACTACTTTGCGTAATTTTGTATAATCTTTGTGTTTACTTACCTCTATATGTTATGTCCTCCCAGTAGAACATAAACTTCTTGAGGTAAGCATTTTTTTAGTTTTTGTCTTTTAACTCTTGCTTAACATATTGCCTTGTGAGTAATTAGAGTTAGGATTAGAAGGAGTTGTTGTTATTGTTTAGTCATGTCTTGACTCTTCATGATGTCATTTGGTGTTTTCTTGGCAAAAAATACTAGAGTGGTTTGCCTTCTCCAGTTCATTTTATAGATGCAAAAACTGAGGCAAACAGGATTAAGTGACTTGCCCAGAGTAAAGTAGGTAGTGTCTGCGATCATACATATTTGAACTCAGGAAGGCAAGTCTTCCTGATTCCAAGCCCAGCACTCTATCCACTGTGCCACCTAGCTATCATTTAGGATTAGAGTAAGTATTTAATTAAAGTGTTCTATTGAATTGAATTGAATCTGCTCAACTTGCCCAATAAATAAAGGATAATCTCCACAATTTAGCTTTACTCTTCTAGTCTAATCTTATCTCATACCATTCCCTTCCACATAGACTTTGTCTCAACTAAACTAGAATTGAATTAACACAGTCAAAATAGTGATTCCTGTATTTAGCTTGACAGAAGCCATTGAGAACTAAAGAAGGAAGTTTGGTGGTCTGTTCTGTACATTCAGAAAACAACAGCAACAAAAAAAAACACATTAAATTCCTACTCTTTGTAATGTAATGTGATGGGCATAAAGGGTACAAAGATGAAATAAGAAAAGATCCTTATTCCTGAGGAATGTTCTATCTGATGTGGGGATGGCAGAGAAGGGGTAGACCCAGACAACTATAACATAAATCAGAGTTCAAAGAATCTGAGAGATGTAGGTGGTGCAATGGATAGAGCACTGAAACTGAAATGAAGAAGACTGGAGTTCAAATCTAAATTGTCTGAAACTTTCTAGGCGGGTGACCCCAGGTAAATAATTTATGTGCTGAGATATTTTTAATAGAGTGTGGTCACTGCACATACTGAAGCATTTTGGAGCCACAGGTGAGAGTTGGATGAGAGGTGGACACTACAGGTAGATGAGAAGCCCTGAAAATGGCTTCTTAAGCTGTATTAGCAAGCACCCTAGCATACCCAGCATGGCCTGCTAGCACAGGTTATTTTATCTGCTTTTAAAGGAAAGACTAGGAGCAGCCAGGTGGCTCAGCGAGTAAGAGCACCGGCTCCAGTGTTGGGATGACCTGGAGATCAAATCCCAGGCTCAGACACTCAACACCACACCCAGAAATAACTGGCTGTGTAACCTTGAGCAAGTTACTTAACCCCAATTGCTTTAAAAAAAAAAAGAAAAAAGGAAAGACTGCTCAAAAAGAGGTTAACAATCCTACTTTTAATTACATTCACTGGTTCAGGGGAAAGGTTAGCACCTTGACTTGAGGAAAATACAAATAGAGAAAATAAAAGCAGAGAAATTAGCACAAAGACCAACGGACAGGGCTCCAACTGTCTGAGTAAAGCAATATTGCTACATACTTTACATACACCACTTGATCAAGGGAGTACAAACATCTAAGAAATCAGGGGGCTCTGAACACATGGCCACTCAGAGTCTTGACCAGGTAATCTAAAGATCCTTATCATGAGCAAACCCCCAAAGTAAAATGGCAACATCCCAGAATACATAACAAAGATTTGGCCTTCTGGCTCTTAGCCAGAAGGCACAACCTGTGACTCAGAATAGTGGTGAATTGTCAGGTTTCAAAGGAGAGTAATCCTTCAGATGTTTACAATTTAGCCTGAGTTTAGGAAACTGAACTCCAGGAAAAACAACAACAAAAAATCCCACCTTGCACTTACATAAGCCCTTCACACCAGAAGTACCAATCCTCCCTAAATACCCCATATATCCAACAGGGAGTAAGTGAAGTTTGCTGAGTGGGAAACTAGCATGACCTATATGCTGCATGAACATTATTTTAGGAGTTGTCTGAAAGATAGATCGTAGAAGAAAGAGGTTGGATGTTAGGAGATCAGTTAGGAAGATTCTATATTAATCCAAGAGGTGATGAAGGTATGATTTAAAGTGGTTGTGATATAAGTAGAAGGAAGCTAAGTATGATGGATATTGCATTAAAAAGACTTGAAAACTAATTGATTCTTGGGAGTAAAGGATAATTGCTAGATTTTTTTTTTTTTAGGAACATCTAGATAGAGCAGGCCCCTTTCACCTAGAGGATGAGAGGAAATATAGACAAAGACAGCTACAGTAAATTAAGACTACACACATGCATCATCTGACTCCAGAAAAATGTTTGACCAATTTTATTATTCAGTCTTCCATGACCCACACACCACAGGTATAGTCAAAGGTCCATTAGGTAAACTTACTCTAGGTTTTGTTTACATTTATATTAAATGTAACATCATGTAATAATATGGAGTATTGCAATAATTTAGAGAAAGCATAAATCTAGCTGGATCAGAAGCCTTCTTTCCCTTTGTCTCACTCAGAATACACATCCATCTGAATAGATACCCTAAATCAGTCTATTGCCCAGTTAAGCAGTTTCCTGGGTTGTAATTACTAGTGTGTTTATTTCTCCAAACCAGGAAATAGCAAATACTTAAGATGGCAGTGTAGTAGAGTTCTTTCTGTAGTATAAGAGATTTTCATATGCCCCTTTCCAGTTTTCTCTTATCCAAACCAAAGACACTCAATTCCCTGGACATATCCGGATAGCTTCAAGTTCTTCTCATTATTCTTGCCCCTCTACTCTGCATGTGTTCCAGTTTATCTGAGTCCTTTCTAAAATTGAGTGTCTATAAAGTTGGCAGGTAGCATGAAATAGAGGTATGCCTAACACATAGTATGACCAAATCAGAATCCAAAAGCATGTTAATGCTAGAACAATGAGCCCAATGTGGGATGATGACTTCAATAGGGATACATGTAAAAATCCTACACTTGCATTAAAAAAACAACGCACAGGTAAAGATTGTTGATGGATAATGAAAATGATAGAAAAGATCTGGATATGTTAAGAGTGCTCAATAAGAGGCAATAGTGTGACATGGCAGCCAAAAAACTACCTAATGCTGATGAGATTTTAGGTGGCATTTAGAGAAGGCAGGTGTCTAGGTTGGAAGATATGACAGTTGCACAATCCTCTATTCCAGGAAGAATATAATTTGATTATTGTTTACAACTGTCAGTATACATTTTTCTTTTTCTTTTCTTTTTCCCATTTTATTTTTAATTTATGTAATAAAACTAACATTTTCATAAAATAGTACAATAAAAATATGATTGTATATGAAACTGCAAATCCACTATGCACAACTTGCTATTCCTTTCAAATATACAATATAATTGTCATGTCATTTTTCCCTCCCCCTCCCATTAGACAAAAATATAAATACATAAATATATATATATGCACACATATATATGTATATGTCTATATATATATACATATGTACATATATAGATATGCATACATACATATGTAAATTATTCTATAAATACTTCTAATTATCAGTTCTTTCTCTGGATGCAGATAGCATCTTTCTTCATATATCCTTTATAGCTAATTTCAGTATTTATAATGGACAAAATAACTTATTCACTTAAAGTTAATCTTAAAACAATGTTCCTGTTACTGTACATAGTGTTCTCTTGGTTCTCGTCATTTCATTCTTAATTATTTTGTGTAATTCTTTTCTAAAACTGTCAAGCTCATCATTTTGTATAGAAAAGTAGAATTTCATTTCAATCATATACTGCAACTTGTTCAGCCATTCCCCAATTGATGGACATCCCTGTAATTTCCAGTTCTTTGCTACCACAAAGAAATCTGCTATAAACATTCTAGAACATACAGGTTCTTTTCTTTTTTTCCCTATTCATCTTTAGAAATAGACCAAATAGTGGTATCGTTGGGTCAAAGGGTATAGGTAGTTTAATAACTCTTTGGGCATAATTCTCAATTGCTCTCCAAAATCGTTGGATCGTTTCATAATTCCACCAACAATGAATTAGGGTCCCAATCTTTCCACATCTCTAACATTTGTCACTTTCCCCTTCTTTCATTTTAGTTACTCTGGTAGGTGTAAAATGATATTTCAAGGTTATTTTACCCTCTTGATTTTAATCAATACACCCTTCTAAAATTCTCTTCTGCACCCTATTCTGCAGTTTTCTCACCTCTCTAGAAGTTCAGAAGACTTCTAAACCATATACATATATATATACATATATATACACATACACACACACACACACACATTGTTTCCTCTTCAACCCAGATGATAGTAAGGTTCCAGTTCTGTCTACCTCAGTCTCCTTATTTGTAAAAGTTGCAATAATAGTAACACCTATCTCTCAGGGTGGTTGTGAAGATGAAATGGGATAATTATTTTGTAAGCCTTAAAACAACTAGCTGGTGCAATGGATAGAGTGCCATGGCAAGAGTCAGAAGAACTGAGATCAAATCCAACCTCTGACACTCAACTGTGTGACCCTGGACAAGTTATTAATCCTCTTTGCCCCAGGTTATTCATCTATAAAATGAGCTGGAGAAGGAAAATTATGGAAAATTATATATTTCCAAACTATTCCAGTATCTTTGCCAAGAAAACCACAAAAGTGTCATAAAGAGTCAGACATGATATTAAAGAAGTATGTGATGTCATTGAGGGTCATCTAATAACCATTTAGATGGGTATTGGGGTAGGAAAGGTAGACCTAGTACCCAGGCACACAAGAAGGGATATCAAAGAATACATTTTAAATAGGATTTTTTAATGTGTATATTCAGTTAAAGTCTATGAATGTATGACTGTTTATGGATATTTTAAAGTTATGGATTCAGATAATGTTGAAAACTGAATCTTAGCACCTTCTGGTCTACCACTTTGCCAACTTCATCATAGAAACAAAAAGGACCCATACAAGACTGAGAGCCACTTCGTATTTTTTTTGTTGTTGTTGTTGGAGTATCTTCAATGTCAGAATTATAATAAATTAACATTATCTAGTGATTAAGTGTTATGAAGCAGTTTCTTCACAGCAAACCAAATAGATATTATAATTGAACCCAATTTACAGATGAGGTAACTAAGGCTCAGGTCAGACAACCCATTAGTGTCAAGTCTTCTAATGCCAAAATCAGGTCCAATTAACCAATGTCTGCCATTTTCCGTGTCCTTCAGGGAATTTTTTTGTAACTTCAGACTGCCCCTCCAATAAAAGCCAAAATATCTTTTGTGAGCAATGATAAACAAAGGGGACTTCAAATTTTGCCTGAAGTCTACCAACTTTCTTTCTCCCACTATGTTTGTAACAAAAACTGATGGTACTTGCTTCTTTGCATGCAAATAAAGTGAAAGGAATGAGTGTTTATATTGTGACCACTCTATGCCAGGCACTGTGCTAAACATTAATTTAAAATATCATCTCATGTGTTTTTCATAATAACCCTGTGAGATAGGCGTTATTATTTTCTCATTTTACATATGAGAAAACTGAAGCAAACAGAGATTAAGTGACTTTCCCAGGGCCATAAAGCTAGTAAGTATCTGGGGTTGGATTTGAACTCAAGTCTTCCTAATTCCAAGACCAGTGCTCTATCCACTGTGCCACTACCTGCCCCACATAGTATTTTAACATCCTTCAAGTAGTTTTGCTCTGGTGATCAAATTTTATTTTCAAAACCACGCTGCCAGGGTAGGTAAAATGAATATTGTTAGTTCACCATGGCAGATGAGGAAATGAATTCCAAAGAAAGGATGTGACCTACCCAAAATAATGCAGCTACTAGATGGTGGAAGCAAGAGTCAAAGCCAGGTCTTATGAAAGTTCCTTGCCTACAAGGGCTATTTCACTATTATCTTTGTATGCCCAACACAGTACAGTGCCACGGTGTCTAGCACATCATACATGTTTAATAAATGCTTATTGTATGATTGACTGATTGTGAGTTCACATTTACACTATATTTATTACATTAAAAGGGGGAAAATGTAGGAGTAAAGGAAAGGTTCCAGGGAAAGAAATTGCTTTCTTTCTTGTTATATCTTTCTGCAAGTGGCTTTCATTTAGAGATTTACTTAAAAACAAGAAAAAAAAAACAAATTTACCAGTTCGAACTATCCAAAAATGGAATAAGCTCCTCTGGTAGATCATAAGCTCTTTGTCACTATCACAGGCTAATTGATCACTTGCTGTCTATGTTGTGGAGAGAATCCATGCTTTGGGTAGAGGTTAATCCTCATTGCCTTTGAAACCCTTTTTAACCATAGGATTCTATGATCCTATATGATCTGGACTCATAAACATGGTGGAATGAGAACCATGACTAGAATATGTCTCTTGAAGGATAAACCTCATCCCAAAGAAATAGGATAGGGGGCAGCTAAGTGGTGGATTGGCCTTGGAGTTTGGAGGACTTGAGTTTAAATCTGGCCTCAGACACTTACTAGCTATGTGGCCTTAGACAAGTCACTTCACACTGATTGCAGAAGGAAGGAAGGAAGGAAGGAAGGAAGGAAGGAAGGAAGGAAGGAAGGAAGGAAGGAAGGAAGGAAGGAAGGAAGGAAGGAAGGAAGGAAGGAAGGAAGGAAGGAAGGAACAGGATAGGTTAAAGTTGAGTGGGGAGTTCTAGGTGGGGAAGAGGTTAAAAATGTATCTTGTGATATACTAATTACAGGCAATCTGGATAGCAGACAGAGAAGTATACTGGAAATATTTTGAGCAAAGATTAACAAAAGTAGAAATAGAAACAATATCATTCTTGGAGTGTATTACAAACTATAAAGACAGAAAGAGGGGGTGGCCAGGTAGCACAGCGAGTAAGAGCACCGGCCCCAGAGTTGTGATGACCTGGGATCGAATCCAGGCTCAGACACTTAGCACCCACCCAGAAACACCTGGCCATGTAACCTTTAGCAAGTTACTTAACCCCAAATGCTTAGGGGCAGCCAGATAGCTCAGTGAGTAAGAGCACTGGCCCCAGTGTCGGGATGACCTGGGATCAAATCCGGGCTCAGATATTTAGCACCACACCCAGAAATAACTGGCCATGTAACCTTGAGCAAGTTACTTAAGCCCAATTGCTTAAAAAAAAAGACAGAAAGAGGAAATAGATAAGGAGTTTAGAAAAAAATCACACACCTAACACAGAACAGCCTTCTTTACCAGTCGTTGAATTCCTCCTAGGAACTGCCATTTGAGAAATGACCTGTACCAGGCATTCTCACTTATGACCCAGTTCAGACCCTGGGATTTCTCAGACTACTTATCCACCTCCATCCCAGTGACATTGTCATTCTGATACCACCTCTGCTCATCTGGCCTTCTCTTCCCATTGCTAATTTCCTCTTTGGGATTCTCCATTTGAGGAAATATTTATACCAGCCATGATCACTTCGACTGTCCCCCTTCCATACTCTGCATTATTTTCTACCTTCTTCTGATCCTCTTCCCCCACTTCCTCCAGCTCTTTTATGTAGCATCTTCCTCCAATAGAATGTAATCTCCTTGAGGGCTGGAAATGTCTTTTTGCTCGCATTTATATTCTCAACACAGCACAATGCCTTGAGTATAGTAAAGCATTTAATAAATGCTTTATCTAATCTATAGTAATCTAGTGATTTGGAACTTCAATATCCAGGTATATTTGAAGATCCAACAAAAATTGAGCTCTTTTTTCTCCACCAAAAGCAAAGTTCTTAATGTTATCTTCACTTGCCTTGAGGATAATTTCATCCTTCAAAAGATAGAGGAAGCAAACAAGGGACAATTCTGTTCTTGATCTGATTCTCATTAACAAGGAGATGTTTGCTGGAATGTAGATGATGAGAACATTGGGGAGGGGGGGAGTGACCACTCCATCTTAGATTTTGTGATAGAAGAGAGGAAGGTTAGGCATATTCTGTTAATACATCTCAAAAATTGGAATAGCAAATTTCCCTAGGTTCAGAGGAAGAATAGATAGTGTGGTCACAGATGGATTAACACTCTATAGGAGAAGGCAGCACAGGAAGGATGGGAGACTATCAGGAATAAAATTCTTAGAATAAAATGCAACTATTCCACTGAGAAAACACCTGGGGAACTTTGTATAAGAAACCAATGTGCTGCAGAGGAAAATTTAGCCTTGATAGAATGACAAATTTTCCTAACAGTTAGAGTTTTCCCAAATCGTAATGGGCTACAGTGGGAGGTAGTAGCTTGCCACTCAGTGGGGGTTTTCACACAAAGGCTGGATGACCCTTTGCCAGTTATGTACTTGAGGCTACTCTTGAAAGCTTTGCCAAGTCATTCCTATTCAGGTACACATTGGACTATATGAACTCTGAGTTTCTTCCCTAACCTAACACTAACCCTAACAGAAATTTTTGATTTTCTGAAAATGAAATTGATTGATTCTTTTTAGTTCAATAGGATTTTGTGAAACTTTAAACACTATATAATGAATTTTTTATTAACATTTTATCTCTGTGTGTATTATCTTTGTCATTCCTTTGCTTAAACGAGAACATTATGCTTATATAACAACAAAAATAATTGCAACTTTCAGTTTTATCATGTTTAAATTTTTTAAAACCTTTTCATATCTAACAGTTCAAAACTCAGCTCAAATTCTATCTTCTGCAAGAGGCCTTTATTGGTTTCCCCAGCTGCTAGAACCTTTCACTCTGAGATTCCATTTATTGTCTCTATATATCTTGTTTGTATTTAGGTATGTGTATGATTTTCCCTTCATTAGAATGGAAGTTCCCTGAGGGCAAACACTGCCTTTGCTTCTGTTTGTATTTTAGCATAGTTCCTGGAACAAAGTAAGAACTATGCTAAAATACAAAGAGAGAAGCAAAGGTATGGCATTAATTAACAAATCCTTGTTGACCAATATTTCTGGAATCCTTTTGGTAATTACCAAAATTCACATTCCATTCAGTTTAACAAATGACATACAGAGTACTCTGATAGTTGCTGGGGATAAAAACATCAAATAAGATATATTACTTGAAGGGGTGGCTAGGTGGTGCAGTGAATAGAGCACTGGCCCTGGAGTCAGGAGGAACTCAGTTCAAATCTGACCCCAGACACTTAACACTTACTAGCTGTATGACCTTGGGCAAGTCACTTAACCCCAATTGCCCTGCCCTTCCCCCTCCAAAAAAAATTATATATATATATTCCTTGAGCTCAAGGAGCATTAAAACCATATGGTTATGAAACACTTTGTGTTTAGTGCCCCGTGTGCTTCTCACAGCACCCCCATCGTCATAAACAGAGTGAGCCTTGTGTACAAGTGAGGAAATGATGGTTTAGAGAGGTTAAGAGACCCAGTTCAGTCATACAATCAGTAGGCTGGAGAGCCCAGACACAAAGCTCAAAGGGATAGATTGGACTAGAGTAACCATCCCTTCCAAAAACAAATAAACAAACCATAATTGTCTAGAAGGATAAGATGAATTTAATAAAATGGAACTTAATAGGAGTAAGTCTAATGACTATGTAAAATCAGTCACTAATGTAGATTCATTCTGAAGTGACCCCACATTTTAACCTTGTTTATCTCTGACTACTGCAGCCAGCCAGCAGGGGAGGGCAGTGCTACAAAAGAGGCTTTGACATGCATTCTAAAAGTATCTGTTGTTGTTCAGTCATGTTCAATTCCATTTGGGGTTTTCTTGACAAAGATACTGGAATGATTTGCTATTTCCTTCTCCAGCTTATTTTAGATGAGGAAACAGGAAAATGGGGTTAAGTGGCATGTCCAGGGTCATACAGCTAGTGTCTGAGGTCAGATTTGAACTAAGGAAGCTGTGTCTTCCTAACTCCAGGCACATACTCTATCCATTAACCACCTAGCTGCCAATTTAATGGTATGTCTTTAGGTTTAATCCCATCTCCTCATAATGAGTACATGTTCACTAATTCATCTTTTCAAATGTAGACCAACCAAAATTTTTATGGAGAAGCTGAGGTGGCACTAATCTCACCTCTTCAGGACTGTGTAATCTAATCAAAAATATCTTTTTTCTTTTATAGAAGATGCTTCCTCCTGTCTATAAAAAGCAGGTGACCCCTTTAATCTGGTTGTCCAGTCTGTTGACCCAACCAAACTTTTCTGTCTTGATGTCAACAAACTCCTTTTTTTTAACCTTTTCTTCCTGGTTTTGCCTCTTTAATCAGGGCCAAGGCCTGAACGAAGAATTTTCCTTTTAACAAGACTATGTTTGGGCTAAAAACAAATCAACTATACAAGGACAGAATATGGGAGTTGCAGCTAGTTAGGAGTTTGCAGATCAAATCTAGGGGATCTGGAGAAGTACAAGCAGAATATGAGTTAGAAGTGGGAAATGGGAGCAAAAAAAAAGTTAATTTGATTTTTGTTGTTTTCCAATCATTTCAGTTATGTCTGACTCTGTGACCCCATTTGGAGCTTTCTTAGAAAAGCTACTGGAGTGGTTTGCTATATCCTTTTCCAGACTATTTTACAGATGAGGAAACTGAGACAAACAGGTTTAAGTGACTTGCCCAGGGTAACACAGCTAATGTGTCTGAGGCTAGATTTGAACTCAAGTCTTCTTGACTCCAGGCCAAGTACTCTATCCACTGCACTACCTGACTGCCTGGCATTTGATCTTAGGCTACATAATAGAGGCATAATTTCCAGAAGGAGGGAGATGATGGATTTAATTATCATCTCTTTGTAAATGATTCCCAGACCTAGAGGCAAGAAGGTGGTATAGCAAATAGAGTACTCAAGTTGGAATCATGAAGACCTGAGTTCAAACCTTGACTCAGATACTCACTAGCTGTGTAACTCAGGGTATGGTAGGAGCAATATCCTAACTGCTCCTCTTTCTTTCCTATAATCCCAGGAAAATCAGGCTAATTTTTCTTTTAAAAGGTATTGAGACCTTCTTCAATGCTTGTTTGATTCAGGGGACTAAAGGTTCAGACGACTGACATAACTTCCTAATTGCCTGACTACAAAGCAGCCTAGAGGAGTTCTGTGGGGGTGTTGGGATGGGGTGGTCCTGATTGGGAGAAATTATTTTTATGTGACATTCATAGCCAATTATTAAATTAGAATTAAGGTTTTTACTCTTTATTTCCTCATCCAGGGAGCAGCCCCTGTATGTCAGTCAGTCAGTCTCTGAAGGATATTGCTGATAGATGAGACTAGCCAAAATCCTCTGGAAACATACTCCACAATCTTGGGTGGGACACCATCCCATCCAAAGAGACTTTACTTATATCTAGAGTGTCAACAGAATCTAATCTAGATGAATTCCAACCCTAAAGCATTAAGCCTATGCCCCATTAGAGTTTAGGATAACCCAGATCATGAAGGAGAAAATTAACCAAACTGGTCTAGGTAGATATGGATTGCTCTGTCCATATTGCTGGAGGTGACAGAGCCTGAAGATTCTCATCAAGAGCTGAAAACTTTTAGACTATGTCCTCATTTAAATACCCACCCTCTTATCAACTGCTCACCAATTGTAGTTGATTTCTCCTTTCAGGGGCATTCCCTTTCAAAAAAATGTTTAAGGTAAGGGTGGAATCAAGATGGCAGACTAAAAGCAGGGATTTCCTTGAATTTTCTTGCAAAGCCTTCCCAATACCTGTAAAAAATGACTCTAAACAAATTCTAGAGCCAGAGAACCCACAAAATGTTATAGTGAAACAAGTTTCTAACCCAAGAAAACCTGGAAGATCAACAGGAAAGGTGTATTGCACTGGCCTGGGAGAGGAATATAGTCTAGCTGTGCTCCATACTGGCAGAGACTGGCCTCAGCAACACCCAGAGTAGGCCTCAGGAAACCGAATCACTGGCAGCTATGACAGTTTCCAGACTTGTCAACCCACAAGCACCAAAGAAGGACAGTAGGAAAGGTCTGTGGAACCCATGTGAGAGAGAAGATTGGTCCAGACCCAGTCCCAGCCCCAGGACTTATGCTTCCATAAACAGTGAAGGAATTGAGCAGCTGATCAGAGGGGGATTGCACATATCTCTTTGCTGGCTCTGAAGCAGGATTCTCTTGACTTGCCCTTGCTTGGCTCTGGGTCACAGTCCTGGGTGGTGGCCCTGGGGAGACAAGGAGAGCTGGCATGGTGGAGTTTGTGAAGAGGAAGTAGCAGCAATGAAGAATAAATTCTCCTCACAGTTCCAAGACAAAAAAGAATGACTGTGGTCCCTCACAGACCAGAGCACACACTAGGAGAGGAGTAAACACCTCTCCTTTGATTACATAATCTTGGAAGAACTAAAAATGTCCTGGTCCCTAGAAATATCTCTGAAAACAGCTGCACAAATCCCCTGAAGCTTGGGACAATGCACTCTCCACTATGGAAGCTGAGTCCTACCTAAAGGAAGAGTTTAAAAGTTAAGTAATTGACTAGAAAAATGAGCAAACAGAAGAGAAAAAAATAAGACTATCGAATTTTACTTTGGTAATAACGAAGATCAAAGTATTCAACCAGAAGAATACTACAGAGTCAAAGCCTCTACATTCAAAGTCTCCAAGAAAAATATGAATTGGTCATGGGCCATGGAAGACCTCAAAAAGGATTTTGAAAATCAAGGAAGAGAAGTAGAAGAAAAATTGGGTAGAGAAATTAGAATGATGGAAGAAAATCATGAAAAGTGATCCAACAGCTTTCTAAAGGAGACCCAAAAAAGGCTGAAAGAAATAACACCTTAAATATAGACTAACCCAAATGGCAAAAGACGTACAAAAAGTCAATTGGAAGAAAAATTCCTTATAAAGCAAAATTGACCAAATGGAAAAGGAGGTCGAAAACCTCACTGAAGAAGATAATTCCTTCAAAATTAGAATGGAGCAAATGGAAGTTAATGACTTTCTGAGTAATAAAGATATTATAAAACAGATCTAAAAGAATGAAAAAATAGATGTGAAATATCTCATCAGAAAAAAAAAACTGACCTGGAAAATGGATCCAGGGGAGATAATTTAAAAATTATTGGACTACCTGAAAGCCATGATCAAAAAAAAAGCCTAGACATCATCTTTCAAGAAATTATCAAGGAAAACTACCCTGATATTCTAGAACCAGAGGGTTAAATAGAAATCGAAAGAATCTACCTATTGTCTCTTGAAAAAGATCCCCAAAAGAAAACTAGGAATATTATAGCCAAATTCCAGAGTTCCCAAGTCAAGGAGAAAATATCACAAGCAGTCAGGAAGAAACAATTCGAGTATTGTGGAAACATAATCAGGATAGCACAAGATCTATCAGATTCTACATTAAGGGATCAAAGGTCTTAGAATATGATATTCCAGAGGTCAAAGGAGCTAGGATTAAAACAAAGAATCACTTACCCAGCAAAAGTGAGTATAATACTTCAGGGGAAAATATGGTCATTCAATGAAATAGAGGACTTTCAAGCATTCTTGATTAAAAGACCAGAGTTGAACAGAAAATTTGACTTTCAAATACAAGAATCAAAAGAAGCATGAGAAGATAAATAGGAAAGAGAAATCATAAGGAACTTATTAAAGTTGAATTGTTTACATTCCTACATGGAAAGATAATATTTGTAACTCATGAGACTTTTCTCAGTATTAGGATACTTGAAAGGAATATATGTGTGTGTGCATGCATGTGTGTGTGTGTGTATATATACATATGTGTGCATATATGTATATAAAGACAGAGGGCACAGGACAAGTTGAATATGAAGGGATGATATATAAAAATAAAATTAAGAGGTGAGAGAGGAATATATTGGGAGAAAGAGAAAGGGAGATTTAGAATAGGTAAATGATCTCACATAAAAGAAGCAAGAGAAAGCAGTTACAATGAAAGGGAAGAGCAGGGAGATGAAAGGGAATGAGTCAATCTTACTTTCATTGAATTTGGGTCAAGGAAGGCATAAAATAACATACTCAATTGTGTATCTTACCCTACACAAAAATAGGGGAGAAGGGGATAAAAGGGGGAGATGATAGAAGGGAGGGCAGATTGTGAGAGGGGATAGTCATAAGCAAACAATTTTGAAAAGGGACAGGGTTAAAGGAGAAAATAGAATAAATGAGGGGTGGGATATAATGGAGGGAAATATAGTTAGTCCTTCACAATATGACAACCACAGAAATGTTTTGTATAACTATGCATGTGTAGCCTATATTGAATTGCTTGTCTTCTCAGTGGGGGTGGGGTGGGGTGAGGAGGGATGAAGGGAGATTATCTGGAACTCAAAGTTTTAAAAACAAATGTTTAAAAATTGTTTTTACATGCAACTGGGAAATAAGATATACAGCCAATAGGGTACAGAAATCCATCTTGCTCTACAAGAAAGTAAGGGACAAGGAGTAAAGGGGTTACAAGGGGAGATAAAAGAGAGGGCAGACTGGGGGAAGGGATAATCAGTATGCTTGTCATCTTGAGGTAGAGGGCAGAAGAGAGATGGGGAGAAAATTTGGAACTTAAAATCTTTTGGAAATGAATGTTGAAAACCATAAATAAATTTTGGAAAAAATTTAAAAAAAAAGAAAAAGAAAAAATGGATCATGGATCACAGAATCATAGATCTAGAATGGGAAAGACCTTCAAAGGCTATCTAGTATAACTCACTCATCTTACAGAGGAGGAAACTGAGTTCCAGGGAATCTTAGTGACTTCCCTAAAGTTACAGATTTTAAATGTCAGAAGTAGGAATGGAGCATAGGTCCCCTCTTACAAAATGAATAAATAAATGAATTAAAATTAAAATCATTAATAAAAAAATCAATGAATAAACATTGATTAAGTTCCTACTATGTTCTAGACATTTTGCTAAGTGCCTGGGATACAATGGGAGGCAAAAAAGGCAGTCCCTTCCCTCAAGGTGCTTATAATCTATTGCAGGAAATAACATGCAAACAAATATATACAAAGCAAGCAACATACAGGATAAATAGGAGGTAATTAACAGAGTGGAGGTACTGGAATTAAGAGGGACTATGGAAGCCTTCCCCTAGAAGGCAGAGTTTTAATTGGGATTTAAAAGAATCCAGGGAGGTCAGTAGGTAGAGTTGAGGAGAAAGAGTGTTCCAGGCATAGGGGACAGTCAGAGAAAATGCGTGGAGCTGAGAGATGGAGAGTCCTTTATGGAACAACTAGGTGACCAATGTCACTGTATTGAAGAGTATGTGCTAGGGAGTAAGGCATAAGAGGATTGTAAAGGTAGGATAGGTATAGGTTATAAAGGGCTTTGAACATCAAACAAAACATTTTGGATTTGCTCCTGGAAGCAATAGGAAGCCATTGGAATTTATTGAGTAGAGGTAGGTGACATGATTGGACCTTCATTTTAAGAAAATCACTTTCGTGGCTGAATTGAGCATGGATTAGAGTGAAGAGAGACTTAAGGCAGGCAGACTCACCAAAGGCTATCACAAGAAACTAAGTGTGAGGTGGTGAGGTACTCCACTAGTACTTGACCCCAAGTTCTCTTTCCACTGAACCATGCTGCCTAGAATGAATCCAAAAGGAAGGTTTAACTGAAGTGCATCCAGGGGAAGGTCACCAGGATGGTTAAAGAAGATTAGATATTATTCCATATGAAAATTAATTGAAGGAATGGGGGAGAAGAAGAGAAGACTGCACAGGAAGTCATACTAGCAGTCTTGTTTTCTTTAAAATCACCATCATATGTAAAAAAGGACACAAGATTTACTTTGCTTCATAACAAAGGGCAGTATAGGAGAAAGGGAAAGAAATAATAGAGAAATGCATATCACCTGGATGGAAATGAAAGTTTTCCAAGATTTATAACTTTACAAAACATTCCTTAAAGGTAGTGATTTCTCCATCACTGGAGATCTTTGAAAGGAGGCTAGTTAACCACTTGTCGGGCTTCTTTTAGAAAGGGTATCCTTTCACGCATGAATTGGACTAAATAGTCTCTGAGGTACCTTTCAGTTCTGAAATTCTAGGATTCTTTGGCCACAAGCCTAGAGAAGATTCTGCTCTCCTCTGTTCCATCCTTGAGAGAAGAATGGGTAGGAGGGCAGAATACAATGAATAATATGAACTAGTTTGGAAACATCTTGGCAAAAACATTTTGAAGGTAGCCATTTAATGGGTCCCATGCCTCATGCAGTCAAGATGTATTTAGCAGCCTGACTCTCTCACCTTTAATACAAAATAAAACAAAACATAAAGAAAACACTCAGGTGTTGTGACTATGTAAACAGAATGCCATCACAAATGCTCTCTGATCTGGAAACATCTCTGTCACTCTATTAGGGGACTCACTATCACAAAACTGAGAACTTCCTTATTTCCATCTTCAAGGTTACAAAACATTTTCCCATCTGTAACTGCCTGATTTCCAGATGGAGGCTCACAGAAGTTAGCTCTGCTGTCAGCCCAGTAACTTGATGGCTTTGACAGATTTTATTCTAAAAACAGCTTTTACTGTTCCTAAGGAGCCATGATCAAGCCTCTAAGCTGCAGGGACCAGTTCACAGTGGCGGGTGTCTTTTCTTTTCTGCCTAGACATCTCAGCAGCACAAGGCATGAAGATATTGACAATACACTTGGGAAGGATAGTGACTCAGAATTCAGATGCTTAGATAGGGATATTCTCTCAAATAGAGATGAGAGAGAACTCCTTGTAAGATCTATGGAGTCCTTCAGGGTCAGAGGAGTCCATGGAACCACTCAGAGTACTGGCCCACATATACAAATCAAAGAATTTCAGTATTCTAAAAGGGGCCTCAGTAGCCATTTGTTTCACTTGGACCTGACTAAAAAGATCATGCAAAATACCAGCTACTATATGATTCAGACTAAGGGGGAAGGGAAAAAAGAAAGTTAAATTATTCAGCACAGGTGATGTGTCTCAGTCTTATGACTTCTTTATCCCCATAGCCCATGGGGGAACATGGTGGAGAGGAGGTAAGTTCTAGACTTGTGATTTAATTAGTGTAGGGAACTCTCAATATAGAAACTACCTACATTCATGCAGATTTGCAACTTCTATGGAATTTATAAATTTAGAGGGTTAACTGAGACATTGGGGAAGGGTTTAAATGACTTGCCTCTAATTAATTATACAGATAGCATGCATAAGAGGCAGGACCTGAAGGTAGGTCTTCTTAAATTCAAGCGCAGCCTTCTAACTTCTTCATTAGGAGATAATAGAGTTAAAAACACACTAAAATGGGAATGAAATGACCTTTAACAAGCTATAGACCATAAAGATATAAGGGATCATCTAGTTCAACCTTCTTTAATCATTCATTCATTTATGTACATATTTAGTTATTCATATCTCTCATTCAATTGCTTCTTTACCAGGTATCATCTGGAGAAGAATACAATTTAACCTCTGTTGGTTCAGGGCAGCTAAGAGGGAGATGGGGATAAAGAAATAGAACTAAAACTAGAATTAGAAAGATGGTATGCTGGGAAAGCAAGCCATACCAAATAAGTATATTTTGTTTTGCTTTGGTTTTGGAAGGGGGTGATATGGTGCAGTGGAGAGAGCACCTGCTCTGGAGTCAGGAGCACCTGCAATCAAATGTGGCCTCAGACACTTATTAGCTGTGTGACCCTGGACAAGTCACTTAACCCTGTTTGCTTCAGTTTCTTCATCTGTAAAATGAGTTGGAGAAGAAAATGACAAACCATTCTAGTATCTTTGTCAAGAAAACCCCAAATGGGGCCATGAAGAATCAAACATGACTGAAACAATTCAAAGACAACAATAGCAACAGAAGGAGAAGTCAAAAGACTAGATGAAAGGGAGGGGAGAGATAGAGACAGAGAAGCAAAGAGATACAGAAAGAGAGACAGGAACAGACACAGGAAGACAGGAGAGACAGACTGACTAATGTAGAAATAGAAAAACAGAAAAAGAGAGACAGAGGAAGAGAAAGACAAAAAGCAAGAGTCAGAGACAGAGATAGAGAGAAAGAGAGTAGGAAAAAGAAACTTATTGAGACTAAAAACCTAATGGGTTCTTGGGAAACTCTTTTGGGAAAGCCAGTACACGGATCCTTTTTTAGTTTCCCCCAGAAGGAGTCTAGTAAGGGGAATCCTTACTGAATTAAAACCCTGAATTAGAGTAAGTGCTGTCATTCTGAGCACAGTGGGAAGAAGAAAAGAACAGGAACCTCTCCCTTCAGTTTGCTCATTCCACTTATTCCTACTGTTCTCTAAGGCCAATTGTTTCTCAGAACTGACAAGAGACCAGTGGGGGGAGGGGTGAGAGAGGATGACAGATTAGAAGGAGAAGAAAAGTTAGGGAGAGGGGTTGAGGTAGAAGACCTTGAGAGGGGGCGCAAGGTAGAACACACAGTTTGCCCCAGTTTGAGAAGTGATAGTTCTACTCTAATGAGACATCACTAGAGGAGAGGACTGCCATGTAGATATTCCACTTAAAAGTCATCCTAGACAACTGAGGTTTACCTGAGGAGACTGCTTTTAAGAGAGAACACTTCACCATTTTCTGCAAATAGAGACACGGGTACCCATGAGCCACTGTAATGGAAATGTTCATTGTTGTCTATTCATTTGAGTTGTGTCTGACTCTTCATGACCCTATTTGGGGTTTTCTTGGTGAAGTATCTTTGCCACTGGAGTGATTTTTCCATGTCCTTCTCCAGCTCATTTTATAGATGAGGAAACTGATGTAAACAGAATTGTTACTTGTCCAGAGTCACACAGTTAATGAGTGTCTGAGACCAGATTTGAATTCAGGTCTTCCTTTCTCCAGGTCCAGTTCTCTATCCACTCTAGCACTAGCTGTTGTATAGTGGGGATACTACCATTTTTACTATAAAAATAGAGATGGGTCATCAAAGAGGTCCTTCCAATCATCCTTGAGTTGACTGGGATAGATGGAAGTTCAGTATGGTGACCAGAACTCTGTCAGTTACTATCCTCAAAGGGACTGCTATAGAGTTAATATAAGATCTCCAATTCATGTAACTGATGAACCACAGTCTTTCTCAAGGGAACTCCTTTGCATCAGACATTTATTCTGATAGACATATCTTCCTCCCACTCAGCCACCATTATCTTGATGGGCGGGAGTGTGAAGTTGGACTTATGGTTCTCCACACTCACCCACATGGTATTCTTGAAGTTCCTGAAGAACATGTGGTCAATGTGGGAGGGGATATGAGCCAGATGGATGTGCTAGGTGGTGTTGGAGGCCAAAAGCATAAAAGTCACAGTCACTTTGTACTCTGCCCTGGTCACACTACATCTGAAGTATTGTCTTCTAAAAATGCTCAGGTTTAGTGGTAGTTTAGGAACAGCAATCGATAAGTTGGAGAGCATCAGGAGAAGGCACCAAGTATACTGAAGGGCTTTCATTCTTTTTAATAGGAGGATGGGACAGAAAGAACTAGAGCATTTTATTTTGAAGAGCAAAAGAGATGGACGGGCATCTAAGAATAACTTACCCATCAAAGGTAGTACAATCTGGAATAAAAAAGGATATTTGATGAACTGAAAGACTTTCAGGTATTTGTAACAAACAAAAAAGTCAGAACTCAATGGAAAATTTGATATAAGTTATCCAGAAGAAATTTAAGGAACACATTTGACTAATTACAAGATAGTCATTAAGGTCAAACCATTTACTTATTAAATATATGAAAATATCAGTATTCTTAAAACTTTTATCATTACTAAAATAGTTTAAAAGAAAGGTTGAGGCTGAGGTATGTAGGATGGGCTGAGTCTAAAAATAAAATGGTGTAGGAAAAGGTATAAGGGGCCAATTATATTATAAAATGGGTCATGAAAGGAAGAACTAGTGAAGAGGAAGTAGGCAGGGGTGGAGGGCTGGTGATGTTGGAAGTTTAATCTAATCTGGTTTGAGGAAGAAATAATCTACACATCTGAAGAGTGTAGAATTCTTCTGAACAAGTGAAGTGAAAAAGTTGGGGGACAGTTTAGGAGGGAATTTTAGAAGGGTATGTGGATTAAGATTTGGGAAAGTAGGGAGAAAGGATGGGGGGACTTTTAGAGAGGGGGAAAATGAGGGGTGGAAGAGTGAGGGAGATAATAAGGCAAGAGAGATAGGGTAAAAAAGAAACTAAGAGAGAAAATACTGAGAAAAATAATATGGAGGCAAATTCACAAATAGTAATCATAACTTAGAATGTGAATGGGGGTTTATGGCAGCTCTCTTTGTGGTGGCAAAGAAATGAAAATTGCAGGGATCCCTATCAATTAAGGAAGGACAGAACAAGTGGTGGTATATGGTTATGATGGAATACGACTGTGCTATAAAAAGGATGAGCTCAATGATCTTGGAAAAGTAGGGACAGACATATGGAATGATGAAGAGTGAAGTGAGCAGAACCAAGAGAATATTGTATATGGTAACAGCAAGACTATTTTAAGAATGACATTGAGCAACTAAGTCATTTTGACTATTACAAATACAAAAATTATAAATAGGGGTGGTGAGGTGGTGCAATGAATATAGCACTGGCCCTGGAGTCAGGAGGACCTGAGTTCAAATCTGGCCTCAGACACATAACACTTACTAGCCATGTGACCTTGGGCAAGTCACTCAACCCCAATTGCCCTGCGTTCACCCCTTCAAAAAGTAAAAAAAAATACAAAAATTATAAAGGACATATGAAGAGAGATGCTACGTTTATGCAGAAAAAGAACTGATAAATACAAGTATTTATAGAATATTTTACATATGTATAATTTGTATCTAATGGCAGCCATCTCTAGGGTTGGGAAGGAAGAAAAACATGAGGAAAAATTTATATGATAAATTTGTCATATATTTGGGGGAAAACAACAAGTTGTACATGCTAGATTTGCAGTTTCATGTGCAATCTCTTTTTTATTATAATGTGTAATGCTTTTATCATAATTAAATGCTTGTTTTGTACCATTAATTTAAAATAAAATAAATTACTTTAAAAAGAAGGAACTGGGGATGTTAGGATGGGAAACATAATTTTGAGGAAGAACATAATAATTTCACATAGTTGAAGGACCTCATGTGGAAGAAAGATTATATTTGTTCTGTTTTACCTTAGATGACAGATCCAGGGAAAATGGGCAGTTATTGCAGAGAATTGGAGTTATATTTGATGTCTGAAAATGTTTTCTAATGTTAAAAATCTCCTGAAGCAGAATGGGATGAATAGAGAATTGATAGCTTCCTCTTCCTTAGAGATCTTCAGGCAAAAGGTAGACAAGTCCTCGTTGGGTATGTTGAAGTAAGGATTTCTTCTTGGTTTTATTATGTTAGCCTAGATATCTGATAAGGTCCCTTCCAACTTTCAAATTTTGTGATGTCTTGTAGTTTTCACATTGAGATTTCCCAAGACCAACAGGTCCAGTCCAAAAGTATTACTTAAAAAGCAAGATGAGAAAGAGAGAACTCACACACCAGTTCAGAACCAAGGATCAACAAGAATGACATGTCAGAGATCCCTGCCTTTCCCCCCCTACACGCACACTAGATGTTATTGAACATCTACTGAATAGGCTTGGCTCATGTGGTAATACCAGTAAGTCAGTGAATTTATGCCCCTAAATTCTCATTTGAGCTCCTGTTTCATGACTACTACTACTCCCCAGGTGTCATTAGTACACTGAAGACGCTGGCTAACATACATTCCTTTTGTTGTCTACTCTGTGTAGGGTCTAATGCTTTTTTCTCCTTGCTTTTGGCTTCATAAGAACATTGTGTCACTATATTGATTATTATCAATTATAACAATCGGTAAATATTTAATAAGTGCTTACAATGTGCTGGGCACAGTGCTAAGGAATACAAAAAGAGTCAAAAGACTCAAGGAGGTTATAGTCTAATGGGAGAAACAACATGTAAATATACACAAAGTAAGCTATCTATAGGATATATAGGATAAATGGGAAATAATTAACAGAGGAAAATAACTAGAAGTAAGAGGGTCTGCAAAAGGCTTCTAGTAAAAGATGAGATTTCAGAGGGAATTCAAAGCAATCTGGAGAGGCCAGTATATAAAGTGGAGGAGGGAGAACATTCCAGCCAGGGGAGATAGAGAAAATTTCCAGAGGTGAGAGATAGTATGTCTTGTTATCAGAATAGCCAGGAGAATGGTGTCAATAGATTAAAGAGAACATGACAGGCAGTAAGATGCAAAACTGGAAAGGTAAGAGGGAGCTAGATTTGGGGGGGGATTTAAATGCCAAACAGTATTTGTATTTGAGTTTGGAGGTAATAGGGAAACACTGGAATCTGAGTAGAGGGGTGACATGATCATACCTGTGCTTTAGGAAAATCATATTAATGGCTGAATGAAAGATGAATTGGAGTGGGGGGAAACTTGAGATAGGCAGATTCACCAGCAGGCTATTGAAATAGTTAAAGCCTACACTAGGGTGGTGGTCGTGCCAGAGGAAAGAAGAGCAAACTTTCGAAAGATGTTTCAAAGGTGAAATCAATAGGCCTAATAGATGGGATATGAAGGGTGAGAGATATTGAGGAGTCCAGAATGACTCCTAGGTTGTGAGCATGAGGGACAAAGATGATAGTGTTGTCTTGTACAGTAATAGAAAAGGTCAGAGGAGAGATAGTGTTTAGGGGAATAGATGAGTTCAGCCTTGGACATACTAAATTTAAGATGTCAACTGGACAAGCAGTTTGATATGTCTGAAAGGCAGTTGGAGATGCAAGATTGGAAGTTAGCAGAGTTTAGGGCAGGATAAATAGATTTAAAAGTCATCAATATAGAGACAGTAATTAATCCACAGGAGCTAATGAGATCAATGAGTAAAGAGGGAAAAGAGAAAAGGGCTGAGGACAGAACCCTGAAGGACACCTGTGGTTAGAGGGCATGATCTGCAGGAAGATCCAGCAAAGGAGACAGAGAAGAAGTCAGATAGGTAGGAGAAAGGCCTTGAGAAAGTAGAATCCAGAAAACCTAGTGAGAAAAGTGCATCAAGAAGAAGAGAGTGATGAACCGTAACAAAAGGTACAGATAGATCAAGGAGAATGAGAATTGAGAAAAGATTACTGGATTTTCCAACTAAGAAATAATTAGTAACTTTGGACAGAATGGTCTCAGTGAAGTGATAAGCCTGGGAGTCAGACTCTAAGGGGTTTAGAAGAAAGTGAGAGAAAGTGGAAGCACCTCTTTCTCGTAAATGGTAATTTTGAGGAGTTTAGCTACAAAGGCAAGAAGAGATATAGGACAATAGCTAGTGGGATGAAACAATCAAGTAAAGGTTCTTTCAGGATGGAGGAGACATGGGTATAGTTGCAGGTAGTAGGGAACAAACCAGTTAGAGAGAGAAAGATTAAAAATAAGTGACAAAAGTGAGAGTGACAGAAGGGGCAATCTACTAAAGGAGATGGGATGGGATGGGATGACTAGAACAAAAAGAGGGGTTAGTTTTGGTAAGGAGAAAGGTCACTTTATCATGTGACACAGGGGTGATGGAGAAAATAGTAGTGGAAGAAATGTTTTATGGAGAAGGTGGCACCTGAGATCTATCTTACTGAAAATAAAATCCTTTTGAAACTGTAAAGTTTATGAAATATGAGCAGTCAGTATTACTATGATGATTATCATCATTAATGTTGTTATTTCAAGAGACCAACATCAAGGTCAAAAAGGAAGGCTCCATGTCTAGGGTTTTCAAATATGTTCATAGGAGTTTAATCTAAGTGCAGGTTCACTGATAAACACTAGTCATCCCAGACTTTCCTTTCTCCTAAACTGACTACTAATCAGAGTCAAACCACAAGCACATCCAGGAATGGTTTATGAGATACTCTGAACTGAGTGAAGGAAAAATACAGACACATTATAATTGCCACTTTATCTGTCCCCACACACTACTTGTCTGCTACATGAGGGCAGTTAATACACCAGGAAAGCACAAGGAGCAGTTCTAAAAAGGAAGGCTTCAGGTTAGCCACACATCTGATGTGCTGGTCTCTGTATTCCCAAGGATTTCCTCAATCAGTATCTCTCACTGCTAACCCAAATCTGTCCAATGGCGATGGGATTTCAAGTGGTCACAGAAGCCCATAAAATCACTGACTACCTGTAGGGATGTTATTGAGCAAAGATTCCTACTGAAAGTAATGATTCTATCAAATGACCTCTAAGGTACTGTCCAACCCTAAGATTTTATGAAATGATTTTCCCATGTTCAAATAACTAGTACATTCCTTACTGCCTAATCAATGCTCTTTTAGGTACCTAGGTGTCAGAGTGCTTAGAACACTGGACTTAGATTGAGGAAGATTTACTCTAATTATGTCAGAACAAGATAAATACAGCACAAATTGGAGATAATCAAGGAAAGACACAAGAACTAAGAGAGATTAGGAAAGGTTTCTTGTAGAAGGTGGGATTTTAACTGGGACTTGAAGAAAGCAAGGAAGTCAGAAGGAAGAGACAAGGAAGGAAAGCATTCCAGATGGGGCATCTTGTTCAAGTAATAGCAAGGAGCCAATGTCATTTTATTAGAGGATATAAGGGTGGAGTGAGGTGTGAGATATAAGGAAAGTGGAAAAGTAGGAAGGAAGCAGATTATGAAGGGATTTGAAAGCCAAAGAGAGGATTTTTTATTTGATCCTGGAGGTGATATATACACTAGTAATGATCATAGCACTCCCTTATCCTTATATATCCCTAGCTAAATATTACCTCCATGCTGCAAAGTATTGGCATGACATTTTCCCCTACTTTATTATCTTCTGTATCTCTCCTGAGGGCATGTAGTCACCATGCTTCCCATAAACCAGCCCTTATATAGTATGTGGGGAATCTCTAAAGTCATGTTGTGAGTCCTTAAGACAGGAACACTTCAATCATTTTTCTGTATGGGTTGGCTTATGGGTTCCTACCTATGTTTACTTTTTTTTTAAGTCAACCAGTGGACATATTTAGTTCAAAGCAAAAATAATTAATGAAATGACATAGTAATAAGAGTAGTAATCATTTTTTTCAAATAAATGCAGAACACACTTTCCTAACAGATACATACATTATCAAGGACACACATAGCAAGGTACACATAAAAGGGTATACTAGTAGGTTTGGGCACATGAGTGTACACACGCGCGCGCACACACACACACACACACACACACACACACACAACGTGAGAACATGGAACCAGGGTGTACACATGAAGGGACAGGCACATAAGGAAACTATGTTTCTTGCCAAGGCAGAGAAATGGAGAAGCTATTGGTATGCCGATATCTCCTAGTGATATGATTTTGTTTCTCCCCTTGGGGCTGTACCTATCTAGACCCCATCACATACAATTTCTTTTTTTTTTTAAAAAGCAATTGGGGTTAAGTAACTTGCTCAAGGTTACACGGCCAGGTGTTTCTGGGTGGGTGCTAAGTGTCTGAGCCCGGGATTCGATCTTCAGGTCTTCTCAACACTGGAGCCGATGCTCTTAATAAGTGTGCTACCTGGCCGCCCCACACATACAATTTCTACTAGAGATGCAATGTATTCCCTGCTGGTCTCACTTGGACATTAATTTTCCTACCACTGCTGGTCTCAATTGTTGCTAGTCACTACCAGGAACCTTTCCACTGGATAAGAGAATATAGAGAATTTTTGTTTCTCCTAATTCTAGCATTACCCAGAGTCCTCTTCACCTGAAATACTATCTCCAACTCAGAAGAAAATGTATTCTGTCATCCCCTTTTAGCTTAAATGCCAGAAAGTTTTCTTCTATAGCTCCTTTAGAAAGGCAAAATCCCTAAAATACTTAGTCACAGAGAGTACTGAAGGGTCAAGAGGGGTCAAGAAATCTTCAGGATCTTTCTCCCATAGTCTGTCTATTTCTCTGAGCCTTGGCTGGAATAGGTATAAGCTCTTTGGAACCCAGAACCAATAAAGGTAACTAGAGCCCTTAGGATTAAATCCATCTTTTTCACCTGTACTTCTGAGTCAGAGGGCAAGATCTAAGAAACCCATTGGTTATTCTTTCAACAAAATACATACATGCATGCATACATATATATACATATATGTGAAGTATATAGATCTTTTACATACATCCATGAAGTTTACTGTATATATGTGGGGGGTGTATGTGTACATACATATATAAATGCATATGCACCTGTGCGTATATACATATATAAAAGTACATATATATGTATATATATATATATGGATAGGAATGCTTTTAAATGGGGGAAAGAGGAAGGCAAAGCAGTTTTAGAATTTTAAAACTAGCTACTAGAACACTCTGAATCTTGAAAGTGCTTAGAAGTTGGTTGTTAGCCATCCATATGGCTAACAATGAGCCTATAAATAATGCTGAGTAAGCATAGTTTCAGAGTTAGAAATTTAATAGGGAGACCTAATGATTTTCTAACTCCAAGAGTCTGATATTTATACACATATGCATGCAGCATAAACACATACATGTGTATATACATACACGTACACATACAACAAGATCTCATATATCTGTGTGTGTTATGTATGCATGCATGCATACATATGTAACATCAGTAAGTTGCACTGTGGAAAGCACTCAATTTTTTCTGTACCTTTATCTCTCCTGGAAGGGGCAAAGCTGAATGCCCCCAATGCCCATCTTACCTAGATCCTATTCATTTCCATCTTGCCCTCTTTAAATACCCATACATTGTTATGACAATTCACTTTTAGCCTATGGGTAATATATTAGTCTTCAGATCCATATAGATCCATTACTCTGCTGCTTTGTGGAATCTATATATGAGCAAAGAAAAGTTATTATTACAATCACAGTAGCTCAGGGTCCAAAGTTAAGAAAATTCCTAATGTTCAGGTAAACATTTGTCCTAATTTAATTTTTTTTTGTATCTCTACCTTACCTCCAACCTCTTTATTTTGACTCAAAATCAAGATACAAGAAATATTCAAGTTAAAAAAAAAAGAACCAAGCAGAGTATATTAGAATATAATATCTACTACCTGACATTCACAGGCAGGGAAAATTGTGAAGCTAGCAGAACTCCTCTAAATCCTTGAAGAGGTGAATGCAACCAATAGTTTCTATTTCTATAATAGTTCAGGACATTTGAAAAGCCTGAAGCCCTACCTTGATCTCTCCTTTCTCTGCCAAAGCTCAGCACCCCTCTGGCCCCTTTCGGTTTCACCTTTTCAATTTATTGCCTCTGTGCCACTTTTTTTTCTAATTTGACTTACTGAGACTGGGGTGGGGCTGCTGCTGCTCAGTTTTTGCAATCCTCCCTCTTTCCAATTCTTGCAGATCCCATGTGCCCTTTCGAGAACTCCCAGGTAAGACTCAAACCCACCTTCTGCCTCAAAGTTCTCAGTAATACAAATCAGTAATGAGGCTGAAATGACATCCTTGCCCTTCTGATCTACAGATCATGAGATATGCATTGGTCCTCAGACTCCTGTTGTATTCATATGGCCAACAATGAGCCCAATTTGAAGTCATATGCTGTGACCTCTGCTTCCACCATCATCCCAACTGCCCTCGTCTGGGTTGATTTCTACATGCCCATAACCTTATAATGCTATAGTGGTGTCATATTATTTCTGACCAGGACAGTGTACAGAAAAATATTACTTCTGTAACTGTGGACAGGATAATCTACAGCTATCAGTGGCCTTTGGTTCACAGCTTTAAAACAGCTGTATTAATAAGAATGTCTTGGTCCCAACTTGATATAATATACACTCAAATATTCACTGTGGTAGAGATTCCCTCCACTGGTGCTGATTACAGCTTATTCATGTCTGCCCATTGTGTGTTACTTGCCACTGGAAGTCCCAATGGAACAGGAATCTTCTTTAATTCCTGCTGGAATTGGAGCACATAGGCCTCAACATGAATAGATCATCTTCTTTTCTATTCATTCATTTCTTATATGGCATCCTTTATTCTAATGTTCCTTCTTTGTTAATTATTTGTAATACACTGCAGCTTACTCACACCCACCATGAACCTTTCCATTGTCCTTTTAGGAATATACAGTTTCAATTCTCTGGAGATGACAGTGTTCCACAAGTTGTGGTCCTACAATAAATGATAAAATATTTGCATTTTAATGGACTTTTATTTGCTGGAAAAGTTGGTGGTTGTGAAAAGAATTTTATAGATTCCCAGTGGCAATCCACCCTGTTCTTTCTCCTATTTAATCTTTCTCCTATTTAATTCTGGGTCTAATTCTGTTCAAACTCGTGTGTGTGTGTGTGTGTGTGTGTGTGTGTTTTAAGACAAACAAACCTGAGACAGCTTAGCTTATCTATATGTGTGTATGTTTGTAGGGAATGGTTCTTTTAAAAATTTGCATAGGAAATTTCTGAATGGGGAAACACTCTCTACCAATGCAGATCAGCACCTTCTGTACATGTATTTTGTTAGAGAGTTGCTTAGTGTACTAAAGGGTTAAGTGACTTACACAGCCATATTATGTCAGAAGCAGGGATTGAATTCAGGTGTTTTGGGTTTTGAGACCAGCTTTCTATCTCCTATATAATGCTGACACTCATATATCCATATAATATATACAAGTATATGGACATACACATATGCACAGTTATGTGTTGGAGTTGGCTTTTACTGTCTCTTGAGAGTTAATTGTTAAATTTTCAGTGTATTTATACCTCAGAAATCTACACACACTGAAAATCAGGGCCTGGTTTATCTATCTATCTATTTACTGATGATTGTTTATACTTAAGACAGTGATGGAAAAATATTAGTAAAGCAAATTTAACTGTGTCATATACATGCTTTTTTGTGATTTCATTGTTTAAACATCAATTCCTCCCTGCCAATACCTCTTAATATTAGTACCTTTCCTCTCTTATTTCCTATTTATTCTGTATATAACTTGCTTTGAAAGCTACTAGGGGCACAGTATGTAGAGCACCAGCTTTGGAGTCAGGAGCTTTGGAGTCAGAAGCCAGGATTTCAAACCTGGTCTCAGACACTTACTAGCTGTGTGATTCTGATCAACTCACTTAATGCTATGTGCCTCAGTTTCCTCATTTGTCAAATGAACTGGAGAAGGAAATGGCGAATCACTCTAGTATCTTTGCCAAGAAAACTCTACATGGGGTCATAAAGAGACAAACACCACTGAAACAACAACATAGCTTGCATTGTGTATAGTGGTTTACATAATGTCTCCCCCATTACATTATAAGCTCCTTGACGTCAGAGACTGCCTTTTCTCTCTTTTGTATCTCCAGTGTTTAGCACAATATTTGGCACATAATAGGCCTTGAATAAATGTTTATTGATTGATTGATATATACATATATGCACATTACTTGTCATATGATATTCTACAGATATACATATCTATCTATATATCCTACAAATATGTATAAATCTGTGTATTCATCTTTAATGTGTAGATAGATGTTAGAAAAAGCATTTGTTAAGCACTTATTAGGTACCAGACCATGTAGTCAGCACTGAAGAGTCAAATACAAACAAGTAAGAGTGTATTTACCCTTAAAAAAACTGACATCAAAATATAATACTCTATAACATATAAATAAGCGTTTTGGTCAGACCAATATGGTAAACACTTACTATCAATTCCTACTTGGTTACAAGTCCCAAAGAAGGTGTAGCTAGATAGTTGTCATTTTCTTGGTCTATTTCTTGAAAGAGAAGCTTCTTGTTGAAAATCTATCAGGATGTTTTATTTTCCTTAAAAAAAAAAAAACAATATCTGAGCCATTGTACCGATGCTTTTCTGACTGCCCTGAGCACCTTTAATAACCACTTTCATGGACAACATTTAAAGGCTATGAGCTGCTCTTCCCAAGTACTTTATCTTTCAGAAAGTTAAATGGTATCTCCGTGGGTTGGTCAGAAGGAAGCCCTACTGTCAAATTGCTGTGCCCAGTAAATAGTCTTCAAAAGGTTTGTGACTTTATCTGTAGTTTAGCTGAGCTCCCCAAACTTCAGTTTTTAAAACCTTTTCTTGTCTTCCCAAATCTGCCTGAAAATCCTGACTGCAGCTCAATTGCAGCTCACTGCAGTCTCCAAGCTGGCTTCTTGAGAAGGTCTCTGCTCAACAGACTTACATGAATGAAGAGAAGCCAAAAGCAAAAATGGGCTATTATTCTGAAAACTGTTGGGAGGTACCATAAATATACTCCCACAATGGGAATCTTATTAAAACAGAATTTAGTTCAATCACCTCTTCCCCCTATTTTTTGGTCTCCAGTGTCTTCCCATTTCCTATTTCATACCGTTTCTTGGTTAGGTAATTCAAATTTTCCTCCCTCTAGGTCTTTACTCATGTTGTGCCCTGAAATTGCTCGTCTCCTCCCTCCCACCTCAAACTTGCCAGTTCACAGGATCATAATTAGCACTTAGAGCTGGAAGGAAATTTAATCATCTCATCCAACTCTCCTATTCTATGTATGAGAAAACTAAGGCTCAAAGAATTTAAATAGTTGGACGGCTAGGTAGTGCAGTGAATGGAACACTGGCCCTAGAATCAGGAGGACCTAAGTTCAAATCCGACCTCAGACATTTAACACAAAAAACTAGCCATGTGACCCTGGGCAAGTCACTTAACCCCAAATGCCCTCTGAAAAAAAAGCAAAAAAAAAGTTTTTCTCCAACATCTCCTCCTTCCCTCCCTCCCTCCCTTCCTCCCTTCCTCCCTCCCTCCCTCTCTTCCTTCCTTCCTTCCTTCCTTCCTTCCGTCCTTCCTTCCTTCTTTCCTTCCTTCCTATCTCCTTCCCACCCTGCCTTCCTTTGTGCCTCCTTTCTTCCTTCTTTTTTCTTTCCTTCCTTCTCTCCTTACTTCCTTCCTTCCTCCCTTCCTTCTTTCCTTCTTCCTTCCTTCCTTCCTTCCTTTCTTTACTCCTTTCGTCAATTATAAATTAGTAAATATTTTATCCTATAGGCAAAATAAAATCATGAGGGAAGAAAGGAAGAAGCTGAGTACTGTAATGAGTTATGTTTACAGATGTGTCCATTCTTGTTGTAGCTTTGAGCAAAGGTAGATCAGTAATTCCTCTGCAATTTCCATTCTTTGAGAGTTGTCTCAGTTACTGGACAAGTTTAGTGCCTTGCTCCATGCCACATAAGCATGTATTAGAGCCTGCACTTTAATGTAAGTCTATCTGACCACAGATTTGTCCATCCATCCCCAACGCCACTGTGCCTCTTTTGCAACCAGATAGAGTCATAGATAGAGAGTCAAGAAGACCCAATTTCAAATTCTCCCTCACAAATTTATAGGCTATATGACTTTGGACAATTCATGACAATTGAGCATTTATATGATTGCCCAAAGTCACATAGCCCTGCCCACAAAATCTAATTCAGTTACCTCATTTGTAAAATGGAGATTTTTTTGTTGTAAGGATCAAATGAGATAACATGTAGCACTGTGCAAGTTTTAAATGCTTTAAAAATTTCATTATTTTCATTCTGCCTATGCTTTGATTTGCTTCTAAACCCCTATAACTAGTCAGTAAGCTCCCAAAGACCAGGGTGAACATGGATGGTGACTTGTTAGTCCTAGTATACAGTCTTTATTTAAGAAACTCCTAATGCCTTGCATGTATTTGTAGTTTCATCCATATGTGTTGAATGTGGGCAGCTAGATGGTACAGTAGATACAATCTTGGGCTTAGAATCAGGAAGACATCCTCCTGAGTTTAAATCTGACCTCAGACACTTACTAGCTGTGTTACCCTGGTCAAGTCACCTAACCCTGTTTCCTTCAGTTTCCTCATCTGTAAAATGAGATGGTGAAGGAAATGGCAATTCACTCCAATGCCCCCAGAATGCGGTCACAAAAAGTAAGACTTGACTGAAAAATAAGTGAACAGTGTGAGTTGAACAATATATGAATAGGTAAGTTGGAAACCTCAGAAAGGACCACTCTGAGAGTTGGTAGCAGGAAGTATTAATCTATTAACCTTGAACCCTAAGTCTGAGAAGAGATGGACTATGACCAGATTTCATATATGATTAATAGTTCTGCCTTCTCTAGTTTTTGTTTTCCCTGATCTTTGAAGTCCACAGATATAAAAATATCTCCTCCTCTTCCTCCTTGTCCTCTTTATCTTTCACCTCTTCCTCTTAATACTACTACTGCCACCACCATAAGCACCATCACAACTACCAAATAGAACTATTATTACTATTAATAACTGTATATTATTAATATGTCTACTGCTAATGACTACAACTGTTTGTGATTTTACTGTATAAATACCACTGTTTCTGTGATTATTAGAAGAATAATGGAAGTGTAAATAATGGAATAATGGAAGTGTAAATATGGTTTTGTTTTTCTTTGCTGCATTAGGCAGTATGAAGGATTCTTCAATCAAATTTGATGGAATTGTAAGATGGCTAGCCATTGTCTGGCTATAAGATCAGCTACATGCCTGATGGGATGTAATAAGTAAGTTTAAAAGCTCTGGGGACAGTTAATATAGGAAAGCTTTGGCAAGGTGATTGAGAGAGGCATTTCTGGCAATCAAGGAGAGAGGGAGCTATAGAGGAAGAATCCAGCTCTTGAGAAGAAATCAGCTCTTTGTCTTTTTCTTTATCCCTTTCCCAGAGTGCAACATATTAGGCAAAATGGCTTTCATTCACCTCATCCCACATTCACTTCCAGGGTCAGGGGGAGATCCCTCACCCAGAAGAGATCATGTATAAGGAGTCCAGCTGAAGAATTGAGGTAAATGGAGGAAAAAAACACTAAGCCCCCATTGGAGTGACCTGCCCATCAGAAATGCTATGCAAAAGGAGAACAAAGTAAGGAAATCACAAGAAGAGACGAAAAATTGAGGAACTAGAAAGACAAAAGTGTTAATTTTCTGGGTCACTTGTTTTCTCTATATGTATCCCCCTCAACTGGAATATTCTGCATTTTTTTCCAACTCTTCACACTGATATTACATACATTTGTGGGATAGCAAGTCTTAGGTCTAATGTTAGAAATGTGTTACTATGACTTGTGCTATATGATTTCAGTGAAGAGCTTCACTTTGAGCTAATTCTATCAAGTGGCTGACTATTAAGAGTGAATGTAGTGGTGGGGGCTCATGAGCTAGATCAATCTTGAGTATAAGGTGGGAAGCATGGTCCAATGGAGGCACTAGACTAGTAATTCTTACTACTGCTGACATTAACTATTAGTAGTAGTACTACTTATTAGTGTTACAAGTTTCTAATGATACTAAGATGACTGCACCTATGACTATGACAACTACTACTACTATTACAAGCACCACCACCACCATTATCACCATTACTATTACCACTAATATTACAACTACTACCACTTCTACTGCTACTACTGCTACTGCTGCTGCTGCTACTACTTCTACTACTACAGATCTTCACTTGAATTAAACCTCTGCTACCAATTATCTGTATCACTCTAACCAAGTCATTTTATGTCTCTGGGTCTCATTTTCCTTATCTATATGTTGAAATCATTTACTAAGTAATCTCAAATTCCCTTTCAGGGAATCTATGTTTCTACTATTACTACTACTTTCTACTTAAAGGACTACAAGTTTACATCATTATAACATTTTGTGGCTAATAATCTATTGTCAATATTTCCATCATTTCATTAGATCCTCATATAATTTATTAGATATAATAATATAGTTAACATTTAAATAGTGCTTTAGGGTTTTCAAAGTGCTTTATAAGTACTATCTAATTTTATAATTATTACAAAAATAACACCCCTTCCATTTTATGGATGAAATAAATTGGTTCAGAGATATGTGATATGGTTTGGCTCCCTTTCTTCTCCAGCTCGTATCCTAAAATCCATCACTGAACACTCTGCTTCTACTATATTCTAAGACCTCTGGAATGCTACTACTCACACTTGCCAGGGAATTCAACCTCTGAGTATGATTACACAAGTATGGAAGAAACATGATTTCACCTCTGATCCATGAGAGAACTTACATATGGCAGCAAAGGCTCAATGGAACTTATGTCCCAAGGGCTTTAAAATGAGAAAAGAAAAGAGTTGTTGACTTGGAACATAAAACATCTATTCTTCTAGTAAAGACAAACCCTGAAATTATAAATATTGAGCAATGTAGAGTACTAGAAAGAATACTATTCTTAGAGTCCAAAGACATGTGTTTCAGTTCTAGTTCTTTCACTTATTATTTATATAACCTTGAACAAGTTACTTCACTTCTCTGAGCCTCAGTTTCCTTAATTGTAAAATGTGAGGGTAGAGATAATTTCATCCAAAGGCATGATTTTATTTATAGCACTTCTTTTTCTGGTAGCAAAGAATGGGACAACAGAATGATGTCCATAAAATGCATGATGACTGAGCAACTTGTGGTATATGATTGTGATGGAATATTATTGTGCTATAAGAAATCACAAACAGGATGGTTTCAGAAAAAACTGAGACTTATATGAAATGATGCAAAGTGAAATGAGCAGAACATCACAACACTGTACACAGTAACAGCAATATTATAAGGATGATCAACTGTGAAAAACTTAGCTACTATGATCAATACAATGATCCAAGACAGGTCCAAAGGACACATGATGAAAAATTCTATCCACCTCCAGATAAAGAAATAATGAACTTTGAGTGCAGACTAAAGCATACTTTTACAACTTTATTTTTATTTTTTCCCTGTGTTTTCCTTCGACACATGGCTACTGAGAAAATATATTTTGCATGACTTCACATGTAAAATCAATATCAAATTACTTACCTTCTCAAAGAAGGGTAAGGGTCAGAGGGGATAGGGAGAAGTCAGAACTCAAAATTTTTAAAGAATAGTTGTTTAAAAATGTTATATGTGATGGGTAAATGTTCAATGAAATAACATATATGTATGTGTGTATATATATTATATATATATATGAATAATAAAGTTAAGTGGCAAGAAAACAAAAACAAACAAAAAAGCAAAGTCATCATTTTCAATTTGGCAACATAGTCCAGAGAGGAGAATCTTCTTCCTTAGAGTGAAAGCACTAGTTCCTCAAAGGCTAGAGACCTGAGATTACATATGTATTTAACTCAAAAAAGAAAAAAAATCAATGAGTGAGATAGAGTAATAGCCTTCCTCAAATATTTGAAGAGTCTAAATGAAAGAGCCTCTTTAGGACAGAACCAGGATAAATAAGGGAAAATTACAAAGCATCAAATTTGGTCCTGATGTCAAGAAAAACTTCCTGATAATTACAGTTATCCTAAAGCTAAATGGCTTACCTTAGGAAGGAGAGGGTTATCTTTCATTTGTGAAGTTTACTAACAGAAAATGTATTAAGCATTTATGGAAAAAAAAACAAAATCATTGTAGTGGAAATTGGGGTGGGGAGGGGATAGTGGGGATGATGCATGGGTTGAATTAGATGGATGCTTCTATCCCTTCTAATTATAAAATTCTATGATTCTGTCTCCAGATACCTAGGCCTACTTCAGTGTTCTCTCTCTCTCTCTCTCTCTCTCTCTCTCTCTCTCTCTCTCTCTGTCTCTTTCTCTGTCTCTCTTTCTCTGTCTCTGTCTCTCTCTCATAGAGTCAGAAAAAGAGAATTAGGAGGATAGGATTCTAGTTATTTTGAAATAAAGAGAGGCATACACCAGGTATGATGGGTCTCTTAGACAATTTTTTTCTTATTTCCCAGTTCTTCCAGGGGCTTTGTAGTCTTTAATTCCCAGAATAACTTTGTTAACCACTCCCAGTAAATGCTGTTTATCACTTTTCTTTTTCCTCTCTTTCCTGGCCAAAATCAAAGCCTATGAAAACAGTCCTTTAAACAATGACATCTGTGCTACAATCTGTTGTGTGATTCCTTTCATTTCAATATCATCAACAAACTGTAGATTATGACTTATCCCTTCTGAGTCTCATGGGGAGAATTTCAGAACAGCTAGAATCATAAGCAAGACCTAGGTTTTTTAGTGGAATATAAATTCTGTCTAAGTCAGCAATGCAAAGTAGCAGCCAAAATATTTAATGAGATCTTGGAGTGCATTAACAGAAGAAATAGCCTACAGAGCAGGGGTGAAAGTCCTGCTCAACTGTACCCTCATCAGACAACATCTGGAATTTCCTTTCCACTATAGGGGATCATATTTTTGGAGGGACACATTTTGGAGGGACCAGGATTACAAGAATGCCAAGGAAGAATCATGTGAAGGAGAGAGGAATATTTGAAGAGAAGTCATAGAAGAGGATATGAGAATGGTGTTCACATATCTATCTGTCAGGGAGAATAGAACTTAACAGTTATTTTGGTTGCCTCTAAGGAGCATCACTAATTCCTTGGAAATGCCACATGGGATTAAACTTGGATATCACAAGGCAAAAAGGTTCTACTTTGTAGAAGGAAAATCTTCCTGGGAATTAGAGCAATTCAAATTTAAATGGACCATTATCTCAAAACAGAATGTATTCCTCAGTATTGGAGGACTTCTAGAAGAATCTGGATCATCTCTTAGTAAAAATGTTTTGTAAAAAGGAATTTCCACTAAAAGGTGGGTAGGACTAAATGACCTTCCACCTTTAAGAAACTATGAAATTGGAAGACATAGCTATAGATATCTTCTACATGAGGCCAAGAATAGTTTCTTCTTTGTCTCTGTATCCCCATGTGATGGTGAAGTGCTAGGAACATTATTGGTGATTAACAAGTGCTGGATAATTGATGTATTGATAAAATTGATTGGGAAAAATTTATTAATTATCTGCTACATAAAAGGCTCTTCTGACTACACAAAAACGAGTAAAACATAATCCTTGACCTCTAGGAGCTTATGATCTAGTTGAAAGATAAAAGGCTAATGCACATAAATCAATATCAAATTCAAATGTCTCTGCTTTGGTGATAACCCATGGAGTGAAATATTTTTGCGCAAAGGAATTTTCTGCATACCAATTAAACCACACTAGGTTTAGGGAGAGTCTAAATGAAAATGAATAGGAAGCTCCCAACTTATCTATGACTGGCCTTAATAGACCAATTTAAACTTTCTCAAAGGGCTTCTCTTTTGACTTCATTGCCTTTTGAGGTTCCTCTAATCAGGTCTATGCCCTGCCTTGACACTTTACCTACTTATGTCAATTTGACTACATCATTGGCCAGTGACATCCTCAAACTGTGTCCAAAAATAAACAAATCCCATTGTTTCAATAGCTGAGAGCTAGAAAATGACCTCAGAACAAATAAAATAGAATGTTAGAGCATGAAAATGTAGAGAGTGTTAGCATAAGTTGTTAGGGAGAGAAGTGGCTCTAGAGATATTTTTAGTTTAATTCCCTAATCTTACAAATGAGGATACAGAAGCCCATAAAATCACTGACTACCTGTAGTGATGTTATTGAGCAAAGATTCCTACTGAACTTAATGATTGTATCAAATGACCTCTAAGGTACTGTCCAACCCTAAGATGTTACGAAATTATTTTCCCATGATCAAATAACTATCACTTTCCTTACTGCCTAATCAATGCTCTCTTAGGTACCTAGGTGGCAGAGTGTTTAGAACACTGGACTTGAAATGAGGAAGACTTACTTACTCTTACTAGCCATGTGACCCTGGGCATGTGATCTTGGTTTCCTTATCTGTACAATGGTGATAAGACTATATCCTTGAGCTCTAGTATTCAAACACCATAGTATATGTGAAGTGCTTTACAGCACAATAGTCCTTTACTACTTCATTTTGCTTCCCTAAGTTCTTACTCTGATATGGAGCAAAAGGTTTAGTGACTAGCAAAAAGTTAGTCAGTCTCAGCAAGAATTAAAAACCCCAGATATAACCTGTTTTCCACTAGACCATGATTTTGAAACAGCTTTGCCTACTCTGAATTCTGGCTTTGACCATGGACTAGACACCTCATCATGTTACTTATAGTGACCTCATTACATCCTTTGACTTTCCCTCTGGGGCCTTTGCACTAATGGTTCTTCTAGTCTGGCCTGTGGAAAAACAAAACAAAACAAAACAAAACAAAACAAAAAAAAACATTGTTGCCAGTCTGGAAATCTGAACTATTTGTGTGGTAGGAGGACAGGAAGCCTTACAAGGTTAATTCAATGTTGAGCCCCTCTACCCTACCCTTCATGGCTGCTGTCTTCAAGTTATATTTATTAATTTTATTTTAATAGTCAATTAAAAACATTTAGTTTGCTCTCCTCTCTTTCCCCATTCAAAGTAAAAAGAATGAAAAATAAAACCACAAGTACATACATGTATAGTGCAGCAAAACAAATTTCCCTATTGGTCATGTCCAAAAATCTGTCTTTCTGTATCTTTTATCCATCGTCTCTCTTATCAGGAAGTGGATAGCTTGGTTCATCAAGAGTCCCCTAGAATCAGGAATGGTCATGGCATTGACTAAAGTCTTTCAAAGCTGTTTGTCTTTAAATGTTGTTATAAATTATTCTCCTGATAGTCAACTGAAAAAAAAGACAATTTGATTAGTCTTCTTTTGGCATTTTCAGTGCTGGCCTTTATACTTCTAATTTGATTGCTTACACAAAAGGAAGGGCAGTAGAGCCCTAGGACACCTCCGTTTGTCAACATCGTGCATCCATGGGGAGTCTGGTTTCTAGAATGTCTTTCCCTGTATGTCCATGTGTGTTCCCCTGTACTGTGTGTTTCTTTGGGGAAAGTTCTGTAATTGTTTTTGCCACATGCTACCAAAGGTCTTCAACAACAGCAGTTATCAATAGTATCAGACAGTGATGATGTTGTGTTATGAAGTCAGTGATAACTGTACCCTTGACAAAACTTTCAATATTCTCTCAAGTGTGTCTATTCTAGAGGACACAGACTCCTCACAGTCAAATATTAAGAGACCCTCCTGACACCCACCACAATTACCATATAGAGTCTCCTTTAGGCTAACCTATTAAATAATCACCCAAACTTCCTGGGTATCATTTGCATTTTAATAGCTATTGGCACCTAATGACAATATTTAAACCAATTAAATTAGCTTATTATTTTAAACTCTGTTAACTACAAGGGTCCTGAGAAAAGGAATAACTCAGTAGGAAAATTTTATTAATGGAAGGCAGAATTAGGAAAGGTATGTAACAGAGCAGTACTGACGTAGTTTAGACCTCAGGCTTTGTTTATTCAGGTTAGCTTCTTAAAAATTTCACCTTCTTGAGAAGTATCTCATGAGCTGTGGTCCAAGGACTCTCTTCTTTCACTCTTCTATAAAACTCTCACTGATAATTTCATCTCAACTTGAGGCATCAGCTTCCTTACTTTCTTCTTTACTTCTTTACTAGATGTCCAAAGCTGGTCTCAACTTCCTCTTCCCCCTCTTATTTCTTCCTCTATATACTCTAGAATCCAAGGCTATACTTAATATGGTTTATTTATAAGGAAAATTCAGAAAAAAATATATGGGGTAAGTTCATTTTAAATGTATATGAAAGAAATTGCCCAGTGACAGATAGATTAGTACCTGAGCTTTCTATGCTGTTTAACTACAGTTCTCTAGGTTTGGTTTTGTTCTCCAGAAGCATATTTTATTGTGTTAATATTGCTATGGGTTTTCTCCAGAACAACTCCATACTGATTTAGGATTTTTCCATGAGCCCATAGATCAGTTTGTAATTTCAGGCTCACTTTTAGTCAATAAAGAATCCTTCATGTTGTATAGAGATTTGTGGGGTACTTCTCACATAGGCCTGCCTAATCACTAACTGTTACTTCCCCTCTGTTTAACCAGGAAATATGTAAGCAGATAAATACAATGTTCCTACCACCCAAATTCATTTAAAAAGATTCCAAAAATGCAGAGATAATCCAGTTTGGCACAGAAATACCACAGGTGGAGTCCAGAATGAAATTGGTTTCCAATTCTGGAAGTGTAATTAGTTGTGTGACTTTACCCAAGTCAGCACCAGTAGTTTCAAGCTCTAATCATGACTAGACTATAAGAATCCCTTTGAATTTTAGCGTTCTGTGTTTTATGAGAGCAGTTTGAGAAAGGGATGCCAGAAGTAAGGATGTGTAAGGATCACTGAATCTCATAACCTGAAATTTGGAAGTGAGCTTAGAAGTTATATAGTCTAAATTAGAATCATTCCATGACACCCTCATCAAGTAGTTGCCCAACTTTGCTGAAAGTCTTCAAATAGTGGGGAACCCTTATGTCCTAAGACAGCCCATTGCTTAACAGATATTCTAATTATTAAATTAAGGCAATGTTGCCTCTCTGAGATTTCTACTCATTTCTCCTACTTCTGTCCTCTAGAAGAACAGGTCTATACTCTTTCCAGGGAATATTGCTTCAGATATTCAAAGGCCATTATCATAAACCCTAATGAATTTCTTTTTTTAACTGCAAGGCAAACATCTTTTTTTTTTCTTTCCAATTATTCTCTTATGGCATGGGCTCTTCTCCCTCCACCATTCTAGTATATAAGGAACAATGGCAAGAGGATTCAGGTCTCTGAGAACATTTGTTATCTATTTTACCATTTTGTCTTAGGCTGGCCTTGTCATGGTGCATGGGTAATGGTGTGTTTCCTGACAGCTGGTGACAGGCATTTTCACATCATTCCCTGAATCTCTAGGCAGCTAACTATGTATCCTGCAAATTGGCAGCTATTTAAGCTGTGAAGCAAGTTGGCACATTTGCGGTAATAGACTTGGTTCCAATAGAGATTTTAGAGGATTCCTGGCATTCATACCATCCTGCCTGGTGTTCTTGCTCCCTCTATAATCCTTGCTAGCACATGGGGAGTCTATGGCTTAGTGATGCCAGCCTTCCCCAGTATCCGGCAAAGATGTGTGGGCATGTTGGCTAGATTTGTTTATTCGTGATAAACTCACAAAGGACTTTGAAATATTTTCTTTGCTATTGTTTTTCTCCTCATTTTGAGGAAATGTTTAGATTCCTATTGACACAGTCAATTCTGTTTATAAACCAATTAAAGCAGGAGGCAATTATCATCAATTATCATTTTAAAGGGACTACTGTCTTGTAATTACAGTGATAATTGACATTAACTTTATATAAAATATTGCTGTTCATTCCAAATAAAAACTGAAGAGTTGTGACTAGGGAGTGGATGGACATTATTTGCATTAAACATATGTATACATCTATATCTTAGGAAATATATTTCTCCATTGCCTAAACACTGGGGAATCAGTTTTTACTCACCCCCTCCAAATCAGTCTCAGAATTTCAGGAGATCTCTGAGGAGGTCTTCTAAAACCCAACTGAAATCTCCTCTAATATGGTTTTGACCAGTGGTCATCCAGTCTTCTTTTGAAGATCTTTGGTGCTAGGGATTCTGCTTCCTTTTGAGGTAGTTCATTATATTTTTTGACATCTTTGATTGTTATAAAATTTCCCCATGGGCAGTACTACTATGTCCTTTTGTAGCTTCTGCCCATTTCTCAAGGCAAAAATCCCAATAAAGAGTTGTTGGAAGGCAAGTTTTAGAGCAATGTGTAGAATAGTAGAACATCTGTATTGGAGCTGTCCAGCAATGGAAGTGTCCTAATTCTAGATGCCATTAATGATTACTTGATCAATGGATCTGTTTTTAAAAAAGACTAGTAAGCCATATATTTATATACTCTAGAGGAAATTTATTCTTCAATTCATAGTTGGACCAGACCACAGAAAGGTACATAAACTATTTTTGTGCTATGGGCCCCTTTGGAAGTCTGCTAAAACTTATGAACCCCTTCCCAGAATAATATTTAAAATGCATTAAGCAAAATACATAAAATTATATGGAAAACAATTATATTGACATAAAGACATCATTTTTCCCATCCAAGTTTGTAATGCCATGCACGGAATCCTTGGAGGCTTGTAGACCCAGATTAAGAACCTCTGGACTACAGGTATTCTATAAGGACACTTTTGTCCTCTCATACCTAGACCTGACTAGGTAGCAATCCTTTTGAGTCTCATAATCTTAGAAAGTCATCATAACATGCCCATATTTGTGGGTATAGGCAGAGATAGAGGAGTTAGTTAACACTATTTCAGACTAAAAATAAAAGGCATCAATATAAAACCAATGGTCAAACGTACTACTGTCTAACCAAGCATGTGGGAGGCTTTTCTAGTAGACCAGTAGAAAGTGCTTTGAAGAAATGAGAAATCACATGTGGAAAGGACTAAACATGAATTTGAGCTTGTGCACAATCTTTTTAGCTTTTATTCTATAGCTTCCTTCTCTCCTGTGACATTAATACCAGCATAATATAAATCATCTGTATCTCATGGCTGGACTATTGAAATAAGCTGCTGATTGGTTACACTGCCACAACTTTCTCTGGGCTAGTTCATCCTCTATTCAGCTGTCAATTGCTGTTTCTAAAATGCAGTTCTGACCATGTCATCTCTCTTACTCAGTCAATAAATTCTAATGTCTTTCCATTATCATATAAATAAATATAAAATCTTTTGTTTCGTTCCTAAAACCTTTATACCAAGGATCCTTCTTATTACAATTTACTCTGCTTCAGATACTCTGAGAGACAGTGACACTGGCCTTTCTTGCTTTTCCTCCCATGAGACACTTCATCTCCCAACTCTATTTTCATGGACTATCACTCATGTCTGGAATTCTCTTCCCCCTTATCTCCATATTCTTGCTTCCTTAAAATCCCAGCTATAACTTCACCACCCACAAGAAGCTTTTCCTGTTCTCCCTTAATGCCTTCCCTTTGAGATTACTTCTAAGTCATCCTACATGTAGCTTATTCATACATAGTTGTTTGTATGTTATATCTCCCATTAGAGTATGGCTTTATTGGTAGCAAGGACTATTTTTTGCTTTTCTTTGTATATCCAGTGCTTAGCACAGTGTCTGGCACATAGTAGACTTTTAATAAATGGTTGTCATATGGGGATAGAAAGCATCAAAACAGGATAGCAGCAAGATGGGTGGAGGGTCTACAATATGGTGATGTGGCTAGAACAAGCAGAAAGAGGTGTGAAGGGGCTGAGTAGATTTCCAATAAGCATTTATTTCTATTTAATGTCTTTCCATAACCAACAGCTGAGAACAGCTTTCATTTCTATTAGGATTTTGGCAAGAGTTTTTAAATTATGGATAAAAAGCAGCTGAGGATGCTAAAATTGCATAGCAAGGCAAGGTCTGCTTTAAATTAAGCTTCACTGAGGCAAAGCCAAGATGGTGGAGTAAAGGAAGCATAGTAGCTAATACTCCTAACATTTTCCTCCAAACTACTTCAACATATTATGTGTCAAATCAAACTGTAAAGTGATGTAACCAAAAAAAGGTCAAAGTGAGACATTTTTTTCAGCCCAGGATAATTTAGGAAGACAGAAGGAGAGGTCTAAGGATCCAGAATAGAAGCAGAACAGGAGCTCAGCACAGCAGCAATAACAGCTGTGAGTCTTGGAGGTCAGGGCAGAGTGCCAGGAGCTCTCGCCATCCAGACAGTAAGGGGATTAAATACCTTATCAGAAAGATATTAGAAGAGTCCCCTATCCTAGCACTGAGGACAAGCTCAAGAACCATTTCACAGCTCCATTTCCCATTATCCCATTCCAGATCACAGTTTCAGGGCTGAGAGGAGAGGTAGCACTTGTAGTTATAAGGGAACAGAGGACATAGGTAGGTATTGGTTGCAGGTCCAGAGAGGAGAGCATCTGTGACTATAATAGAGGAAGGGTCCTACTTGCCTAAAGAATAGATCACAGACCAATGACAATATCTCTACTTGAATCACATCACCTTGGAAGCACCAAAAACTTACAGGTCATTAGAACTACCTGTAAAAATGACAGGGTGTTGGGCGGCTAGGTGGCACAGTGAGTAAAGCACAGGCCCTGGAGTCAGGAGGACCTGAGTTCAGTTCTGGCCTCAGACACTTAACATCCACATGAAAAAAAACTAGCCGTGTAACCTTGGGCAAGTTACTTAACCCCAATTGCCCTCCAAAAGGCAAAGGAGAAGGAGGAGAAGGAGGAGAAGGAGAAAGAAGAAAGAAGAAAGAAGAAAGAAGAAGAAAGAAGAAGAAAGAAGAAGAAAGAAGAAGAAAGAAGAAGAAGAAGAAGAAGAAGAAGAAGAAGAAGAAGAAGAAGAAGAAGAAGAAGAAGAAGAAGAAGAAGAAGAAGAAATGACAACAGGGTGGAAAAGCCTGAAGCTTGTGAAAGCAAGACTCCAGCCAGAGGTGAGTAGCAATCAACTCTAACGCAAAGTTTAAAGTCAATAAATAGGCTAGAAAAAATGATCAAACAACAAAGAAAAACCTGACCATAAAAACCTGCTATGGTGACAGAAACTTCAGACACAAACTCAGAAGAAGATGACAACATAAAATACCTACAAAGTTTCAAACAAAAATTCAGATTGGACATAAGCCCAACAAAAATTAGTTGAAGAGATAAAGAAAGAGGAAAAAGAAGACAAAAAATATTTTTAAAGTCAAATAAGAGTGGAAGAGGAAAAATTGGGAAAATAAAGAGAGCAGTACAAGAAAATTATGAAAAGGGAAATAATAGCTTGATAAACAAAGCACAAAAATTACTAAACAAAATAGTATCTTAAAAATAAAATTAGTCAAATAATAAAAGAGGTGCAAAACCACACTGAAGAAAATAACTCCTTAGAAAGTAGAATTGGCCAAATGAAAAAGAGATACAAAATCATACCACAGAAATAATTCCTCAAAAATTAGAATTGATCAAGTCAAAGATAATGACTCCATGAGATATCAAGAAACATTTTTTTAAGTTAAAAGAATGGAAGAAATAGAAGAAAATGTGAAATATCTCATTAGAAAAACAACTTTTCTAGAAAATAAATTAGGGAGATATAATTTAAGAATTAATACACTGTCTGAAATCCATGATCCTAGGAAAGAACTTATATATCATATTTCAAGAAACTATAAGGGAAAGCTTCTCTGATTTCTTAGAACAAGATGGCAAAATAGAAATTGAAGAAACCTAATGATCACATCCAAAATGAAAATTCTCAGGAATATTATAGCCAAATTCCAAAGCTCCCAAATCAATAAGAAAATTCTCAAAATAGTTGAAAAGAAAAACAGAAAAAAAATACCATGCAGGATCCTACAACATTTAGCCACTATCAGGTAAAGGTAAAGAAACAGACAGTTTAGAAAATGATTTTCCAGAAGGTAAAGAAACTAAAATTATAGCCAAGAATAAGCTACCTGGAAAAACTGAGTATAATTCTACAGGAGAAAATATAATAACATTAAATGAAACAGAACACTTCCAAGATTCCTGGTTGGGGAAAAAAAAGAGCTGAATAGAAAATATGACATTCAAACATAAAACTCAAGGGAGACATATAAAAGATAGACATGACTAAGAAATCATGAGGAATTTAAGATTAAAATGTTTACATTCCCTAATGGAGAAAGAATGGGGAAAAGGTGCATAAAGAGCAGGGTTTTTTTTTTTAATGGAGAAGAATATGGGAGAGAGTGAGCCATGCTTAAAACCTTACTCTCTCATGAACTGATTCCAGATGGAAGAATTTATACACACCCTCAGTTGGGTGTAGAAATGTATCTTATCCAAAAAAGAAGTAGAAGAAAAAGTAACAAGGGGGCCGCATTGATAAAAGGGAAGGTAGATTAAAGGAGGCAGTGATCAGAAGTAAAGCACACACTTAAGGGACAGGGTTAAAAATAAAGGGGAGAGAAGATTAAACAGAAGAAAATAAGATGGAGAGAAATACCTAGTTAGTAATTATAACTGTAAATGGGAAAGGCAAGAACTAATCCATAAAATGGAACTACATTTTGCTAAAAAGGTACTATGGATAACGAATATCAATATTAAACATATAGTTATCAAATGGCATAGCATTCAAATTCTTAAAGGAAAAGTTAAATGAATTACAGGAAGAAATAGACAATAAAACTGTATTAATGGGGGACTTCAATTTGCCCCTCTCAGAACCATATAAATCTAACCATAAAATAAATGGGAAAGAAGTAAAAAAAAAAAATTAACAGAATTTTAGAAAAGTTAGATATGACCTCTGGAGAAAACGGAATATGAATAGAAAAGAATGTGCTTTTTTCTCTTTTGTACTTCATATCTTCATCAAAATAAATTGGGCATGTGTTAGAGCAAAAAACCCTTACAAACAAAAGCAGAAAAGTAGAAATATTAAATACATCCTTTTCAGACCATAATGCAATTAAATGCCTTGGATGGTTACATTTAAATTAATTAGAAACTAAATAATCATGGGGCAGCTAAGTGGCACAGAGCACCGGCCCTGGAGTCAGGAAGACCTGTGTTTAAAGTCGGCCTCAGACACTTAACACACACACACAAGCTAGCAGTGTGACCTTGGGCAAGTCACTTAACCCTGGTTGTCCTCCAAAAAGAAAAAAAAAGAAACTAAATAATCTCATGCTGAAGAATGATGGATCAAAGATCAAATCACAGAAACATCCAATAATCTCATTAAAGATAATGACAACAATGAGATAATACCCCAAAACTTGTGGAATGGAGCCAAAGCAGTTCTTTTGGGTAAATTAATATTCCTAAAAGTGCTTATCAGTAAAAGAGCTAAAGAGTATACTAGTAAATTGAACATGCAACTTAAAAATTGGGAAAAGAATGAAAAATCCCCATTTAAATAGAAATAGAATAGAAATCCTGAAAATAAAAAGAGAGAATAGTAACATTGAAAATTAAAAAAAAAAATAACTTAGTAAATAAAACTGGGAGCTGCTTTTTTTTAAATCAATAAAATATATAAACCATTGGTTAATCTGATGTTTAAAAACTCAAATTACATCAAAAATTAAAAGGGAGAAGGCACTACCAATGAAGATTACATTAAAGCAATTATTAGTAGCTATTGTGCTCAGCTATAGACCAATAAGGCTGACTATCTAAATGAAATGGAGGAATTTTTAGAAAATTATGAATTATCCATATTAACAGAAGAGAAAATAGAATATTTATATATCCTATCTCAGAAAAGCAGCTAAACAAACCATAAATGAACTCCCCCCCCAAAAAAATCCCCAATATTACATAGATTCATTAGCTGAATTGTCATGGACATAAAGGAAAGAAGGAAAATCCAGTGGGGGAAGTGATCAGTGTACTTTACCAAACACTTAAAGAACAATTAATCCCAAAGTCATATACACAACTTGAAAAATAGCTAATGAAGGAATCCTACTGATTTTCTTCTATGACCCAAATATGATTTTGATACTTAGAGAAAACAAAAACAAAAAAAGAAAACTAAGGACCAATTTCCCTAATGAATGTTGATGCAATTTTTATGCAAAAATTTTAAATAAAATACTAGCAAGGAGACTATGGCAATATATCACAAAGATCATACACACAACCAGGTGGAATTTATGTTGGGAATACAGGCCTGATTCAACAGCAGAAAAAGTATTGGTATAATTGAACATAGCAGTAACAACAACAACAAAAAAAAAGAAAGATCATATGATTATGTTAATAGGTGCAGAAAAAGCTTTTGGAAAAAATACAACACCCATTCTTATTTATCCTCTATTTCATTGAATGGCCATATTTTCCCCTGAAGAAATATACTCAGAGTAGGTGATTCTTGGTTTTAATCGTAGCTCCTTTGACCTTCAGAATATCATATTACCCGCCCTTTGATCCCTTGATGTAGAAGCTGCTAGGTCTTGTGTTATCCTGATTGTGTTTCCGCAGTACTCAAATTGTTTCTTCCTGACTGCTTGCAATATTTTCTCCTTGACCCAGGAACTTTGGAATTTGGCTATAATATTCCTAGAAGTTTTTTTGGGGGGGGGGATCTTTTTCAAGAGGTGATGGGTGAATTCTTTCAATTTCTATTTTGACCTCTGGTTCTACAGAGCTGAAAAGAAAATCTGACTTTCAAATACAAGAAGCAAGAGAAGCATAAGAAGGTAAGCAGGAAAAAAGAAATCATAAGGAAATTATTAAAGTTGAACTATTTACATTCCTATATGGAAAAACAATAATTATAACTCATAAGACTTTTCTCAGTATAAGGAGAGTTGAAGGGAATATATATGTGTGTATATGTATGTATGTATATGTGTATATAAATATATATGTGACTGTGGGCATATGTATGTTCATGTATACATAGAGGGCATAGGATGAGTTGAATATGAAGGGATGATATACAAAAAATAAAATTAAGAGGTGAGAGAGGAATTTATTGGGAGAAGGAAAAAGGAAGAGATAGAGTAGGGTAATTTATTTCATATGAAAGAGGCAAGAGAAAACTGTTAGAATGGAAGAAAAGAGCAGGAAGATGAAAAGGAATGAAGCAACCTCATTCTCATTGAATTTGGCTTAAGGAGGGAGTAACATACACACTCAACTGGGTATCTTATCCTACAGGAAAATAGCAGGGTAGGGGATAAGAGGGGGGATGATAGAAGGGAGGGCAGATTAGGGGAGAGGGTAGTCAGAAGCAAACATTTTTGAAAAGGGATAGGGTCAAAGGAGAAAGTAGAATAAGTGAAGGCCAGGATAGGATGGAGGGAAATATAGTTAATCTTTCATAATATAACTACTACGGAAATGATTTGGGTAACTACACATGCACAACCTATATTGAATTGATTATCTTCCCAGTGGGGAGAGAAGAAGGGGGAAAAATATGGAACTTAAAGTTTTAAAACCAAATATTTAAAAAAAGAATAAAATAAGTTCAGTCCCTCTTTCAAAAAAATATAAAATTAAGCTAGAAAAATAAATTGGGGCCAAGTTATAAAAGTCAATGAAAAATAGAAGTTTGTGTTTTATCCATAAGTGATAGGGAGCCATTGAAGTTTATTATTATTATTGAGGAAGTGAATGATCAAATTTAAGCTTTAGTAAAAATCATTTTGGCAACAGTGTGGAGAATGGAGTAAATTGGGGAGAGATTTGAGTCAAGGAGACTAATTTGAAGACTGATGGATGCAGCATGTCCCCTGAGGAAAGGTTCAGTTAGCCATGTGAACATCTTCCCTTTGCCCCAAAGCAATGACTTCTGTCTGTACCAAAACAAGGTGTTATCTATCTCCTGCTGCCAACCAAGCCTCTGGAACCTCCAGTGCAAAGACAAGCAACCTTCACCTCCATTTCAACCCTCTTATCTCTTGCTTCACTTATCCTTTGAAGGTTGAAGAGTAGCACTCCCCACTCAGGGATAACCTTCTCAAACATGGTCATGCCTTTCCATCCCAGTGATTCTCAAAACCTTTAAATCATTATCCAAACTTCATGCTCACCCTCTACTGCCCAATTCCCCATCCCCTTTCCCCTACACCCTCTCACCCCAAACTTGTTTCAGTTTTTCTTGTCTTTATTAATTTGTTTGTTTACTTTTAGTTTACAAGATTCAGTTCCATAATCCCTTGAGTTTCAAATTTTCTCTCCCTCCTTTTCCTCCCTGCTCCCTCATGCCCATGTCAGCATGCAACCATGTATAGGATCTGCAAATACTTCTACATTAGACAATAGTCAGGTTACAAAGAAGGATTGTAATGCATGCAATGAACAATGGGAAAGAGGAAACAAAACCAAAAAAGAAAAAGAGAGCAGGTAATTTGCTTCAATCTGCATTCAAACTGTGTTCTTTCTAGTTCTTTCCCTGAATGTAGACATCTCTCTCCATCATGAGTCTTTTGGAGCTGTCCTATAACCCTGCATTGCTGAGAAGAGTCCAGTCTATTAAAGTTGGTTGTCATACATACATTGTGTCTGTAATTGTGTACATATTTCCCCTGGTTCTGCTCTTCTCACTCAGCATCAGTTCTTATAAGCCTCTCCAGATAAATATGAAGTCTGTCTGTTCCTCATTTCTTATAGCGCAATAGTATTCCATTACATTTATATACCACAACTTGTTTAGTCATTCTCCAATTGATTGGCATCCATTTAATTTCCAATTCTTTGCCATTACAAAAAGAGCTGCTATAAATATGTTTATACATATGGGTCTTCCTCCTGCTTCTATGATCCCTTTGGGATACAACCCTGGAAGTGGTATTGCTGGGTCAAAGAATTTGAAATTATTCATAGCCCTTTAGTCATAGTTCCAGATTGTTCTCCAGAATGGTTGAATCAGTTCACAACTCCACCAACAATGCATTAATGTTCCAATTTTTCCACATCCTCTCCAGCATTTGTCATTTTCCTGTTTTGTCATCTTAGCCAATCTGACTGGTGAGATGTGGTACCTCAGAGTTGTTTTAAATTGATTCCACACAGTCCTTTCACTGTGTCCTCTGGAATGCTTGTTCCAGAGGCAATAGAACTCCCTTCATCTTATTTTTTTTTCCTTTTCATACTCCTCTCATCTGCATTCTGTTAACTAATACCTGGTTTTCTCCTGATGACACAGTTTCCCTGGCCACCTTTCCACTACTGGCTGAACTGGAGATTGGGGAAAATTGAATATTCCTTACTTCCTATTGTCACTTCCAGGTTCCTTCCTCCTCCTCCTTCACTCAGTAATCTATCTTCCTTTGACGATTATGCTATTCATACCTACTACCCAATCAAACCTTTTTTTTTTTTAAAGCAATCAGGGTTAAGTAACTTGCTCAAGGTTATACGGCCAGTTATTTCTGGGTGTGGTACTAAGTATCTGAGCCCAGATTTTATCCCCAGGTCATCCTGACACTGGGGCTGGTGCTCTTACTCACTGAGCCACCTGGCCACCCCTAAGCAATTGGGGTTATGTAACTTGCTCAAGGTTACATGGCCAGGTGTTTCCGGTTGGGTGCTAAGTGTCTGAGACCAGATTTGATCCCCAGGCCATCCCGACACTGGAGCTGGTGCTCTTACTTGTTGTGCTAACTGGCCGCCCCCCAATCAAATCTTAATAGTTGTTATCTATAGAAGCCAAGTCACACCTCTTTCTTCTTCAATGAGTTTGATAACTGACTTACATTTTTTCTATCCTCCACAAACTCTTGCCCTCACACTAGGGCACTTTAACATACATATTTATATTTATTCTCTCTCAAATGCCCTAATCATTCAGTTCCTCAGCCTACTCACCTTTCATGAGCTCCTCCTCTACCCCCACCTCAGCCACACACAGAGTTATGACCTTGATCTTGCCATAATCCACAAATGTATTACATCTATGTCCAAGAGTTCTGAAATCCCCTTATCCAATCATAATCTATTGACTTTTCACTTCTTCCTTCCTTTATAAAATCCTACTCTTCTTCCACATCATGACTTCCAATCCCTTAACCTCTATTTTCCCCATCTTGAACCCTTGGTGAACTAATCCAACTATACAATGTGCTCCTCTCTTAAATCTTTAGCTCCATTATCTTATCACTGAGTTCACTAAGCCACATCTCTGTCTTGGATTACTCCCTTCCCTTTACTCCTATACATATGCTGCTGAATGAAGTTGGAGAAAGTCCTCCAATTGTTGTGGCTGGGATTGCTACAAAGTCATGCTACACTGCTGCTGCAGTCTACTCTATACTAGAGGTATAGTAAATATCTCTCTCATGAACACACCACCACACTCTCTATGGTGACTTTTCCAGACCTTTTCATCCCTCTTCAGACCTCTCAAACTCTCTTTTTTAAAATTAAATTTTATGTTTATTTTTAGTTTACATCATTCATTTCCACAAGATTTTGAGTTACAAATTTTCCCCCCATCTTTCCCCTACCCACCAGCTCCAAACACTGATCCCACTGTATACCTCCTCCCCCAATCTGCTCTCTCCTATATCCTCCCCCATTCCCTCTCCGATTTTCTAGTAGGGCAAGATGGATCTCTATACCCCAGTGCCTGTATATACTATTTCCCAGTTGCATTAAATATATATATATATATATATATATATTAAACATTTTATTTTAAAACTTTGAATTCCAGATTCTTTCTCTTCCTCCCTCGTCACCCACCCTTACTGAAAAGATAAGCAATTCAACATAGATTGTACATGTGTAGCTATGCAAAACATTCAAACTCTCTTTACTTGGTGATCTCATCAGATCCCATGGATTTAATTACCATCTGTTTGCTGAAGATTCTCAAATCTATCTTTCTTGCCACAATCTCTCTACTTACTTCTAATCCTGAATCTCCAACTGCCTGTCAGACATTTTGAAGTATATGACCAGTAGACATCTTAAACTCAAAATGTCCAAAACAGAACTTGCTATCTTTCTCTTGCCCCACCATTTTCCCTATTGCTGGAGAGGGCAACACTGTCCTCTCCCATCCTCCCACAGGCTCACAACCAAAGAATCATGCTGGATTCTTTACTATCTCTCCAAACTATTGATAAAGTTATTGATTCAACTATCAAGTATGCTTACTTCTCTTGTCTACATAACTCTAGTGCAGCCCCTCATCTCCTCATACCCAGACTATCGAAATAGCCTGCTAATGGTTTTGCCTGACAGTTCTCTCCCACTCTCTTCTATCCTCAGGTCAGTCCCTAAAGTGATTTTCCCAAAGTACAAGTCTGATCATATCACACCCCTACTCAATAAACAACAGTGTACAAACAAGGAGAGGAGTGGGAGGAAATGGGAGTATAAAATCATAAATATTGGCAAGGAGGAGACCAATATCTCTAATTGCAAACATAATGGTTTATTTAGAAAACTCCAAAGAATTATCAAAGAAACTAAATGAGATAATAAATCTTCATTCAAGTAGCAGTACATGTAGTAAATGCACAAAATGATCAAAACTTCTGTATAGAAATAAACAAAAAATGATAGAAAAGCTATTCCATTCTAAATATCACATAATATATAAAGGTGGGAGTAAATCTGTCAAATTATATTCAAAAGTTATAAAAATTATAATTTTTAGATACAGATGTAGCCAAATAATTAACAGGACATTTACTCTTGATGATTGAATAACAGTGATGTTATAAAATAACAATACTCCCTAAATCAATTTACAGATTTAGGTCTCTATCACTCAAAGTACTAAGAGGATCCTTTATAGAGCTGAACCAAAAGTTTTAAAATCACAATGGAACTAATGAAAATGTAAGGAAAAAAGGATATCACTTTCAAATGCCAAATTATTTTTAAAAGGTTATCAAAACTATTTGATAATGATTAAAATGTTAAAGTATATCACTGGGATAGACTAGATAATCAATATTTTTGAAATATTATAATTCAACAGCCCTATGTTTGATAAACCTAAAAATTATAAAAATTCTAGAGGATTTCCAATTCAATGAGAAATACTGGGAAAACTATAAAGAAGTTTGTAAGAAACCAAAAATGTTTAAACCAAAATTTTATATCATCTACCATAAGTTCCAAATATTTACTCAACTTGGATACAGAAAATATTAAACAAATTGGAACAAATGCTATTGAGGTAGTTTTCAAAACCATTATCTAGGAACAGAATTCTTAACCAAAGAAGGATAGAGAAGATCACAAAAGAGAAATCAGACAATTTTGATTACATCAAATTGGAAAGTTTTTCAGAAACAAAAATTTATGCACTTGGGATAAGAAGGGACAGTACTGAATTTTTAAAAAGATGCAAAAATGATTCTGAGGAAGGTCCTATATGGAAGTTATATAGGGAATTTTCGTAAATATAAAAGACCAAGAGCCATTCCCCAATATCAAAGGATATAAACTATCCTCAAAAGAAGAATTACAAATTGTTAACAATACTTTTGAAGATTGTTCCAAATCACTAGTCAGATAAAGACAAATTTTCAAAATCTAATGACAAAAGATGGAAATAGTCAACCTTGGAAGAGTTGGAAAAATGCCAACATTCTAATTCACTTTTGGTGGAGCTGTAAATTATGCTAACCATTCTGTAAAAGAATTTGGAATTATGCAAGAAAAAACTGTACCTTTTGACTTAGTAATACTTTTTTTAGTTATTTTTCTAGTTATGTGCAACTCTTTGTGACCCCATGTGGGATTTTCTTGGCAAAGATACTGGAGTGGTTTGCTATTTCCTTCTCTAACTCATTTTACAGATGAGGAAATGGAGACACACAGGGTAAAGTGACTTGCTCACTGTCACACAGCAAGTAAGTATTTGAAGCCAGATTTGGACTGGGGTTTCCCTGATTCCAGGCCTGGTGCTGTATCCATTCTGCCATCTAGTTGCCACTTCGGTGATCCTACCACTATGCATATGATCCAAGAAAGTCAGAGACAGAAAATAAAATCCATGTTATGCCAAAACAATTATGGCATCACATCTTGGGGCAAAAAAAAAAACAAAAAAAAAAATAAAAACAAAGTGGGTGATCATCAATTGATAAAATGACTAAACAAATCATAGTACACGGAAGAAATTCAATATAAATGCACAGTAAGGAAAGAGGAATACAAAGAATTCAAACATGAGCAGATATATGATGCAGAGTGAAGTATGTATAATTAAGAAAATACCCTTCACTGTAACAGAGTGAAATAATTAGCAGCAAAATAACATACAAAATTATTACAATCATGACAATGAAAAAAACTCAAAACAGAATACTATATATTTAAAAATACAGACTTTGGTCATGGAAATGTGATAAGAAAATACATCTTCCTCCCTACCTTGAAAGACCTAGGGCACAGATATCCATTTTTTTTTATATTCTGTCAAAGGTGGTTGATACATTAGTAGGTTTTGCTGAACCACTTTTATTGTTATCTAATCTAATATGAGAGAAGTTCATTGGTAAAAGAAAAGGAGGTGCTTATTCAGTAATAAATGTGTATAAAAACAAAATGCAGTAATAATTATTTTAAATCTTATCTGTTTGGGTCAAAATTTATAACCTGTCAAGAGTTTATTGGATACTGACTCCACTATCCAGTGTTTTAACTGTTCTCCCTAGCCTTTGTCATTTGCAATTATAAAATGATGCTATCTATCCTTTCATATAAATCATTGCTCAAAATGTCAAACAGTCTAAGGTCAACCTTAATTCTACTCCCTGGCATTAACTCTGATGCATAGGCTACATTCTCCTTCTTTAGCTCATGCAGTTTTAACCAGGAAAGATGCTTCTCTTTTCCCTCTGCTTCCTCTAACTCTCAAAACATTTTTGCCTTAACCTCTTCCTCAACTATTCTAGCCAATAGCAATATATATTTTCTCCTAACTCCTCCAAACCTCATAGTCTGAATTTCACAGTGTAGCCCTTCATTATATACTGTCTTGTTTTCTTCTCAATATTCCATGCATTAATCTTATTATTGTTATTATTTTCACAATCTCCCCATGAAAGGAACCCTATCTCACTTCCATAGTAATAAGCATAAGGTTGGCTGTCATCCTTTATCTTCCTCTTCATAGTCAAAATTCATATCAAAAAGTTTACTGCCCCTTATGTCTCCACTTGCTGGTCACCTACTCTCTCTTCAACCCCTTGCAATCTTATTTCCCTTTCTACAACTTATGAAATTGTAGTTACCCATGACCTTGAAACAGGAAATCCAACAGCATTTTCCCAGATTTGATCATCCTTGGCTTATGTATCTTTTGACATAATTTTCCATTGCCTCTACCTAGGTACCCTTCCCTTTTTTGCCTCATAAACATCACATTATCCTTCTTCCACCTTTTTAATCAACCATTTATTCTCTCTTTACTTCACTGGCTTCACTTCTTTTTGAATCATTAATTTTGTATTCTCCATGGTTATGTTTCTGGCCCTCTTCTTTCCATATACTCTCTTTCATGGCAATTCCCTTGACTCCCATCTCTTCCTGGATGCTCCATTTTCAGGATGTTCAAAACCAAGTATATCCTTCCTCTCCAACCTACTCTTTCTTCTGGAATCATTATTTCTATCATTAATTCATTTTTTGTAATCAAAACCTTGATATTATCTTCAGTCCTTCCTTCCTTATTCCTCAACTTTCATATCACTTTCCAAGTTGTCAGTTCTCTATGTCCATGGAGAACTTCTTACATGTCCATCCCTCTTCTTTATTTCTACCTATGTCATCTGAGGTCATGCCTTTATCACTCTCTATAATAAATTATTCTCATCAATTATCTTTTTTAATTCTTCAGTTAGTAAGTGTTATTCTTATAATGCATTACTGTTTAGTGGAAAGAGCCCTGGACCTTCATTTCAATTCTGATTCAGTCACTTACTATCTTGTGATAATAATCTTTGAAACTCTCTATATGCATTTTGTCTTAAGTGGGAAAAAAAAACAATGCTAATAGTACCTACCTCACAGGACTATTGTGACAATAAAGTGATAAAATATATGTAAAGTAATTCATGAACCATAACATGTTATTTCAATGTCAGCTGTAATTATCATTCCCCATATAAAAAAACACATCTCAAAGACATAGGATCTTTCCCAGTTCCCTTACATTGTGATGACTCCCTTTGCATACCTGACAATGACATTGCAAACACATATCAATAGGTCATTGTCAAAAGGTCATAGAGATTGTTAGAACTGGGAATGACATTGGAGATTATCTAGTTGAACCCTCCCATTTTATAGATGAGGAAATTAAAGAACAGAAAGATGAAGTGATTGGGTCAAGTGTTCATAGATAGTAAGGAGTAGCATCAGAATTTGAATCCTGGTCTTCCAATTCCAAATCTAATATTTTGTCTTTGAGTCATTTCCCTTAAAAGTGGAAACATTTCAGCAAACCTACCATGTCTCCCCACCCTGTATTCAAAATTGACAATACATTGTAAAGGTATGAAGTCATAAATTTTGAACCAGAAGGGATAGTAGAGGTCATCTGTTTCAAGGTCCTATTTTACAATGAGGAAACTGAGTCCAAGAGAAGTTAAATGACAAAAAGTAGGCATTTAGCAAATATTAAGTTATTGTCTGATTAGCAATATTGCCTGAGGCACCTAGTTGCAGCAGAAGATAGACAACCTGGTCTGGAATCAGGAAGACTCATCTTCCAGAATGCAAATATGATCTCAGACACTAATCAGCTGTGTGACCCTGGGCAAGTCACTTAAGTTTATTTGTCTCAGTTTCCTTACATATAAAATGAGTTGAAGAAGGAAATCACAAACCACTCCAGTATCTTTGCCAAATCATCAATTTGCCAAATCATCAGCCCCAAATAGGGTTATGAAGAGTCAGACATAACTGAAAAAATTGACTCAACAACAACAACAGCAAAGCATTGTAACTTTTAAAATCATTCTTTTATCTATGATCATATTTCACATAACTGCAGAACTTTAGATCTAGGAAAGTTCTTAGAGGTTGTCTAGTTTTCTCTTGAATGTCTTCCTTAAGAAGAATTCATTTTGATAGGTGTTTAGAATGTGAAGACAAAACAAAATAAACAAAAACTTATCTTGCTCTCTAGGAACTTACATTTTTTTTTAATGAGGGAAACCATGTTTAATGATATATATAATTAATGATAATTTGTGGAACAAGGAGAGCAAAAATCAACTAGGGGAAACAAAAACCTTTCCCATAGGCAATAGAAAATGGTTTTTGAAGGAAACTGGGTATGATTCTAAGGGACAAGAGTAAAGTAAGGAGAGAGTGGTTCCCACAGGGACTGCAAATAAGCCAGCTTGGCTGAAATGCAGAGTGCTTGCTTGGAATAGGGTAATGGGCAACATTTCTGGAAATGTAGGCTGCAGCCAGATTGATAATGCTATGATGAGAGGTTTGCTTTCAACACAAAGTAGTAGCCCACCTCCATCTTATCTTCTCTAAGCTAGAGTTCCCTAATTCCTTCAGCTGTTCATGATATGGAATGACTATCTAGCCCTTCACCGTCCAGGTTGCCCAATCCTTCCTTTGCATGCAGTAAAATTGATCTTTAATAGAAAGGACTTAAGATAAATAAGACAAATGTATTATTTCTATTTTCTAGAAATGACTTGATCAGTATCACTCAATTGTTTAGTGACAATGCTAAGACCATGTCCTGGCCCCTAGTTCTGTGCTCTTCCCACACCATCACCTCCCAACCCTCCCCCCAATTTACAGAGGCCGGTCTGGCCCACGTGCTTCAAAGCCCCACTCACTTAAAGTCAAAAGAATAAGAATTTGTTTCTAAGCAGTCTCTCTACTTCTCTACAATTAAGCCATCAGTCCAGCCCATGCAAACAAAACTTCGTCTTTTTAATTAGTGTCTTGAATACGATTGAATGGTTCATTATTCTTTGCCAGATCAAGCTGAGAACATTATTAAAGTCTGAAGAAATAATGATCATCATGACAGGGAAACATAAGGAAACAGGGAAAGGAAAGATTTTTCCTCCCAGCCCCCCTGCCTAAGAGAGTGGCCCAGGGTGGGGGCTCATCGACAAAAGCACAGGGAGAAGCCAAAGGAGGCCAGAGACAGCTCCCCCCACTGTGGTTTCAAGAGCTGTCAAACTGGAAAGAAAAGACTTTAACAATGATAGCTTGTATTTATCCCTTGTTTTACCTATTCTGCAGGGTTGGTATGAGGATTAAATGAATATATGGAAAAGGCTCTGCAAACTTTAAAGCCCTGTGTAGATGTTAACTTTTATTATATATATATATATATATATATTTCATTTATTTATTAATCTTCATCATTAATCCTGACAGTCCGGTACCTGGATAGTACAGGAGTTACTGTACCCATTTTACAAATGAGGAAACTATCTCAAAGACATGAAATGACTTGTCCAAGGAGATGTAGAGAATAAGTAGCCAAACTTAGACTTGATCTCAGATCTTCAGACTCATTTTAGTCCATCATACATTTATTAAGCATTTGCTACATAGGAGGCCATACAGTAGTCTCTGGGCAACTGTACACAGGCGCAGAATGCTCTCAAGGAGTTTGCTCTAAAGTCAAAGCCTTCCTAAGACAATGACCTGCCTCTTCCTGATTGATATTTGGGTCTTTTTCGAGCTTTCCTTTCTGAAGTTTTAAGACGGGGGCAGGCTTACCTGTCCTGCAGTCATGAAGACCTGAATTCTAATTCTGGTCTCAGATACTTACTAGCTCTGAGACTCTGAGCCAGTCACTTAATTCTGTTTGCCTCAGTTCCACACATTAATTCACTTTAATCCACTACCCATTTAGTATGACTGAGCTAATTGAGAGCAGGTTTGTTGATAGAGAACGAATAGAATCGGATCAACCTGCCAGAGGCAAATTTCACCTACTTCCCAGTTATCCCAAGGAACAACACTGGCTAGGGACATGATTAATCAGATGCTTTTTGTAGCATCACAGAATCCTGGAGCTTTATTGCTGAAAGGTACCTGAGAATGCGGCATGAGAACACAGAATGTTCAAAGCAGAAGAGATTTTGGAGCACAGAACTTTGGAAATACAGAAGGTCTTAGAATATTGAATATTCCAAAATAGAAATTAGGATGTGAGAACGAGAGGGGACTGTAGGAGCTGTTTTTCAGTTATGTATGATTCTTTGTGATCCCAGTTGGGGTTTTCTTGGCAAAGATACTGGAGGGGTTAAGCCATTTCCTTCTATAGCTCATTTTACAGATGAGGAAACTGAGGCAAACAAGATTAAGTGAAATGCCCAGGGTTACACAGCTCATAAGTGTTCAGGGCTGGATTTGACTCTGATCTTCCTGATTCCTGACCCAGTGTTCTATCCACTGCACTACCTAGCTGCCCTACACAAGTGGATATACACAGAATAATTTTGAAGGAAAGATGCAAAAACTAATGGATAATTAAAGGAGAAAGACTTCCTGTAGAAGTTGACACTTGAGTTAAACCTTGAAGGAAACTAGAAAGAACCTGGATGTGAGGAAGCAACATTTTCAAGAGATGGCAGACAGTCTCTGAAACAACAAAGGGGCAGAAAGGAGCACCAACTTCAGATCACAATATGCAACACTTATATACTTCTTTAAGTTTTGCAAAGCTCTTCACATGCTATCTCCTTTGATTCTCACAAAAATATCTATGAAGTATGTGCTATTATCATCCCTATTTTACAGATGTGGAAACTGAGGCAAGTAATGTTTAAGAGATTTGTGCCAGGGTCACACAGTGAGTAAGTGTTAGTATCTGAGGCTGGATTTGAACTCAGGTCTTCCTGATTTCAGGCCTTCCTGACTCCAGATCCTTCACTCTATCCACTCAATGACCTGGTTGCCCCAATAGATTGCATGAAGGTTAGGAATATTAAATAAATCTTGAAAGGTAGGCTAAAGTTAGATTGTGAAGGTCTCTTCTGTGACCTCAGGCAAGACCCTTAATCTCTCTTATATTCAGTTTCCTCATTTATAAAATGAGGGGTTTGAATTAAATGATCTTTAAGGTTGCTGTCTGAATTTTATACTAGAAGCAACAGGAAGTCATTGAAAATTTATCAGAAGGAATCCAAACTGTAGGATACTAAATCCGAGAGCTAGAGGGACCCTCAACATTCATCTAGTTCATTCCTTTCATTTTGAGAGATGGGAAAACCTGGGTCAGAGTTTAAGTGACTTTCCCTAGGGTCTCCCAAGGAGCAAGCTATGGAGTGAAGTTCCTAACCCTTCTTTCTTGACTCTATGCCCTGCCCCCTTACCATTGCTTTATGCTACAAGTTATACGGTTAGACCTGTGCATTAGGAAGATGATTTTGGCAGCTATGGGGAGGATGAGTAAGAAGACTGGAATACAGACATCCAGTTTGGAAGCTTTTGAGAGAAAGATGATAAGGGAGATGCTTATAAGTGATCCTCACTTCATATCACATATGAAAACTCTTAACTGGACCAGTGATGATAATGGTAGCAAGAGGCAAAGTCCAAATTTTTGCTTTATCTGATGAAGCTCAGTTTCTTGCTGGATGGGGTTGCTATATGCTCCATCCTCAGTCTAAGAACTAATGATGCTCTTTCCAAAAACAGGAGTTGAAGCCTGAGGAAATCCCACCATTTGGCCATTGTAGATACTTAGTAAATGTTTGTTCAATTGAAGTGAATTGAACTGCAAGAAAGTTAGAAGGCATGAATTCTAGTCTTTTCTGCTCTAGTTAATAACCTTAAGCAACCATTTTAAACATTTGGTGCCTTAGTTTCCCCATTTGTAAATTGAGGGGATTTAACTAGGTGATCCTGGAGGTCCCTTCTACCTCTAATACTTTATTTTACTGTGAGCTTGTTGACAATGGGAAGATGGATGAGGACTGAACAAGGAAGAGGAAGGGAAATTAATCAATTAGAAAGCTACTATTGCTGTACTCTTCCACACAAATGAGCCTCAAGGAATTTCAAGGACCATCAGAGACTGGGACAGTGGAGACAGGCAAGGAAAAGTTTGATGAGCCTCAAATCATATGATATAAATGTCACTGAAACAACATATCACAAAGTTGCCACGGTAAAGTGAAAAAAGCACTAGGCTTTGAGTCAAGCCTTGGATCTGAATCCAGTAAAAGGCACTATGAGCTAGTATTATGTATATATAGAGCTGAGTCTGCCTCACCATCCTGGGGCATGATCAGAGACTGCAGCAGAGAAAAGCCATTCCCTGACTTTGCATTTCACACCAGGGCAACTTCTTATGGCTCCTGGGTTTCCCTTCACACAGTCATTGGAGATGGTAATTCCCAAAGGAACAGTATTAAATTGGGGGCATTGAGGAAAGAAACAAAGAATACTCCATCAGTTATCTTATCTCTAAACTGCAAAAGAAATTCCCAGTCATTTTTTAAAACTACTTCCAACTTTTGGGGGCCTGTGATGGTTTCATAGAATTCATTCAAATTTTTTATGCTTGGTTCAATTACTACCTTTGAGCAAGGTTTTTGTTTTATTTTCTGATAAAAATAATAATAGGGGCAGCCAGGTGGCACAGTGAATAGAGCACCAGCCCTGGAGTCAGGAGGACCTGAGTTCAAATTCGACCTCGGACACTTAACATAAAAACTAGCCATATGACATTGGGCAATTCACTTAACCACAATTGCCTTCCAAAAAGGAAAAAGGGGTAAAAAAAAAATGTATATGATGTAAAAACAAAATATATCAATAATTTGGGGCAACTAGGTGGCGCAGTGAATAGAGCACCAGCCCTGAAGTCAGGAGGACCTGAGTTCAAATCTGGTCTCAGACACTTAACACACTTACTAGTCGTGTGACTTTGGGCAAGTCACTTAACCCCAACTGCCCTCCAAAAAAAAAATAATAGTAGCTAGCACATATATAGGACTTTACCTTTTGAAAAGGATTTTACAAGAATGCTACAATAGTTCCCATTTAACAGATGAGGAAACTGAGATGGACAATGGTTGAGTGACTTGCCCAGGGTCACACAGTTAAGTGTCTGAGACTGAATTTGAACTTAGGTTTTTCTGACTTCAAATCTAGCACTCTATCTTCTATACCACCTTGCCACCAGTGTCTCCTCCCAGTTAGCTATCCCCTCTCAATTATTTTGATAAGTTATAATATATGATATAGTCTATATATTTTATATCATATTGTTCATGGAATAAATTTGCATTTAATATCTCAAAAGACATGCGAGATACTCCATTCTGAATATTCATATGGACTCTTTGTGCCTGACCTGTGATCTTCCCTGCCCCTAGGCCCTTTGATAGGCTTAAATGCACCTGGAGCCTGTGGTGGGACACTTGGTTTTCAAGAATGGCCACACGTTGGTGCTCTGTGATCGGGCAGTGGGTCAAGAGGGTTATGACATTATCTGAGCCAGGAGAAGGCTATATATACTCTGATGTGAGCCTTTGTTTGGGAGCTCACTTTGAGAAGTGTTGTGTGATTTGACCAGACTGAAGTTCGGGGTGCTGACTTTTTCCCTGAACTAGGTAAATGATATGTTTGATTGATTAAAGCAAGATTGTTAACCCATTTTGAATTGCTTTCCTTTAGAAAAGCAGATCTAAGAACCTGTGTTGGCAGCAACCCTGGGTATGCCAGTGTGCCTGCTGCTACATCACTTTGATATAAGTTCAGAAGTCTCTATCACAGATCGGGCACATAGGCATAGAGAAGATAGAGATAGATATAGATATATACAGATATAGATATACACACATATGTGTATATGTATATGTGTATACAAACACACACACAATTGATCTTTAGGAATATGAAGTGGGATTAGAATTGGAAGCATGGGAGCCTCAGATCCCTGTGGATTCAGAGAACCCCAGAACAAGGAACACTGGGAAAAATGGGGACAGCTGGTAAAAGACAAAGGAAGGCTGTATACAGTAATTATATAGTCTATTCATGTACCTCTATGTGTATATGGCTTTGTCTTCCTACAAAAAAAATCCACTTGAGGAAAATGATTCCTTGTGTTCTCTTGCTGGTGGCTGTTAGCATAGGTTCTCAGATCTGCTTTTGTTTTGAGGAAAGCAACTCAAAATGGGCTAACAATCTTACTTTAATCAATCAAACAGCAGATAATACAAACAGAAGTTACAAGCAGACAGAGAAACAAATCAGCAGACAAGCTTCCCACTGTCTGACCTTTACATCCATACCTAGTCAGTTACCAGAGAGGGAAGCACCAACATCTGGGTTTTCAAAGCTGGGGGGCTCAACGGCTGCCCAGAGTCTCCTCTGGCCAAATCACACAATTCTTCCCAAAGTGAGCCCCAAAGCAAAACCTCACATCAGGGTATATATAGCCTTATCCTGGCTCAGAGAATGTCACAACCCTCTTGACCCACTGCCCAATCACAAAGTAACAAGGTGTGGGCATTCCTGAAAAACAAGCCTCCCTCTACAGGCTTCAGGTGAGTACATTCAGCCTATCAGAGGCAAAGTATATTCTCAAATAGAGAAAGGTTCTCAGAGTCACTTAAACCTATCAAAGGGTCAAGATGCAGGGAAGATCTTCAGATTCTCATTCCCATAACAATAACACACAGATATATACACACAATATTGTAATATATGCCTGTATATGTATATGCATGTATCTGTGTATAAATATATGTATATATGTAAAATCATTCCTTTAGAGATTTGAACTGGAAGGGCCCCCTACCTCATATCACTTCCGAACAAGCACAGACTTTGCTTCCTGTCTGCCATAAGGACACTTAAGTGGTTGGTGATCCGTGGATCCATGCCCCTTCAGACCTCTTCTTTACCTCACAGTATATGAACAGGTCTTGAAGCTCTGGAAGGTGTGTAGAGGGTGCCTATCTTGACATTAACCTGGGTTCTGTGAATATATAGCTTCCTGTGACTGGGTTGAGACCACCTTCTGTTTGTGTGTTCACTCTCTGTTGCAATGGGACTAGTTAGATCTCAACTGACACCTGCCCTCCCCTTCTAAGTGTGTGAGCAGTGGATATTGGCTACCAGAGCCATTGCTTCAGCAACAGAGACAAGTGTAGAGGTAACAACAGACAATCAAGAGAGAATTGCCTAGAGAAAGAAACTACCTGAATGCAAAGACCCTGCTGAACATTAAGCAGGCTATACTCAATAGAGGTACACACTAAATAACTAATGAGCAGTCCTGTTGCAAATGACTCAATGAGGCTTGCATTTTGATTGCTCAACTGATTATAATATTCAATAATTTTTCATTGTTTAGTATTCTTTCTGTATATGTGGGAAAGGCCTACCTGTTCCATATTCATGCATGTTCCAAATATTCATATTTCTAGTTCAAGTACTATTTTTACTTCCTCTCCACCCTCTCCCCCTGCTGAGGAGGACCCCTTGGACTAGAGCCCAAAATAGAATTGACCTTTCGGAATATGAAGTGGGAATGGAATTGGGACCCTGGAAACAGCGCCCTATGGATTCAGGCAACCCCAGAGCAATGAACACTAGGGAAAATGGGGACAGCTGGTATAAGACAAGGAAGATTGTATACAGTAATTATATAGTCTATTCGTTTACCTCTATGTTTACATGGTTTTTTCTTCCTCCAAAAAAATAAAAACATAATCTACTTGAGAAAAAAAGACACTTTGTCCTCATATCCCTAGTTCCTAGCATATCCCTAGTACAATGCCTTGCACCTACATGTAATAAACGCTTGTTGAATGAATGAATAAATGAAAGAACGAATGAACTTCTTGTGATGTGGTATAATTTAATATTTCCCATTCCATACCCAAAGTGCCACAGGGGTTGTATAGTTCAATTGGAAGATGTTCCCAAACGCAGACCTAAAATGTGGATGCTACTGGTGTTTTGTAAGTACCGAAGTATACCCTGAAAGATGATTATACAAAATTATTGTTTAAATATAAGCTTACTGAGTAAGGTTTTTCTTTTTCTCTTTAAATGATAGAAGTAGTTCACCTTCATATAGCACTTTAAGGTTCAGAAAATGCTTTTCTTTATAATAACTGTGTGAAGTATAAATATCATTATCTCCATTTTGCAAATGAAGATCTTGAGATGCAAAAATGTTAAATGAATGGTCCCACAGCTAGTGAGTATTAAACTCAGGAGCCAAATTCCTGATTCTCTCTCTCTCTCTCTCTCTCTCTCTCTCTCTCTC
>NW_027187460.1:15600100-15613927 GCF_028583685.1 Petaurus breviceps papuanus | reverse complement strand
CTCTCTCTCTCTCTCTCTCTCTCTCTCTCTCGCTGTGTCTCGCTGTGTCTCTGTCTCTGACTCTCTCACTCTGTCTCTCTGTGTCTCTCTCTTTTTCTCTCTCTTTCTCTCTCTGTTTCTGTCTCTGTCTTTCTCTCTTTGTCTCTGTCTCTTTCTGTGTCTTTCTCTGTCTCTGTCTCTCTCCCCTCTATGTCCAATCTATTGCTTAGTCTTGTCACTTTCACCTGCACAATATCTCTCATATTTGTCCCCTTCTCTCTAGTTATGTTCCTGTCACTGAGGCATGAGCCTTTACCACCTGATACCCAAACTATTGAAATAACCTCCTGGTTGGTCTCCCTACCTCAAGTTTCTTCCCCACTCCAATCCATCATCCACTCAGATGCCAAAATGATTTTCCTTGAAATTAAAATTTAGATAAAGTGCAGGTCAGACCATGCTACTACTCAATAATCTACAGTGGCTCCCTATTACAATATGCTGGTTGAACTCAATTGAATTGTAACTCCAGATGCAATGTTCTTTCCAGTAAACATGCTTCCTCTCTTTGTACACTTTCCATTTCAATAAATATCATTTATTCATGTTCATTATAACCCTCTTTTGTCTTCATTGCTAAAAAAGCAGTGAAATAAACAATACAGATGAAGGTACAATTATAAACTACATCCAGGTTTTCTACAAGTCATATTTGATAGTAAAAATGTGTCTATCGCTGTTCTTTCACAGTGAAATGAATTAAAATTAACTGGAGGATATAGCTTGTAAAAGCTACAGATTTGCTGTAGGAATCAAAATCATATAACCTTAGAGATAAAAACAATCTCATGCGGCCTAACCTACTTTATGTAGGACTCCCTTCTATTATCCCCCAGAAACACACACATACATACATCACATGCATGTGCGTACATACACACATGTGTGCATATACATGCATATATGTATATATACATGTTTATATTATTTTATACATATATTCACTTTTTGAACTGCTTTTTGATCATTTCTAGTGATGGAGAACTCACTACCTATTGAAATAGCCCAATTCATTACAGGTTATCTTTCATTATTAGTGAATTTTTTGCCCCTTATATTGAGTCAAAATGTTACTTTGCACATTCTTAGCTTTTAACTCTAGAACGGAACAGAATAAATTGTTTCTTTCTTCCAGATGACAAGTTTTACCTGGGAATTCAAGGCACCAGGCATTCTGAAATTCCTACTGTGTATCCAACACTCTCCTGTGTTATATATATATATGAGTGTCAGGAGAGCAGTGACAATTGAAGTATCACAAAATCTCTATGACATTGCCCAAGATAGGGAACCTATAATGTGCAAGAAGATCATAGGAGACCTCAAGATATAAAGTAATTAACCAGAGCCCCAAGTGGTAGAGCTCGGATTCAAACTGAAGTCCAATGATACCAAATCCATCATTCTTTTCACAGCACTACAAGCAAAGTAGAACTACACAATGACTACACAGAATTCCTTCTAATTTATACATTCCTCATTGAATAATGGACTTCTGCCTTGTGAGATTATTTTACAAACAATGCCAGTGGGGCCAGAGGCCCTAGAAGATATCTGATTTTCTACAGATGAGAAAGCAATACTGATTATACTAGAAAGTGTAAGGTTAATTCAAAGGTTAAAACAGAATATGGGAGGTGACTTCCTTTTTCCTTTTTCTTTTCCATTTGGGATAAGGAGGCAACACAGATCTGAGAATAAAGGAGCTAGGTTGTAAATGAGAGAACATCAGCTAAATTAGACTATTTTCCAAGAGTAAGGACCAATAAATACTCCATGACACACAATTGATTTCTCAAAATGAGTCCCATTCCTCATTGACAGAATGAGTTGATGAGTCTATTGGCACTCCACAGAACCTGCTCTCCACTGCCTATTTCTCCTCCTAACCTCTTTTTTCTACAGACAGACATATCATCTCTGCCTGCCTTTTCCACACCTGGCTCTGGGAACTAATGCCTCACTAATGCATGTATGATGCTATTAATCTTACAGAGCTAATCTGTATTTAATTTTATTCATGAGTCTACAAGGTACAGGAGATGGGGCAGCTATTATTAACTTCATTTGACATATAAGGAAACTGAGGTATAGATAAATAAAGGACTTGCCAAAGACCACATAAAGCAGTTTATCGGTGAGATGATTAGATGCCAGAGTTACCAAATCCAAGTTCTTTGTTCTTCCCATGAGATCACTCACATTTGGAATCCAAGATTCTATGTTACAAGAAACCCTGGAGGTAATCTAAACCAATACATACTGTAGCAGCAAGCACCCCAGCGTCCCCAGGGTGTCTACCAACAAAGGTTCTTAGATCTGCTTTGTTAAAGGAAAGCAACTCAAAGTGGGTTAACAAGCTTACTTTAATCAGTCAAACATATATCGTTTACCTAGTTCAGGGGGAAAAGGTCAGCACCCCGAACTTCAGAGTATACAGACAGAATTATCAAGACAGAAACAGATCAAGTAGACAGATTTCCAAACTGTCCAACCATTACATCCATGCCAAATCAACATCTCGGTTTTTCAAAGCCGGGGCGGGGGGGCTCTCAACAACCAATGGCTTCCCAGAGTCTCATATGATCAAATCACAGAACACTTCTCAAAGTGAGCCCCCAAAACAAAGCTACACATCAGGGCTTATATAGCTTTCTCCTGGCTCAGAGAATGTAACAACCTTCTGGACCCACTGGCCAATCAAGAAGTATCTACTGAACAACAAACCTCCCACCCCAGGCTCCAGGTGCACTTTAGCCTAGGGGCGGGGAAGATCTTACAAACTTACATTCCCATTACACACATACCCTAAGTGAGATCTTTGTTTTTATCAAGTACTCACTATGTGCCAAACACTGTGCTAGGTGCTAGAGATACAGATACAAAAACAAAGACAGCCCTTGACCTCAAGAAACTTACGTTCTAATGGGGGAGAAAACATGCACAGAGGATTAGGGACCAAAGAAGAGAGCTTTTGTCTTGAAGTTTATAGGAATGGGAAATGGGGCAATAGGAGAATAAACTGATATGTCCCATCCAGGTAAAATGGTAGAGGTGAATTGCTCATGATTACAGAACTGAAGACCGGGGACAGGGAGAGGGAGTGGAAGGATAGAGAGAAATAGGAACTGAAGGATAATTGTAGCAGGGTATATTAAGAGCACAACAACTGAAGTAATGACCAATCAAGACAGCTGGGCTACAGAGTAGGAATTCTGATTATGAAAGTGGAGATCATGGTTTCTGGTCCAGGTGGCAAGGCAGTTGGCAAGGATACCATTCATGTTCAATAAGTGGCCTCTCAGCTTCTTCAACTCAACAATTAATAAGTACCTCCCTGGATGCCAGGCACTGTGCTCAGGATGGACAATACAAAGAAAAAAAAAATCGAATGATGTCTGCCTTCTAGGAGTTTGCATTCTACTGGGAGGGTGGAACAAGAAATGTAACACATAAAGACAGAAGCATAATAATAACTCTTCGAGTTCATCAAATATTCCTAGTGCACTCTGCCTTGACCCCTTTTCTATATACCTTGCATTATGCTTCTGTCTGTATGATGGATGATGTATCCATCTCTATCTGGATGATGATGGTGATAACGGTATAAATAAATGAAGCATTTATTAAGTACTTACTATGTGTAATGCATTGACTAAGCAACAGGAGCCATACATCAAAAAAAAAAAAAAGATAACCTCTCCTCTCAGAAGCTCTCATTTTAATGAGGGAGACAATATATCTATTGAAGGTTTCACCTGCAAGCCAGATGGAAATTTCCCATGATCTCAAGGGTGTGGTAGCAAAGTAGATGTTAATGCCTCTTCTTATTTTCACTGATAAAATCCTATCAGTATGATGCTTACCCACCTAACAGTGCCAAAGATTTTGGTAGCAAGAACTTTCTCTCCTGGGGTGTTAAATAGCTTTCTCTGATCTCGTTGTATGCCTGTGAAACCTGGACAGTCTACCAGCGCCTTGCAGGAATCTGAATCACTTCCATTTGAATTGCTTTAGAAATATTCTGAAGATCACCTGACAGGATAAGGTACCAGACACTGAGGTCCTTTCTCAAACTGAACAGCCAAGCATTCAAACTCTACTGCAGAGAGCACAACGACAATGGATTGGCCACATTGAATACCAAACATACACTTGCCAAAAAGACTATTTTATGTGGTACTCACACATGGCAAGTGCTCACATGGCAGTCAGAAAAAGCTATGCAAGGACACTCTCAAGGTATCTCTTAAGAATTTTGGAATTGAAGGAGAGGGAAGGGGAAAAAATTGGAACTCAAGGGATTGTGGAAATGAATGTTATAAACTAAAAGTAAATAAATATATTTTTTAAAAGAACTTTGGAATTGATTATGTGACATGGGGGAAACCAGCACAGGACCACCCAGCATGGTGTGCCCACATCAGAGAAGGCGCTGTGCTCTATGAGTAAAGAAGAATTGAAGGACCTCAAAAGAAACAGGAGATGTGCAAATTTAGAGAATCCATCCAAAGTGTTCACACAGATTATTTGTGCCTGACTAGTGTTGGAGCATTCTGAGCTCAAATTGGTCTGATCAGCCACAGTCAGACACACTGTACCTTAACTCTAGCATAGTGATTTTTGGTCCTCTTTGAGAATGAAGCACAAAAACCAACCTATAGCAGCTGAAGGAGTAGTTGCCAGGCTGCATATCCACAAGAGTTGATTTCCAGGATAATAGCTGAGATAATTGGACTGGAAGTATTGCTATTCCCAAGACTCTAGGGTTCATGATCTTAGGCTGTCTTCATTCATGGGGTGTGAAGGGAAATAGAAGTCAAAGTGAGGGCATTAGTTTGACTTGCCTGGAAGATGCCAGCTTGCCTCTTCCTCAAGGTCCTTTGCTGCTTCATCTAGGTCTTCCCTGTGTGTGCCAATTGGTTAGATGTTAGGGAAAATGACTGGTATTACTTCCCTGAATCATGACTGTGAGGGCTGAGAAGCAAGCAAGATCTTAGCATATTAAAGGTATTTTACTTGCATCTGGAAAAAAAATAAATAATTCCTGCCTTCAAGGACCTACTGGCAGGATATACTATGTATGCAAATAAGTATGATATTTTAAAAATAAATAGAGAAGAATCAGGAAAGTTTCTACATACAACGTGTCACCTGAACTTGTAATTTGGAAAGAAGTTAAATATTCTGAGAGGTGTATGTGAGGAAGTAGAAGGTTTCAGACATGGAGTGTAGCTTATGCAAATCTTCTGAAGGGAGAGCTATTATGTCCAAGTCTGAGTAACAGACATGGATATAGAAAGGTGGTATTTGGATGCCTATATTTGCATCAACGTATTAACCATCAAGTATGTATTAAGTGCCTCCTCTGTTCTGGGTACTATACTAGGCAATGGGTATACAGGAACAAAAAATGAAACAATGCTTTTTACAATGTGCTTATGATCTAATGGGAGAAATGAGAAATACATTTAAAAATACATAGAAAGTAAATATGAAGAGGATAAGCAAAAAGAAATTAAATACGAGGTAGTTTGGGAAGAAGGAACTTAGAACCTGGGAAGTTTAGGAAAGGCTTCATGTAGAAGATATTCTGGGGCTATTTCCTAAAGGAAGAGATGAATTCTATGAAGCAGAGGTGAGGAAGGAGTGTACATCAGGTATGTCAAATGACCAGATGGGAAAAACATAGATAGGAGACCAAGTGTCTTCTGTGAAGAAGAGAGAGAAGATGAGTTTGATTTGATTATAGAATGTGGTGGGGGAATAATGTCCAGGGAGGGAGGAAAGATAGATTGGGGCTAGGTTGTGTAGGGTTTTACAAGTCAATAAAGGGAAGTTCATATTTTATCCTAGAAGTAATAGAGAACCCCAAGAATGTATAAAGGAAGGGAGTGGCATAGTCAGATGTATACTAAAGGGAAATTACTTTGGAAGAATCAAATTGAAGCATGGGAAGAGACTTGAGGCTAGAGGACCAATCAGGAGAGGGATAATCTAGGGAAAAGGTGCTGAAGGCTTAAACTGAAATTGTAGTTATGTGAATAGAGAGGAGTCAGATTTAAGGTATGTTATGCCAATAAAAGTAGAACTGGACATGGGGGGTAAAAGCATGACAAGTTAAGGATACTGCAAATGTTATAAACCTGGAAGACTGAAAGGATGGTGGTGTTTTTTATATAAATAGGGAATATTGGACATGGGTAGGGCTTCAAGGAAAAGACAATGAGTTCTGTAATGGACTTATGGAATATGATATAATATGATATAATATTTGATATAACAATATAGTAAAACAAAGTGAAAATAATATATGATTATGCTACTCTATGTGATGAGATATGATATATTATGTATGATAACATGATATATGAGAGGACATATGATATGGTACGGTATGGTATGGTACGGTACGGTACGGTATGGTGCTATGCGATGCGATGCAACGCAACATGACACGACACGACACGGTATGATATGATGATACAATACGATACGACGTGATACGATGCGATACGATACCATACCATACCATACGATATGATGTGATGTGGTATGGTGTGGCATGGCGTGGTATGGAATGGTGTGGCATGGCATGATGTGATGTGATGAGACGTGATATATGACATGATATATAATCCTAGCATTGAGTGGAATTCAGGTGATTATAGGTTCTATAGGCAAAAATCATCCTATATAGACCAGGATACACCTAAGGCTTATTTCACCTATGGTCCACTCTTTTTAGGTGTGGATGGCTCATAGGATCTTAGGTTTGAAGCTGGAAAGGACCTAGAAGCCTTATCTAGATGCCCAGATTTAAAAGTAAAATCTTTGGAAATGTTGAGAAGGTTTCATTTAACCCTACTAGGCACTAATAGAAACAATTTACCTGTTGTTGTTTTTGTCTTGGATGTTTTTTATTCCCAAGAAAGGAAATGGACTGTACCCCTGCAATGACTGCCAATCCCTGAATAATGAACATATTGAATATGAGAAGTTTTCAGGATGTACAGTTTGAAAGACCCTGTTGATGACTAGTGATGCCATCCATCCCTTGTCAACCCCTTCCACTAACCTCAGATGTTCAAGTTAGTTTTCAGGTAACATGCATCTAAACTATACTTATCTTGGACCTGGAACTTCGTATATCATTAGAATTATGGCTAGGGATCAGAGTGGTGATTAACTTGAAATTCCAGGGCTGAAGGTAATTACTATGGAAAGAGTGGGGGGAGGGAACAGGCAGGGGGAAAGCAATAACCCTGAATCATCCTGAAGCCTGTATATGCTGTCTCCACTAATCCTGTATATCTTCTGTAGGACAGGTCCCTAAGACAGGCAACAAAATGGCAATCTGCCAATCAGGAGCAATCACTTGGGTGAATGTTGGAGGGAAAGGGCCCCTGTAAAGTGGCACAAAAACCAGGGAATCCTTTGGAAATGGCAGCTCTAGGAGCATTTCCTCACTGGAGTGTATTTCACCTCTTCTTCCTGCATTGAAGACATTCAAGGTAGAAGGGATTGTACTTTCTTCTGCTCAGAACTTTTTCTGTTTTTTCTCATTATTTGCCTGCCTCAAGAATCCTGATTCAGTTGCTACATAGGAAAGGACCATTTGAGTGGAAGGGGTTAGCAGGGATGAATGGTGATCTCAAAGCACAAAAATATTGCATTGTTTCATTGAGGGAGTCCATACAGAGGTACAGACCAACTCTCTTCTCAGGAACAAAAACAGCAACAGCAGCCACAACAACAAATGAGTGGCCTTTACTGGTGACTAGAGAGATTAAATGAAGTCTTCTTAAAAATGTCTTTGAATATTTTTACCTAATGCCTACTGTGAACTGTTATATAATACATAAAATGTTCACAAAAAGAAGGCAATTGGTCACCTACCCTTTACTAAAGATTATTCCTTCTCAGTGTTGGCACTCTGGGACAAATTCCAAGTGGCCCTTTGCTAATTACAGTTCTACATGGAACAAAAGGAAAACAGTCATCAGGACACAGTTCAAAAGAATAAATACTTGGTTATGCCCTTTAAGTTATGCCCTTTGGGTTGATTAATGAAGTGTTAGATATTTTTGATCAATAGTTCATGACCTACTTAGATGACATTGTTATTTTTTCCTGGTGTAAGCAAGAACACATTATGCACATTTGAGAAGAACTAAAACAACCCAAGTAAGCCCTGAAAATACATCTTCCATTAGGTAACCTTGGGATTGGTCCTGGGTACGGCAGGATTACAAATGGACCCAATGAATATATAGGCTCTGAAGAATTTAGCTTTATCCCAGGAAATTGTAAACCCATACTTTAAAAAAAAATTTCACCCCCATACGCACGCACACATGTATATGTGTGTATGCATGACGACTAACCGCAATAACAACACATTGGGTATATATGTGAATGCATGCACACATATGTAAATAGGTATGCATGCATATACAGATACATACATACATACACGTATTTCCTTTGGGGAGTTTTGTTCACAGTTTTGCTATTACACTTCATCATGTCCCCATTTTTCTCCCACATCCACGAGACCTTCCCCTATAATAAAGAAAACTAGTTCAACCAAAGTCATCAGTACAAGGACCACTTCTGACCACATATTGCACCATTCTGTACCGACCACTGTATATATTCTTCAGACATAAAGCTGGTCATTGCAATTCAATTAAACTAAGCTGCTTTTTAGTGTTATTTTTGTTTACATTATTGTAGTTGTTGTACATGCTGTTTTCTTGGTTTGACTTACTTTGTCCAGCATCAGTTCATTAATCTTTCCATGCTTCTCTGAATTCATTTTATTTATCATTTCTTCCTGTACAAAAATATGTGGTTTTTTTTTTCATTTTATTCATCTCCCGTGATTTTTCAGACAGGTCTCAACCAATAGGAACAAATTCAGTCCCTCATATTCATTTTTCATCTACTACACCACTATCTTAGATACTTACTCATGCTTAGATGAATTCCCTGAAGATAAAATTCTCTCTGTGTGATTATCTCCAACTACCCCATATGTACCTTGTATGTATAGAGTTTTTCCATTTGTTTTCTCTGGTTTTACTGTGAGCTATTTGAGAGGAGGGACTCTCTTGCCTTTCTTTGTCACCACTACTTAGCATGATGCCTACCACAGAGTAGGTGCTAGTTGATTGTGAATTGCTAAATTATTGACCCCCTGCTTTCTGTCATGGACTGAATATTCTATTACCTGAGGCCTGACTGCCCCCTACTGACTAAACTGCAAGCGTCATCCCTCTGAAGAATCAGTTCTTTGTCTTTTGCCTCTCAGTGGAGCTTTGATGCACTTCTTCATGCTCCCTAATGCCTCAAGTTATCCATCAAGCCTTCACTTGCATAAGTTAAAACTTCCAACATTTACTGAATGGTCTGCTTCTTCTGTGTAAGTCTCCAAGTTTTCCCCAAAGAAGTTGCAAAAGACAGGGCGGCTAGGTGGTGAAGTAAATAGAGCACCAGCCCTGGAGTCAGGAGGACCTGAGTTCAAAGCCGGCCTCAGACACTTAACACAAAAACTAGCCATGTGACCTTGGGCAAGTCACTTAACCCCAATTGCCCTCCAAAAAGCAAAAATAAAAGTTACAATAGACAATATTTTGCAAGACTATTGTCCAATGAGAAGGGGTTCTCCTAGTGACAAAGGGAGCATTCAAGGAAGAACCCATGAAATAGCATCCACCCTTCAATCAACAGTTCTTTGTGGAGAAAACTTCAGGTTGGTGACTGGGGCAATTCTGATATTATATCCATTGAAGAGTATGGACAAGTCAAAACCCCATTTTATTCAGTCAGCCAGTCAATATGCATTTATTAAGAACTTAGCTATGTGGCAGGCACTGTGCTAAAAGGTGGTGATACAGAGAAAGGTAATAACTCAGTCCCTGCCCTTAGGGTTTTCACATTCTAATGGGGAAAACTACATGCAAATATACCTTTTGGCCACATATTACTGCTGCTAGGTGACTTAAACTGAGAAAAATTACACCAGGAAAGAGAAATTATAGTTATTTTATTTTTCACTAGGTAATTCTGGTGCCAGGAGTGAGAATGAATCTTATCTTGCCTTTTCATGAAGTACGACAAGGGGAGAAAAGAGGCTCAGATGGAGCCATTTTTAGGTCACAGTAGCCTTGTCTGGTCAGAACTGGTCAGAAGTTCAGTCCAATATGACATCAGGTGACTGAGAAGGGCAGAGCCACCATAGGTGAAGTCTCCTTCCCATGCCCTAAGTTGTGCCATGATGATGATAGTTGCTAGTGGTGAGAAGAGCAATGAAACATCCACTGAAACAGGAAGTGCATCATCCCAGAGGAGAACATGCCCCTAAATATCAGTGCTTGTTAATGACCCATTTGCTCCTTCTTAGCTATGCCTCTAACTCCTGGCATATGCATAGGATCAGTTAGGAAGCAGGAAGTACCCTGGTTATAGTCCTTCGATTATGAAATAATAAGAGGGTAAAAAAACACTATCTTGGGCTACATTAATGAATGTCTAATATTCAGCATGAGGGAAGGGATGGTGGCACCGACCTTTGCCCTAGCCAGATCATGCATAGAGTACTATCTTCTTTTTCAGGGGAGGGAGTAAGTTTGCATTTTAGGACACACATGATAGAGCTTCTCTGGAGATGAGTGACTAAGATATTGAGGAACCAAAGACCATATGAGCAAAAAAGGGAAAAAAATCGGATTATTTATTGAACAAAAAGGAAAGTTTAGGGGAAATAAGAGGTGCCTTCAAGCATTTTAAAGGCAGTCTTATGGAAAGGGTATTGAAATTGTTCTGCTTGACTCCAGAGGACAGAACTGGAAGCAATGGGCAGAAATTTCATAGAGATTTATTAATTATTAGAGTTGTACAAAAGTGGCAAAGGTTGACTTAGGAGATAGCACCTTTCCCATCATACGAAGTCTTCAAAATGAAGCTAGTTAGCCACTCGTCAGAGATGTCACAGAGAAGTTCCATATTCAAAGATGGGTTGGACCAAATGAATTCAGATACTTCTTCCAAATGTGAAATGCTATGATTTGGTTGTTTCAAAACATTTTCTGGGCAACAACTCATTATGGAAGGTAGTGGAAATAGTAATAGTCATATTTATCATGTAACAGGATGCTAGAGATAATATATGCTGGCAGGCAGAAATCCCCAGGGAGTTTACACTAAGTCTTCTAGAAATTTTCCTTAAACAAAGGTCTGATAGAATTCTGCTGATGCGCCTCACAGCCCTCCCATCCTAAGGGGTGAGGAGACAGGTGAAACCATATAGTAGAAGAGTGAGTATGGAGGGAATATTGACTAGTATGAGAGACAGCTGCTATAAATGTAACTTCCATCAGGGAATGAAAGAAATATTCTTTAGAAATTTAGAGTGAGGTCATCAATCATGGTATTCTGATCACATGATACTCTAGGATAGGGACTGTATGATCAAGTCATACATGAGAAACATGAAGAAGATGTTGAGTGGGTACAATTTGGGGGGCTGATTCCTCAGTCCATTACTTCCTTTGCCTCTCTATTTTCCTAAGAAAGGATAATGTACCTATTTCAGTGATCTCTTTTTCTTAAGAGTTTTGTTGTTTATGTTTTATGTTTACTTTGTATTTTGGTTTGATAAATGTGATTAACCACTGTATCATTAGCCTATGATGTTGCACAAATGTAGTAGTGACAGAGAGAGACAATGGGGTGGGTGGGTGGGTTAGTAAACTGGCAAAGACGAGAGAAAGGTGAAAAGTTGCAATATTTTGCCAGAGTGCTATTTTTCCTGGTTGGGACCTTGGAGCAAATGTGAATTATTGATTCATAAATCTCCTATAACTTTCTAGATCAGAGAGGTGGGGATGGAGCAGTATTTATACCAGTTCATCCTTCTAGATAATGAGTACATCTGGAAACTAGCTGACTGTCATTTGAGAAGATGCTCAACAGTCACTTCTAGTTCTATGTCAGTTTGAAAGGAAAATCAGTCTTAAAAACCTTCTAAAGAGCATAAGTTATGGGAGCTGCTGAGAAGTAGTAACCTATACCACCTAGGAGTCAGGGTAAGTGAGAGGGAGAGAAGAGTCCTATTCACACAGATTTCATAGAACCTCACCACCATTCCAGGAGTACTAGATGCAAATAAAAATAAAGCACAGGGTAGCCTGACTAGGACCATGTCCAGGATCACACAACTAGCAAGTGACTAGACTGGCACTTCAATCCAAAGCTTTGATTCTAAGACAGAGCTTGTGACTTTATGATTCATTCTATGGTTCTAATCTTAGCTCTTCTACCAACTAGCCATATGATCTTAGATATATCTGTTCCTTTCTCAGTTTCTTTAGCAGTCAAACAATGCTAGTGGATGAGTTCATATCTAAAGTCCCTTCCAGCTCAGTTATGAGATGTAATAATATGACTTGACTGTGAAAAACAGTGAAGGAAAAATATAACTCTCTATAAGTCCTTGTATCATATTAATGTTTTAAATTATAAATTTAGTCTAAAGACTAAGAGACTTTCTTAAAGGTAGTATGAGATAAGGAAAGACATGTCTTCCATGTCACTCCAATGACTTTTAGCCTCGATGTAAAATGTAACATTTCCCATGAATGTTCTCAGTCTTGTGATGAACAATCTAGGACAACCACCTGAGAAAATGTACTGATCTGATTATATGTCTCAGTGGTGCTATTTCATCTCTGAGGACCCTGAAGGCCTCACAAGTTCCCACAGATAGAAACAGAACTAATAAGACAATATTTTCAGTCCCCACAGAGAAAAAACAATTTCAAGACCCAGGGAAACTGTCTTGTCCCCAAGTAATCTAGGTTAGAAGCCCCATGACAGAATTAGTGGCACACTGGATATGGATGCTGGAACACAATATCGGCTGTTCTTTTCCTTCCCCTTCCACTGGGATTCAGACCTACTGCTCACCACTTAAAGAATGATGGGTATCAGTGGCTGTGGTTGAAGCAATATTTACTGACCAGTACACAGTCCAGAGGCAGTTGTCTTAGGGATTTCGATATTTGGGTGGCCATTTGAAATATAAAAAGTTTGAAATCACTGCCTTTGAACTGAGACTGTCAGATACAAGCCTAGGGAGGCAAGCCAGATCTTGGTAGAGGGAGAAAAGATAAGAGGAGAAGCTATTATAAATAGGAATTATTAAGACCTAAAAAGCCCTGCATTAAGTCATAGCATCCCCTAGAGAATACACATAAAATTCTCTAGCTTTTCCTCTAATAAGTGGACTCCCTCACTGCCTTTGCACAAGGATTATGGAATGTGACCCTAGAGAGTTCTAGGTAGGCCTTTCAATCTCTTGAAAGTAAATGAAATCTGAGTGTACATTGAAGCACATTTTTTTCCCTTTATTTTTCTTTCTTGCAACATGGCTAATATGGAAATTTGTTTTGCATGACTTCACGTGTATAAAGGGTGTCATATTACTTGTTTTCTCTAGTGGTGGAGGAGGGGTTGGAGGGAGGGAGCAAAAGTGAAATTCAAATTTTAGGAAAAAAAAAAGAATGTTTAAAAACAAACATCTAAAAAATAAAGTGAATCTCTAAGACCAAAGAAGATTGGAAGTTAGGATGAAGGAAAGAAAGCTTTGGAACACTGATGGGATAGCTGAGGATGGGATAAGAATGTAGATACCATTGAGCTAATATAATAAAAATGACAATTTTACCTAAATTAAGTTATATATTTAGTGCAATACCCATCAATTTCCCAAAAAAAAAAAAA